>NC_137466.1:86374332-86974332 GCF_964235325.1 Thermobia domestica
GGGTTAATTTGGAAGTTAATGCAATCGGAGTTTCACCATTGATCTCAGCGACCGCCAAAACTTTGAATTCGACACTAATATCGGATATCTTCTAATACTTTTACATGTCCCTGTAACGTCTCCTGAGACTTCCTGGTTCGATTTAAAAAAACACGCTTCGTCTTGATCCGGAACCTGGGCCCAGGTACCCAAGATCAAAATTTGGTAACTCTCGGTCCTCTTGTCTGGTCTCCAGGCAGCACACAGATACATACATACAGACAGACAGACACACAAACAAACTTTTTATTTTATTTATATTAGATTAGGTGTATTTCAAACAGTGCTTCTTCCAGAAGTGTTTTTAGGGGTACTGCCCGCCCGGAGCTCTGAGAGTGCCCCCCGGAAGAGACCAAAATAATACATCTATAATATAATAAAAAATAGAAAGTTATCGATAGTGCCCCCGGAATACGAAGTGTCCCCCCTCCCGCGGAACATAGTTTCTGAATGAAACACTGATTTCAAACACAACAGATAGAACCAACGGCGCCGACTTTCCAAAATGTATGTGGGTGCATATAAATGGCGGGACGAGTTATATGTTTTCAGGGGAGTCTCGATTTTTTTATTGATTTCTTTTTAGTTAAAATCTTTTATGAACACTGGCTTAAAGGGCTGTGTTGTGATAAAGTAAAATATACCGGTAATATAAGGATAAGTTGGGACTATCCTAGCTCAGTCGGTAACACGGCTGACTTAAACGTAAAGAAACAGGTTGAAACCCGGGTTCAAGTTTAATTCCTGTAATGCATATTCCCAACATATATAATTGTGGTATTTAGTGTATATTTTCAACAACTTACATGATGCACAATGAGTGCAAGAGGCAGTGATATTATCAAACGTTACTAAAAGAAAATACTACATTCACACAAATTAAAATGAAAATATCATCATAAAAGAAAATAATTTTAATGGTATTGCAAAAAGAACTTGCAAGGATTTTGAAAATGAAATCTTTGAGTCTTGCGTCCCACGTTTATGCCGGTTAGGCTAAAGGAGACGGTGATATGAGAGATGAATGAAATGGTGGAATGAAGAAAGTGGTAGGAAACGGGAGTGCCCCGAGAAAACCCACGAGCACGGTGTTTGTCCACCACAAGATTCACTTGGCGGGGACTGTGATCGAACCCGGGACCCCAAGCACCAGAGGTGAATATTCTACCACTGAGCCACCGCGACCCCTGCAAGGATTTTGTTGTGGACATAAAGTATAAAGTGACTAATTTAGTGTGTTCCTTGGTTGCCTTTGCAAAAACAATCAATTATGTTTTAGACGTTAGAAATTTTAACTCCCATCTCTATGTTTTAATTGTTTATTTTTTAATAGTGTCAAGCGAGAAATATTTATTTTATTATGTTTATTATGTTCCGAAACTGAAAATCTTGCCTGCAGCGCCCTGACAAGATTATTTGTGTGAGTGCTTTAACCAGGGAACACCAAGGAGGCGGCGCACATAGACAGAACAACCCCTAGCATTTCTTACACAGTACAACGTTGTTTGGCATATAACGTTGCTCCTGTACTAGCGAGTTCCAGCTAGTTAAGCCTTTTATTAACAGCCGGAGGCAGCATTCTGTTATATCGTTGTAGTGAGTGGCGTGTTAAAATACTCCTAGTATCATTTTTTTCATTGTTCGATTGACCTTGAAGGACCAACAAATGCCTTTCGAGGAATACAAGTTCCCTTTAATTCATGAAGTTAATATAGAAATGACCTTCAAACCTATGCTGTGCATAAATGCTGGAAGTCTTATAAAACGGTTTTATCCGTGTGTCTGTAGACCAGAGCCCTGCAAAGCCAGGCCCGAAGACGACCCGGATGGATCTGTATTCTGTGTCCGTCTCGACCCGATCCGGCCCGAATCTCGAGCCGGGCAGAGAATGGGTCGGACTCTAAACTGGCCGGGCACAAAGGAGCCGGGCTCTAAACGGGCCGGGCGTAACTGGCCTGAGAACAACCAAGTTGATAAATCAAGTCAATCCTTCAATATGTAATGGAAAATGAGAAATATGTCGTCATAATATTGCACTGTCTATTTGTCCTTCTCAAATAGGAAAATCGTGTGAAAAGTTACCCAAGGTTTGTTTTCTATATCCCTATACTGTCTGTCTATTTGTTATTTGTGCTTGCTCTGTCCGGCCATGTTTATTATACAATAATACAGCTCATGGACGTAAAAGTCTTATACTACACTCATTAATGCATTACAAGTAACAAAGGAGATATGTAAAACTTCTACACCGTATGTGATACTAATACTACAACTACTACTGCTAATACTATTATTACTATTGCGATTACGAATGCTAGTGCTAATTCCACTATTGCCGCCACTGCTACTACTGTTACTATTATAACTACTGCTACTACTTATTACTATACTAATACGACAGCGAATACCACTACTGCTATTACTAGTAATACGAAAACAAAACAATACAAATGAAATCTTTGAGTTTTACGTCCCACAGTTATGCCGGCTAGGCTAAAGGAGACGGTGATGATGGTGGAATAAATGAAATGAAATGGTGGAATTAATAAACTGGGAGGAAACGGGAGAACGTCGAGAAACCCCACACACGGTGTTTGTCCACCACAAATTTCATTTGGTGAGACCTGGGATCGAACCAGGGACCCCATCCACCAGTGGTGAACGCTCAATCACTGAGCCACCGTTCCGCCCTGGCGTCTTGGTGATTTATTTTATCATAATATTTTGTTATATTTGTAGTATCATACTATGATATAAAGAATACAGGAACATGTAACATCATTTGGTATTTGGCTTGCTAATTGAACATAACTACAAATTGCACTGATCTTATGAGCACGCCAGTTCACGGTTTTGGCCTCCGTGGTCTAAAGGTAGCGTACCAAATTCTACTTAGTAGGTCAAGTACTTGACTTTGTCATACGTTTTTCAGGTAACTACGGCTCAGGCTGTATGGATGATGATGGGATGAATTGGTGGAATGAAAACAGTGGGAGGAAGCGGGACCACCCCGGAAACTCCCACGCACACGGTATTTGTCCACCACAAAGCTCACATAGCATCTGGGTGGTAGTTCTGTACGGATCCAATGACTACGGAATAACGTAGCAGAAACTCCCTACTCTGTAAATATATACTGCTAATATTCGTAAGTTTCAAGCTTGTAAAAGAACGTAGCTGTTTTGTCTTTCTATTAAGGTTTACGATATTTCTATCGTATCTTGTCTGAGCTGCAAAACGAGAGGTAATACATTTATCGATTTATGGTTAGGGATTGGTCCTTTAAAACATTTAATTAAATCGAGAGGTGATAGAAGCATACTCTCCCGCGAAAAACGTACATTTTCTTTTGTGACAGATGATAACACTACTTCAAGTTTCACTATTGAATTCATATTGTTTGGAAATCTTCGTTTCATACTGTGAAACGATACTCACTTCTTTTAGTTTGGTATTGGTACTGGTAACTCCTCTAATATATGCAACAAGTTGAAACTCTTAGTCATAGATTAAAAATGTAGCAATACACGTTGAAACCGAGCTTGGCTAACTTCAGCTACTTCTTTTTTGAATAGGGATTGGTGGAAAGTATTCTTGGGATGCTGAATTCTTGGAGGAACATTTCCTTACGACTCTGATATATTTAAAAAAGCCGTATCTTGATATCTCCTATTGTTTTGATTCCTGGAAACAAGAATTGAAATAGGAAATGATAGTTAATTGGAACCACTTCCTGTTGATCGTAAAAAAAAAAAAGCCGTATCCTGATATCTCCTATTGTTTTGATCTATGGAAAAAAGAATTGAAATAGGAAGTAATAGTCAATTTGAACCACTTCCTGTTCCGGTAGGGTGTTGACAATAATTATGGTATGTTGCCTAGAGACGGTAAATCATTTGGACAAAAATGTACGTTTTTCGCGGGAGAGTATGCTTCTATCACCTCTCGATTTAATTAAATGTTTTAAAGGACCAATTCCTAACCATAAATCGATAAATGTATTACCTCTCGTTTTGCAGCTCAGACAAGATACGATAGAAATATCGTAAACCTTAATAGAAAGACAAAACAGCTACGTTCTTTTACAAGCTTGAAACTTACGAATATTAGCAGTATATATTTACAGAGTAGGGAGTTTCTGCTACGTTATTCCGTAGTCATTGGATCCGTACAGAACTACCACCCAGATGCTATGTGAGCTTTGTGGTGGACAAATACCGTGTGCGTGGGAGTTTCCGGGGTGGTCCCGCTTCCTCCCACTGTTTTCATTCCACCAATTCATCCCATCATCATCCATACAGCCTGAGCCGTAGTTACCTGAAAAACGTATGACAAAGTCAAGTACTTGACCTACTAAGTAGAATTTGGTACGCTACCTTTAGACCACGGAGGCCAAAACCGTGAACTGGCGTGCTCATAAGATCAGTGCAATTTGTAGTTATGTTCAATTAGCAAGCCAAATACCAAATGATGTTACATGTTCCTGTATTCTTTATATCATAGTATGATACTACAAATATAACAAAATATTATGATAAAATAAATCACCAAGACGCCAGGGCGGAACGGTGGCTCAGTGATTGAGCGTTCACCACTGGTGGATGGGGTCCCTGGTTCGATCCCAGGTCTCACCAAATGAAATTTGTGGTGGACAAACACCGTGTGTGGGGTTTCTCGACGTTCTCCCGTTTCCTCCCAGTTTATTAATTCCACCATTTCATTTCATTTATTCCACCATCATCACCGTCTCCTTTAGCCTAGCCGGCATAACTGTGGGACGTAAAACTCAAAGATTTCATTTGTATTGTTTTGTTTTCGTATTACTAGTAATAGCAGTAGTGGTATTCGCTGTCGTATTAGTATAGTAATAAGTAGTAGCAGTAGTTATAATAGTAACAGTAGTAGCAGTGGCGGCAATAGTGGAATTAGCACTAGCATTCGTAATCGCAATAGTAATAATAGTATTAGCAGTAGTAGTTGTAGTATTAGTATCACATACGGTGTAGAAGTTTTACATATCTCCTTTGTTACTTGTAATGCATTAATGAGTGTAGTATAAGACTTTTACGTCCATGAGCTGTATTATTGTATAATAAACATGGCCGGACAGAGCAAGCACAAATAACAAATAGACAGACAGTATAGGGATATAGAAAACAAACCTTGGGTAACTTTTCACACGATTTTCCTATTTGAGAAGGACAAATAGACAGTGCAATATTATGACGACATATTTCTCATTTTCCATTACATATTGAAGGATTGACTTGATTTATCAACTTGGTTGTTCTCAGGCCAGTTACGCCCGGCCCGTTTAGAGCCCGGCTCCTTTGTGCCCGGCCAGTTTAGAGTCCGACCCATTCTCTGCCCGGCTCGAGATTCGGGCCGGATCGGGTCGAGACGGACACAGAATACAGATCCATCCGGGTCGTCTTCGGGCCTGGCTTTGCAGGGCTCTGGTCTACAGACACACGGATAAAACCGTTTTATAAGACTTCCAGCATTTATGCACAGCATAGGTTTGAAGGTCATTTCTATATTAACTTCATGAATTAAAGGGAACTTGTATTCCTCGAAAGGCATTTGTTGGTCCTTCAAGGTCAATCGAACAATGAAAAAAATGATACTAGGAGTATTTTAACACGCCACTCACTACAACGATATAACAGAATGCTGCCTCCGGCTGTTAATAAAAGGCTTAACTAGCTGGAACTCGCTAGTACAGGAGCAACGTTATATGCCAAACAACGTTGTACTGTGTAAGAAATGCTAGGGGTTGTTCTGTCTATGTGCGCCGCCTCCTTGGTGTTCCCTGGTTAAAGCACTCACACAAATAATCTTGTCAGGGCGCTGCAGGCAAGATTTTCAGTTTCGGAACATAATAAACATAATAAAATAAATATTTCTCGCTTGACACTATTAAAAAATAAACAATTAAAACATAGAGATGGGAGTTAAAATTTCTAACGTCTAAAACATAATTGATTGTTTTTGCAAAGGCAACCAAGGAACACACTAAATTAGTCACTTTATACTTTATGTCCACAACAAAATCCTTGCAGGGGTCGCGGTGGCTCAGTGGTAGAATATTCACCTCTGGTGCTTGGGGTCCCGGGTTCGATCACAGTCCCCGCCAAGTGAATCTTGTGGTGGACAAACACCGTGCTCGTGGGTTTTCTCGGGGCACTCCCGTTTCCTACCACTTTCTTCATTCCACCATTTCATTCATCTCTCATATCACCGTCTCCTTTAGCCTAACCGGCATAAACGTGGGACGCAAGACTCAAAGATTTCATTTTCAAAATCCTTGCAAGTTCTTTTTGCAATACCATTAAAATTATTTTCTTTTATGATGATATTTTCATTTTAATTTGTGTGAATGTAGTATTTTCTTTTAGTAACGTTTGATAATATCACTGCCTCTTGCACTCATTGTGCATCATGTAAGTTGTTGAAAATATACACTAAATACCACAATTATATATGTTGGAAATATGCATTACAGGAATTAAACTTGAACCCGGGTTTCAACCTGTTTCTTTACGTTTAAGTCAGCCGTGTTACCGACTGAGCTAGGATAGTCCCAACTTATCCTTATATTACCGGTATATTTTACTTTATCACAACACAGCCCTTTAAGCCAGTGTTCATAAAAGATTTTAACTAAAAAGAAATCAATAAAAAAATCGAGACTCCCCTGAAAACATATAACTCGTCCCGCCATTTATATGCACCCACATACATTTTGGAAAGTCGGCGCCGTTGGTTCTATCTGTTGTGTTTGAAATCAGTGTTTCATTCAGAAACTATGTTCCGCGGGAGGGGGGACACTTCGTATTCCGGGGGCACTATCGATAACTTTCTATTTTTTATTATATTATAGATGTATTATTTTGGTCTCTTCCGGGGGGCACTCTCAGAGCTCCGGGCGGGCAGTACCCCTAAAAACACTTCTGGAAGAAGCACTGTTTGAAATACACCTAATCTAATATAAATAAAATAAAAAGTTTGTTTGTGTGTCTGTCTGTCTGTATGTATGTATCTGTGTGCTGCCTGGAGACCAGACAAGAGGACCGAGAGTTACCAAATTTTGATCTTGGGTACCTGGGCCCAGGTTCCGGATCAAGACGAAGCGTGTTTTTTTTAAATCGAACCAGGAAGTCTCAGGAGACGTTTACAGGGACATGTAAAAGTATTAGAAGATATCCGATATTAGTGTCGAATTCAAAGTTTTGGCGGTCGCTGAGATCAATGGTGAAACTCCGATTGCATTAACTTCCAAATTAACCCCACTTAGTTGAGGGTCGGGATACCGGAGATGATAACTGACATGTAAAAATAATCCAAAATGGCCGATATTAATGTCAAATCCAAAGTTTTCGCACTCGCTGAAATCAACGGTGATACTATAGAGGCGTTGACTTCCAAATACAGCCACCATGCGAATAATGGGTTTTTCTGATAGTTATTAATAAATGCAAGAAATAAATTATTAATAATAAATGGGAACAGATAGGAATGCATTTTGAAAGAAAGAAACGAAAGTCTAAACATACATAACCATGTCTGACTTTACATAATCTATCCTAAACCACGATCACTAATCTAACAAGAAGAAAGTAGACTTTGGTAAATTAACTTCGGGGTCATTTTTCGCGAGGTAGTATTGCACATTTAAAATATGAATATTTAGGGATGCGCACGAGTCGAGACATGTCTCGAATCTGGACTGAAATTCGAGTTGACACACTTTGTAAAATTCGAGACGAGTCAAGACAAATTTATTTTTCGACTCTAATTTTCGAGCCGAGACACGAGTCGAGTCGAGACTTTTCGTAAAAATCTCGACTCGACTCGAATGTGTCGAAAATCTTTCTATAATTTTTAATATTATTTTGAAGAAAGTATTCAGTCAGAAACAGCCTTGAAACCAATTCCAGTATTTGTTACTTTAGAAAGGTACCGAACGCATAAACTTAATGGTTAATCTTTCGAAATCAAGATTTAATTTTCAGCTCAATTCCGTTAATTAAAACTAATAATTAATGTCGTGATATTTGATTTTAATAATAATATTTCAAATATAATAATAATAATAATAATAATAATAATAATAATAATAATAATAATAATGCTCTGGGGGACATACACGTGAGCATGTATCTAGTATAGCTCGAGCAAGGCACAATGACGGCCGACGCGTATCGCACACTGCTTGCAGACTACGTACACCCCTTGATGACGACCATGTTTCCCAACGGTAGTGGCATTTTTCGACAAAATAATGCACCATGTCACAAGGCCAGGAGTGTGATGAAGTGGGGAAAGGGAAGGAAGAAAGGATTGGGGAAGAAAGGAAGTGATCTGAAACCTAAGGTATCACCCTGGCATCTTCCTGGTGTGAATGTGGAAAACCAAGGAAAATCTCATTCAAGGTGACTGGCGTGAAAAACTTTTAAATTTTTCGACCGAGTGCCCCCACTAGGAATCGAACACGGGACCGCCTTCATGTAACCATATAAACGTATGTTTGTCTATTCAATTACATTGCGAATAGGCGAAATTGGAACAATGTTGCATCGGAGTCAGTCAATTAGTTCAAATAAAATATGTTATTCATAGCACAATCCCTTCGAGGACATTTCCAAGATCGAGGCAGTAACCCACATGGTCGAAAGTAGTGTTTCCACGAGATGAGACGAGAGAAGACTTCAAGCTGTCTAGTCTCGTGAGACGAGACACGAGAAATGTCTCGTCTCGTGGCAACACTAGAGCGGATGAGGCCCACAAAAAGGAGCTGTTATACAAAGTGGTTAAAATTACAGCTTTTAACCACTTTTGTTTGGTTATCAGCACAACACACAACACGACTACAATCTTCCAATCAGTGTTTCTTTCAGAAAAAATGTTCCTCGGAGGGTATATTTAGGATTTCGGGGGTACTGCTGGTATTATTCTATTATAGATATATTATTTTGGTCTCCCCGTGGGGGGTACTCTTAGAGTTCCAGGGGGCAGCACCCCAAAAACATGTCTGGAAGAAACACTGCTTAAAACATCGACTACTTAGTTTCGACCACTTGCGCCCGAAGGGAGGGGGGAAGGGGCCCGGCCGCCCTTGCTCACGAAAATATATGTGTAATATAGCAAACTACGTATATTAAATATCAGGCGTAATATAGCAATCAAGGAGATGAGTCCCTTAAAAATTATTCGGGCGCCAATGGTTTCCAGTAATGAATTATTACGACAGGAATATTTGTTAATATCGTCGGTACAGTCGAAAGGCAAGCCTTCCCCACTTATTCTGAAATCCTTTTTTCAAAACCTCTGGCGCCACTTTAAAATATAAGAAGGCCCATGTGACTTTCTGATTTCAAAAATGACTTTGGTTCGAATAACATCATAAAACAAAAAAAAAACGAAACTAAATTTTCTTGTCAAACCAACATCCTTTCAAACTCAGTACAGGAAAAGGCCTACACGTTTCTGTCTTTGTTCGGAACGAGAAAACTCATGAACAATGGTTAGTTGCTGATGAAACTGGCATTAAGAGAACTTGTATTTCTATAAAAAATTTTTATACATAGATATAACCACCAGCCCTCGGAATGAAATATTCTGAAACACTGATCTCAAAGAATGGTTTAACATTTTACTTGAATCTGGAACAGTATCACTAAATATTTAAACTTGAATCGGTTGGAAAATAGAAATGAAAGCTGTTTGTAAAAATCATTTAAAAAATAACTTTAGGTCTTCCTTGTTCTTTTAGGATAGTCCTCATTTGAAATAATAAACGCTGATATACTTTCGAAGGCAATAATTTATTCCGAGTTAATAAATTTTTAAACAATTTCAAAAACTGTCTTTTCATTTTTGAGACATGAGACGATACGAGGCATTTCAAGAGACGTCTCGTCTCGTCTGGGAAACGAGACGGGACAAGTAGTCTGTCTCGTCTCGTGTCTCGTATCAAAGGTTTCTGTCTGGTCTTGTGGCAACACTAGTTGAAAGAAAGAAACTAATGAAATCTTTGTGTTTTACGTCCCACGTTTATGCCGTTTAGGCTAAAGGAGACGGTGATGATGAGTAATGAATGAAATGGTGGAATGAACAAAGCGGGAGAACCCCGAGAAAACCCACGCACACGGTGTTTGTCCACCACAAAGTTCACTTGTCGTTGACTGGGATCGAACCCGGACCCCAAACACCAAAGTTGAACGCTCTACCACTGAGCCGCCGCGCCCCAAGAAAGAAACAAATATGTAAAGATACATACATACATATCATACACACACACGGATAAAGTAGTCATACATGTATTTTAATCTTCTGACTACTTAACCCCGACTAATTTAAGATTGTAAGAAAGTAATTATTAAGAAGAAATATATACATATAGAAACGTATTTTGAAAGGGAAAAAAAGCAAACCGTACCAGCCGTGATATGAATCTGGGTTGCCCACTCAACAAGCAGACACCTTACCGAATTATCTGCGGCAGAACTTGCAATTTGTGGTTTTGAAGCTTTATTTATACTGTGTGTGTTACGTAACGAAGCTACGGGATGTCATTACTAGTGCGACCACCTCATTCAAGACCCTTTTTGTAAATTGTTTGAGGAAAAAAGAGTGATTTCGTAAATCAACAAAACGGATCTTGTTTGGGTATAGAGGGTGTAACTAAAAGGTACGACAAAACTTCATGGGTGTATTCCTTATTGGTAGACAAGCAAAAACGTTCCGATGACCATATGTCGGGAAATGCATCGTTCCAGAATTACGGCCTTTGAGCTGACTACTAGTGTGAAATAGTCACATTCTGGTCGCTCCTTAATGTGTCTCAATTTAAACCTCAATATATCAAACTCTGATTAAGATAGGAAGGTAATTTTAGTAGCAACGTGTTCTGCAAAAATTAAGCTTTCCGCTGATATGCATTTTATGAGTGTATCCCCAAGGAATGCCATCTCCAAAATGCTGATGCAAAAATCAAACAAAAAACAAGTAATTACCCTCCCATGTCCACCGTGGTACTCCCACACATACATAAAATATACAGGGTGAGTCAAAAGTCCTTGAACACCTGCATAAGTGAAAATCGACGGGAAAAGTAAAAAGTAATGATGGGAACAGAGGTTTGATGAGGGGTCGCAACTTTTGAAGTGTATGTCATCTTGAAATCCGCCATTTTGGATTCACGTCATTTTTTTAAATGGGAAGGGGGTGTATGACCCATCAAATAACACTAGCTTGAGCTCAGGAATTTAGTGGTGTAATTTGTTTTTCCTATCTAGTACAGTTTAGAAATTATTAATGTTCAAAGGTGGGAAATTACCTTGATACTGAATGCTACAACACATGTTCTACGTGTTGTCCATTTCGTGCAATGCACAACTGTAGTCCCTGCAACCACTCTGACTGGAGTCTCACAGGGAAGAGATGTCTCCTGAAGTTTGGTCACAGGCTTGTTGGATGCGTTCCTCCAGGTGTCTCAAATCACGGATTGTCTCAGCATACACTATCTGCTTAAGATGTCCTCATAGATAAAAATCAAGGGGCGTTAAGTCAGGGGATCTGGGCAGCCACTCCACGGGACCACGGCGACCAATTCACTTCCGTGGCAGTTGTTCATCCAACCATTGACGGACACCAAGTCTATAGTGTGGAGGGGTCCATCGTGCTGAAAATAAGATGGGAAAATGTCGTCAGCGTTCAGTGTGGCAGGGAACAGAAAGTCCTGCAACAGCATCAGATACTGCGGTGCAGTTAAGGTGTTGTAACTGAAAAATGGCCCAATGACGCGGGTGTCCCATATGCCACACCAAACCATCACCTTCGCTGGACTATGTTCTCGACTCGGGTGAACCCAGATCGGATTTTCGTCACACCAGTGTCGACAATTATGTCGATTAACCTCCCCGTTCAAAGCGAGATACGCCTCGTCACTGAACAGTATGCCCTTGACAAACGCAGGATCCAGTTCGTGTTGTTCAGTAGCCCACATGCAGAACTCCAACCGGCGATCAGGGTCATCCTCGTTCAGTTTATGTTGCATGTGCAGCTTTTAAGGATGCCACTGATTGGTGTGCAATATCCGGATAACGGAGGATTGGCTTATCGGACATGCTAGGGACACACGACGGGTACTTCGTGTAGGACTTTTCACAAACGACGCAACAACCGCCGTTGCAGTTTCCTCATTGGTGGCAGTCTTTGGTCGCCCACTACGTTCCCTATCTTGAACAGAGCCCGTCTCTCGGAATTTGGTGATCACGTGAGCCACCGTGCTGTGCGATACCGGTTCTCTGTCTGAGTACCGTCGGTTGTAGTCAGCTGCTATTGTTCGGTAGCTGCGTTCCACTGATATAAGGATGATTTCGATCTTCTGTTCACGTGTCAGACCTATCTTAGATCACCTGGAACAGAGAGAACTGGGTCAGTATCAAGATAATTTCCCACTTTTTAACATTAATAACTTCTAAACTGTACAAGATAGAAAAAAACAAATTACACCACTAAATTTCTGAGCTCAAGCTAGTGTCATTTGATGTGACATACACTTTCCCATTTAAAAAAAGACTTGAATGCAAAATGGCGGGTTTCAAGATGGCGGCCATGAATGACACACTCCAAAAGTTGCAGCCCCTCATTAAACCTCTTTTCCCATCATCACTTTTTACTTTTCCCGTCGATTTTAAAACTTATGCAAGTGTCCAAGACTTTTGAGCTACCCTATATATATAGGCGGAAAGCATCGTCCTTTAGAAATACATAGATATCAAAAATATCTTCCTAGGTTAATTAGGATCTGAGTTATTGAGGTTTAAATTGAGTCACATTAAGGAGCGACCAGAATATGACTATTTCCACCATTAGGCGGCTCAATGGCCGTAACTCTGTAATGATACATTTCCCGACATATGGTCATATGAACGATTTTGCTTGTCTACCCATAAGGAATCCATCTCTGAAATTTTGCCGTACCTTTTTGTTACACCCTGTATATATGTGTGTTGGTGCAACAATAAGTTCCCAAGAATATAGATTAATTCATTTTTGATTTTAATCTACACAACAAATGCTTTTTATGAAAGCAAGGAGCCTGCGAGTTAAAGATGGTTAAAGACCGTAAATAAAATTGAAGATCTGAATTGCAGAACATCCGAAGTCCACCGGAGTACTTTTTTGTTTTTTAGAAGAAAGACAAGAAAATTATACTTGGAATGCTATTCTGTTTAGCTGAAATTATTTTGATTTTTTTTAAAAAAAAGTTTTGACTTGGACTTACGTATTATGCAAGTGAATAGCCCTGAAACATAGATGCTAACATAAAAAACAGAAAACGAAAAATACGAAGAAAATGAGTGGTCTTGGGATGTTTTGTAATTCAGGTTTTCAATTCAAACTTCAAATGGAACTGGGGTAACTCGCAGACAATGGCTGACTTAACACTTTGATAATAGCGGGTGTAATGGCTGGTTTGAGAACACAATTGATATGGCCTCTGTAGCTAAGTAGACTCCCACCCTTCCCCCTCAAAATTGGATACGGAAATGAAAAACTTATTTAGAATTTGATTGTTGATTCCGGTATATTTCAAGCATCACTTCTCGGAATCTGGGCCTGTGATATGTCGATATATCGCTATCTTTGATATCTATATTATCATATATCAACATTCGATATCGCAAATATATGGACATGAATATAATCATTCTAAATTTTCGATATCGATATTCGGGGAGTGGGGATGCGAGGTATAAAGGTCCCCTAAGACTTGCGATGGATGAAGAAATTAAACTTACTTTTTGCAAGATTATTTTCTAATCATAATATCTTTATTACCAAACATTGCAATGTAAATACATCCACTTGCAAATTTGCAATATTATATGATGTAATTTCTTAGGCGCTAGAACTTTTTTGTTCCCTGAAGAAAGAAACAAAAAATCACGTGGAAAAGCAAGTACTTCGAACTTTGAACTAGAATTTACCGTAAGAAAGTTTTTCGTTTCTCTTCCTTGGAGATTTCCATCCCTTTTGGCCTTTGGGACCGCTAATTGACAAAAGGTGCACACATGATCGCTATATGCATTTATGCTCTGAGGGAGAGTCAGAGATTTAGAAAAGGAAACGACTTTTTAATAATAATAATAATAATAATAATAATAATAATAATAGTAATAATAATAATAATAATAATAATAATAATTATTATTATTATTATTATTATTATTATTATTATTATTATTATTATTATTATTATAACAATGGGGTTTACAACTAGGGTCATGTCTCTTTATCTTGCATGGGAAGGCCGCAAGTCTGCTACGCCACTGGTGTCCCCTATTCTGTGTTTGTCTTTTTCGTTTCGTGTAGATATTTGTTTTTGTGCTGTTAGGCTTTTATATGAAACTTTTATATTATGTAACTTTTTCTTTTTATGAGTTTCTTTTTTGGGTGGGGCGGGGGGAAAGAGAGAAATGCTTTCTTCTGATATCTGTTTCTTACCATTCATCTTGTTTGAACTGCTTAAGTAAGTCATTTTGTAACTTTTGATGTCATCCTACTCCATCACAATAATAAAATTGTCATTCTTAACAATTTGTTTTATTTCCTTATTTGCAGTTAGCCACACTGATATATTTGTGACAAAATTGAGGTTTTGTCCAACGCCTTTCGAATTCGCAACCAACCCAACCGCCGAGCTTTTTGGGTTGCCTGCTATTGCAGGAAAAGGAGAATTGCAGGTGGTAATGCACTTTTGGAGTCGTGTATACATAAATTAACAAATGAATGTTAATTTATCTGAAAAGTCGAAGTTTGCGAATTTTTTTCGAGTACTTCCGGTTCGAATTTTAAAATTCTGTTTTCACGGTTGGTAAGACCTAGTTACCCGCTTTCCGAAAAAAAAATTGTATCGCTTCTGTGTGCAACCGTTTTGTCGCAAAAAAATTCGAGAAATTGTAAAATTCTCAAAAATCGCCATTTTTGGGCGCCATTTTCTCGAAAACACCATCTTTTAAAATTCTGAAATTTTGTCAGATGATTTAGCTTTACATGAATAATAAACACACCAAATACCATTCTCGACCAATGCTTCATGAATTAACTACAGCCTTTTGAAGTTAGCGAAGTTTCGTTAACTTTGATATCACAGTTAGCAACACTGGAAACAATAAAAATGCAATGATTTGATGATGTTTGTGGTTCACATTACTCAAATGAAGAATAAAAGGTTTTCCTGACTGGTTTTGTATTATTTTGATCAAAAAAGCGCTCTGGAATAGTAAAATGAGCCTCCCCTTTACTCGTCCGTTTTCTTAAACCGAAGTAATCTGAAATGGAAATTACGATTACGAAACACACAAATTTTAAGTTTACTTAAAATGGCCATCCAATAAATTCTGATGATCTATAAAAAGCCTGAACTATTACCTCAGTGATGACTTGGAATGATCCAGACAAAGTCTCAATTAAGTGCGATGTCATTACAGTGATCGAAAAAGGACAAAAAGAAAAAAAAAGAAAAAAAAGAAAAGAAAAAAAGCGAAACAATTTCATACGCGTTCCATCAAAGAAATTTACGGACTTTCTTTTAAACAGAACAATCTCAGCATAAGAATGGGTCACTCGGAATTTTATAGTATTCGACTAAAGTGGGTCAGTCCGCAACCTGCTAGGGAAGTGTGTGTGTGTGTATTGTGCAAACTTTAAGTTATCTGCTACTGCGTTGCAACAAATCAAAGGTGCAACCTGTATTGAAGCTGTCATGAGTGACCTATTTCCTTTAGTAGTATGATCTGCTGAAAATGACAGCTGTCTGCTTCAAGAATGTAGTGAATGTCCTGGAATGAAAGGAATAAGTGTGGAGTCTTTGATCCTGCTTAAAATGAAAGTGTTACGTACGCCATATGGGAAAACAATGATCTCGTTAAAAAAAAAAAAAAAAAAAACTGTGCCACTTTCCGTTTTCGTATCGTACATTGCTGGTTTAACTGTATGAATTGTAATTCATGACTACATCAAGAAAATCCAAAGAGAATTAATTGCTACCGAAAAGCATCTTATAAAATTTCGAGATACAAATTCTATTTTACTTCATGTGGACTTCGTTGAAAACTGGACTGTTATTCTGCAAAGTGAAATTCAGTTATATCACCGGAATATAGAACAACTGACAGTTTTGTTGTAATAAGCGACGACAAAACACACGATTCGGCTCATGTACTCATAGCCATAGACAAGATTCTAAAAATACTCGAAGAAAAGCGAAAATATAGGTTATAGAAGAAGGTTCGAATACGTGGATATAAGTAATTTCCCAAACCGTGTCAGTGATTTATGATGGTGCTGCATCCCACTTTAAAAATCGTTTTCAGATGTTCGAGATGCAGACAGGTCCGATAAAGCAGTGGTTTTGCAGTGAAACCGGCCAAGCTAGGGTTTCTGCGACAGTGTTGGGGGGGGGAGGTAAAGAATGTGGCAACGCGGCATTACCTTAGGCAAAAACAGATACACAGTATTAAAACCGCAGAAGAATTCGTGAGTATAGTGCAAGTACAAACTCCGGGTATTACTCTCGTTTTGTTGCCTGGAACTGAATTCGACAACTTCCGGAAGAAAAAAATAAAAAGCAAGAATGGGAAAGTATGCGACCGGTAACTGGTATTCAACGAAGTCACCTTTGGCTTTCGGAAAATGGCGAAGTTTTTATGGCAGTAACGGGTCACCATAAACTAACTTCATGCTTCCCCCAAAATCGAGCTTCTGCAATTCAAAGCGTAGATTTAAGAAGTCTGCAAAAAGGAACTTTCTCTGTAGATTAGGGGGGGGGGATTCAGATGCAGAAGGTATATATATGAGGATTTTAAGACAAATTGCATTCAAATTATGTCAAATATTGTATATTCATAAATACAATAGGGGGCCCACATCAGCTTTGGGGGCTCCGGTCCCCCCAGGATCGGCGCCCTTGCATATACTTATGACAACCAGTGGTGCGTAGCAGAATTATGAATAAATCATGAATTACGTACAGTTGAAGTGCTGTTTATGCTTCCACATGGACTTTCAGCAAAGTACAAGTTTCCAGAAGAGCATAAGAGAAGTGAAAATAAGTGTTTTGTGATTATCGGCAATGTGCTACGCAGGGGCGGATACAGGACGAACTTCTGGAAGGGGGGGGGGGTAATACTGCTACTTAGAGCTACTTTTAAGAGCTCCAAACTCTGGAATGGGTTTTATTTATATATAAAATAAAGTTTCTTCTGGGAGGGCGATCGACTCCTTGGATCCACCTCTGGACGAGTTGTGTGTGTACTACTGCTATTAGCGAAGAAGACACCAAGCAAGCAAATGATTGGTCCATGTGAAAAAAAAAATCAGTGAAATTTTGCTTCCGAAGACCATTTTACGTAAGTGAACTTAAAATTTGTGTGTTTCGTAATCTTAATTCCCATCTCAGATTACTTCGTTAAAAAAAATGGAGAAGGGGGGAGGCTCATTTTACTATTCCAGAGCGCTTTTTTGATCAAAATAATAAAAAAAACAGTCAGGAAAACCTTTTATTCTTCATTTAAATAATGTGTATTACAAACATCATCAAATCATTGCATTTTTATTGTTTCCAGTGTTGCTGTGATATCAAAGTTAACGAAACTTCGCTAACTTCAAAAGGCTGTAGTTAATTCATGAAGCATTGGTCGAGAATGGTATTTGGTGTGTTTATTATTCATGTAAAGCTAAACCATCTGACAAAATTTCAGAATTTTAAAAGATGGTGTTTTCGAGAAAATGGCGCCCAAAAATGGCGATTTTTGAGAATTTTACAATTTCTCGAATTTTTTGCGACAAAACGGTTGCACACAGAAGCGATACAATTTTTTTTTCGGAAAGCGGGTAACTAGGTCTTACCAACCGTGAAAACAGAATTTTAAAATTCGAACCGGAAGTGCTCGAAAAAAATTCGCAAACTTCGATTTTCAGATAAATTAACATTCATTTGTTAATTTATGTACAAAAAGGTATGCATGCGCAAACCGAACTATTGTAAAATATAGTTTATTTATATCCCTATGTACATACCACAACAAGAATTATAACTCTACCTGTCTCCATAGCTGAATGGTGGGGCTCCGAAGTTGACCATTTTCCATGTCTTTTACAATTCATAAATTGTACTCCCCGTCTTTGATGGCCCATTACTTGGCGGGGAAATTTTTTTCGACAAAACAAAAAAATTTGGGTCTCTTAAAAACATGTCTAGTTGCTATAAAAAAAAGTTTCAGCAATATCTGAGATGGTGATGGTACAATTTTATTTTTTATTTATTTATTTATTTTTATTTTTATTTTTATTTATTTATTTATTTTTTTGGCCTGAGTTGAAATGGAAGGCACCGCATGAAGATTTACTTTCAGTAGTATATTTTGTTGATCTATCATTTTTAGACATTTTTTCTCGCTAAATGCTATTGATACTGTACAATTATGATTGTCAGAAGCAGTGCTTTACGCAGAAGTTCGTCAAACAGGTTCAAGCTGCAGCTCATATAATTTCAGGTGTTTATATACATGTCTTAATATGATAAATGTTTATTTTTTACATGGTCCCGAACCCGTCATGCATACTCCACTGGTTACAAAACAACATAATAACGACATTTGTGAGTACTAATCCGTGAGCTCAAAATGTTATCGCCATTGAACAGTATACAAATATGAAGTTTTATGTTTAATTCGTAAATTTCCTTGTGAGAAGTTAGGACTGCGTAAGTGATAATGAGGGATGCAATGGAAGAAAACATTTAAAAGTTCGTGACAGACATAAACATTTTCGTGAATGTTTATTGTCATTGTGAACGCGACGAAGTCACTGGATATTGTGAAGATAATTAACACTAAAGGAACATATCCAACCATTTCCGATCTGAACGTTGTCCAAACTGTTCAGCTATCTACAGGATATGTTTGTATAAAACAAGCTGTAGTAGTAATGAAAATAATGTTTTAGGAATGATTTGAAATGACCGTGTATTACTTTCTTCAGCTTTATTGTCTACACTTTTATGGTTGAGACATTACAGATTATGTGCTTGAAAGACAAAATCATGCCAGTGGCGTAGCAGCTGCCCCCGCAACCCCCGCAGTGCGGGGGGCCCCTAGGTAGGGGGCCCCAAAGTCTTGCGATGAATAAAGTTTTAAAGAAATAGAACTTCAACCTTACTTCTGTCGGCTTTACAAGTGGGGCCCCTTCTCTATACGTTGCGGTGGGGCCCGCAAAACTGTGCTACGCCACTGAATCATGCATTAAAATAATTCAGAATAAATCTATTTTTCTTATAGCTCGTGTTCATATGAAGTTGGATCAACCTGATGAAGCGGTGAAGTGCCTTCAAAAATGTGTAAATGCAGATACTCTTCTGTTTGGTGCCAACGATAGGAAAACAAAAGCTACACAAAGGTCTCTTGATTTATTGGTTAGGTATGTACCATTATTATTATTATTATTATTATTATTATTATTATTATTATTATTATTATTATTATTATTATTATTATTATTATTTTTATAAATATATTGTAAGTTTTGACTCTCCCTTTGAAAACAAAGGATTAAGTTTGGATTCAATATTTTATTTTTCTCCTTGACTATATTATGTAACAATCGCCAGTGCTTGTAAACACAGAAATACCTTGCACAATGCGGGTCTTGTTTTAAGGTTGGTGTAAACGGACAAGTTTTGCCGATAGATGTCACTACAGTCTTCCTATCTCATGTATTTTTTTTTCACTTTTCACAAAAATTTACAATTTCTCTTATAACTTTCAACCTAGAGACTTCAAATTTTTAGAGCAGGAACTTCATGACCTATCGAAGGAACAATCCGTGCCGATTTTTTTATTTAGAATTTTCTTCATTGTTGAAAATTATATTGTTAAAGGTTTGGATATTCATTTTAACGGTGTCTTCCCGTTGTGCCTACTTCCCGTTATGCCTACAGGCCCTCCAGCACTTTGTAGAAAATATTTTTAATGATCTTATCTGTAGGCAGAACGGTAATTCCCGTTGTGCCTACTTCCCGTTCTGCCTACTCTTTCGAGACGGGGAATTCTGTGCAGGGAGGGATCTTTTCTAGGGATTTTTTCTTTAGTAATTCTAATAGATTCTGTAAGCAAGCAAGAAAATTTTTATCATATCTATTTCTTTGCAAACTAACAATATTGATTTAATCGGACGCCAATACGTTTTCAGGGCGACGCGTCGTTTACTGACTTCCCATATTTTTTCTTTCTTCTTGCTTGTTCGGCGACCCCTACTATTAGCGCTCAGGGCAACAGCCCCGCTCGTTCCCCTCTAGCTACGCATCTGATTACTATAACAGTCTTATGTGTTTCGTTGGGTTTTCAGTATTTAGAAAATGTTATTTCAATAAAGTGAAGAATTATATATAACATTTTAGATGCATGGCCGCTGAAAAAAAAAAATCTCTTTATTAAACTGCAACTATGATTCTGTTCCTTGAATTTTGTCAGTTTTATCAGAAATTTTCCATGGGTTTTGTCTTGCATTCGCAATAATCTGTTTCGTAATTCTAAGAAATTATGTAAGAAGAATAACTATTTCTTCAAGTTTCATCATAAATTTTAGATGTTATTCTACTTTTTCTTCTGGGAAAAATTGCTGGGATATAGTTCTGTTATTAGCAGGGTTGTTTGCATCTACTTTAGTAAATATGAATATTATTTCTTTTTAATTCCTACAGGAAAATGGAAAATTGATTCAGTTGGAAAAAAAAACAGTTTGACATTGAAACTGAAACGAAAACGAACATAAAACGAAGTTTCTTCGGTCTAATATCAAGTAATTTCACAAAAAAAATTTATTCGGTTTTCCAGTATTTCATCTCCAACGTGCTACGACTCATAGTACGTAAAATGTGCCACAGTTCACATCCTTAAGACATGTTTGATGGCCATATATTAAACAAATAGGGCTAATGCAACAGGATGCATAAGGGGGCCCTTAAGAAAGGGTCTTAGTCTCCTACATTAAAATTACTTTTTCGGCATCACCTTATCAGCTGATTTGTCTTCTATACGTGATTCTATACTATATGCCATAATATCATACATACTTCTATTTTCATATTTATATTGTCAATGTAAATAGCAGGAATACAAAATACAAATATCATAATTGAATGTTTTTGTAGAGTTTCAACTCAAATCAAAAGGTCAGATAATCGGGGAGGGAAAGGGATTTATAAGATTTTGTTTCAGTTTGGTACTCTTGAAGGTGATTGGCTACTGTGTTCAAATTACCTGTTAAGGTAATGCCAAAGAAGGAGCAGTGATGTAAAAGACAAAGGCTCTTTTTTTTTCAAAAGGGCCGCCTTATGCATCCTCTTGCATTGTTTGTTTAATGTATGGCCGAACATGTCTTGAGGATGTGAATTGTGGCACTTTTTAGTACTGCAAGCCTTAGTATGCTGGAGATAAACTACTGGAAAACCGATTAAAATTCGGTTGTGAAATGAATTGATATTAGCCCGAAGTAAGTCTGTTTCGTGTTCGTTTCAGATACAATGTCAAACGGGTTACTGGCAACTGAATCAATCAATTCGAGGAAAGAGATATGATGGAGACAAACACTCTTTTTAAAGGCCGCCTTATGCATCCTCTTGCGTTGTTTGTTTAATAGTTGGCCAGACATGTCTTGGGGATGTGAACTGTGGCATTTTTTAGTTCTGCAAGTCTTAGCATGCTGGAGGTAAACTACTGGAAACCCAAATAAAATTTTGTTCTGAAATTGCTTGATATTAGATCTTTTTTTTTTTTTTTTTTTAAATGTTTGTTTCACATACAATGTCTAACATTCTTGCAACTGAGTCAACCAATTTTCCATGTATGATGAAACTTGTAGAGGTGGTGGTTGTTTTTACAGAAGCTTTTAGAAATACTAAAGAAATATTCCCTACAAAAATTCCTCCCTGCACATAATTCCCCGTCTCGAAAGAGTAGGCACAACGGGAAGTAGGCACAACGGGAATTACCGTTCTGCCTAGAGATAAGATAATTAAAAATATTTTCTTTAAAGTGCTGGAGGGTCTGTAGGCAGAACGGGAAGTAGGCACAACGGGAATGAACCATTTTAACAATCAAGCCATTTCAACAATGAAGAAAATTCTAAATAAAAAATTGGCATGGGTTATTGCCTTCGATAGGTTATGAAGTTCCTTCTCTAAAAATTTGAAATCTTTAGGTTCGAATTTATGAGAAATCGTGGATTTTCGTGAAAGGTAAAAAAATAAATGAAATATGTACTAAAGACTGTAGTGACATCTACCGGCAAAACTTGTCCCTTTAAAGCAACCTTAATACGGTTTCATTATTTCAGACGAATTAGTAATAGATTTGTCAGTTGAAATATTTAAAAGTAGCCAAATAAAAGGAGTAGCATGATGCATATATGTGAAAATAATGTAGTATTACTATGGAGTTTACTACGACGATATTAGCTGTAATTGAAAAATGAGAACACGATGGTTCAGTAGTCGAACAGACTGAGGCGTCAGAATGACAGCCGTGAGGCTAATCCCTTTGAGGGTTTCATTCCTTCTGAAAATCAACGGCTTTCTAAATTACCCTCAAAGATCGTGTCTCTTTTGAGTCCGATAGAAATTCCAATGTATGAAAGAGTTGAATAAGATTTTCTTTAAAAAAAAAAAAAAGTGGCAGGTGGCAGCTGCTTATCTCTAGAGCGAGGGGTCCTTATTTCTTCCGTTTCCTTCCACATTATCATTCTATCAAATTTAGGGATGGGCACGGGCGAGTTCGAGCTAGTTTTCATTGAAACTCGACTCGACTCGAAACAGACAGCTATCAGCTCGACTCGAGAACTCGGCTCAAAAAATTTCCTCCAACTCGACTCGAACCTCGACTCAAATTTGACACGAGCTTCGAGTCGAGTCGAGCCAAAACGAGCCAAATACTGTGTGTAGTTTCAAGTACTTTCTTCAAGTATCCTACATAGACAATATAATTATCAATGATACTACTACTATAACATTATTATTATTATTATTATTATTATTATTATTATTATTATTATTATTATTATTATTATTATTATTATTATAGAATGAAAATTACAGATAAAGGAGAATTTGTTCAGTACAATAAAATCTGCAGGTGACATCTCATTGGTAACAGGAAACAAGAGTTGCAAATGGTATTAACAAACTTTTGAATGAGAAACTGAAGAAGAATGAAAGTGTAAAAAAAGAAGGAAGAAAAATATTTAAATATAATAATAAGGGAGAAAGAGAAAAATAAGAATTTTCTTTTAACAAAGGGAAAATTCAATATTTGAACAGATTTAAATATTCGAATAGCACAATCTATATATATAAAAGAGAACGCACAAATCCTTTGTTACCTCATCACGCTAATACGGCTGAACCAATTTATTTCATTTTTGGGGGGTTATTAGGATTTGGACCCTAGATGGTTTTTATCATATCACTTTAATTTTCTATTACCAGTGTCTTGAGATAATTGACCATTCAAGTGTCCATAACGTACAAATCCTTTGTTAGTTCATCATAGGTAAAAATAAACGTATTTATATGCAACCCGCATGACCGTGTCACTCGGCGGGTTAACATAAATGACAGGCGATATAATGTTAACATTTACTGCAATCTACTATGGTTTTTATCATATCACTTGAAAGCGAAAAAGTAAAAATTATCTAAGTAACAAAGTTTATTGCGTTCCGGGGTGACCGCAGCGAAGCGGGGCGGGTTAACATAAATGACAGGCGATATAATGTTAACATTTACTGCAATCTTCTATGGTTTTTATCATATCACTTGAAAGCGAAAAAGTAAAAATTATCTAAGTAACAAAGTTTATTGCGTTCCGGGGTGACCGCAGCGAAGCGGGGTGAACGCTGCTAGTTATCCATAAATGGAAAATCGTAAACCGGCTTTTTACGAGAAGACTACTGCTGTCGAAGAATGTACTAACTGATAGCTGTAAGAAAACAAAATATGAGTTTTCTTCCAAGTGTAAACTAGAATACTTTGAAAATCGCAATCAAAATTGAAACGTGCTGAAGAAAATTGTTGTGAATATCGTGGGCAGAAAGGAAGAAAAAAGGAACCACCGCGTTTGAGACACTGCAGAGAAAAGAATGAATATTACGATTGTCCGTTGAATTCGCTATTAAGAATGAATTTACATGTTACTGAATGGAAAAGGTGAAAGAAAAGCTGAATATGAAGAACCAAGAATGAAATATAAGGCTGGACCATATCAACTTACCAAACTGTTAACACCAAATAAATAAAAACAAAACAGCCCAAGAAAGTCAGAAATAATTGTGTTGGAAACAGCTTTTCCAACTATAATTCCGAGAAGTTCTCCACTCACTTAGTTTTATTACTTACATAACAGTAAATTACATAAATGGATAAAACTGTTTCAGCTGATTTGAGAAAAATACCCTATCAAATTTTAAAACTTCTACAGTTTGAGACTTGTGTCAACTTCACTTTTCATAAACGAAATGCAAGTACAGTATTTCCCATCTTCCTCAAAAACCTCTCTCCGCTGATATAGTGCCTAGCGTGTGCGTCTTTGATGTGCGAGGTCCCGGGTTCATTTTCCGTAGGTAATTCGGATTCCACCTTAAATTGTAGCCTAGATGCTGAAAGAGGCCTAATAACAATATCATCATCTCAAAATAATGTGTAATTCTATTTTATTGTTTTGTGAGGACCGTCTTCTTAAAACAGAAAAAAAATAATTAAAAAGGATTAAAACGTATTTTTTTTAAAATATTTGTATCTAATATTCCTTCAGACTGAAGGAAAGTAGTGAAAATATACCGACCTTTGAAAAGTGCCCCTAATTGCCTGTGAGGCATAGTGGGAAATCCGGGAGCTTCGTTGGGAGGTAATTTAGGTTTAGTTAGACATACTTAGAAAAAACGAAAACTGAAACGGAACACAATCCCGAAATTTATTATTATAAAATTGTTTTGTCTTCTCTGTAAATTCTTATTGCTGTTTCTCTCCATACGAAATTTTAAAAATATATTCTAACATCCTCCTTTCAAATATTTATGGTTGCGCTTGGTTGCTGAGTGGTTCTCAACTTTATTTATTTATTTTTGACTTACGACACACTTTACAAAACATTCAGGACATCGCGACACACTTCTTTGATATTTTTATTATAAATAATAATAATAATAATAATAATAATAATAATAATAATAATAATAATAATAATAATAATAATAATAATAATAATAGTGTAATAATACCTATTATAATAGTGAAACCAATTAGTTTTTATAAGGACTCTATATAGCACTAAGCATTATTGCTACCGCTGGACGTGTTGACTGGTACAGCATATCTCGATTTTAATTAATTACTAGCATCAATTACCCGTTTCGCTGGGTTAAATTAAGAAAGAATAGTAATATGTTTCGTTAGTAAGTCACTTTTTACTATTACTAAAGCGCTCCTTGACATTGGTCATTTTCGATGATTTTTATATATCTCCTCTCATCCCCATGTTGTGGGCCACGGCATGGGAAGTGTCATTGTTCATCTCAGCGACCCCGAAAAGTATGAATTCGACACTGATATTGGTAATTTTGATTATATATATATATACCCCTCCCCTCCCACAATTCTTGCGGGGCTTAATTTCGATTTAAATTCGATTTAAATGGCATCAGAAGTGTCACTGTTCATCTCAGTGACCTCAAAAACTAGAGTCGACACTGATGTCGGTTATTTTCGATCATTTGTAAATGTCTTTCCCCTCCTTTAAGTATCATCGTCAAAGTGATATGACGAAAATCATCTCATGTTCGAACTTAAGCTAGGTTGAAAATTTGATCGAGATCGGTCTGGTGGTTCAAGAGTTATTAAGTTTTATTTATTTTTATAGATTTCTTCAGTACACGATAAAAAATTCCTTCAGTACACGATTCGGTTTCTTCCATTTTTGATACACTTTGCTATTAAAATTGTTTACTTGCTGCTTAATGTACTCGTTTTCATCTGTGTTTGTCTTCTCCAGCCCCAGTCTGCTCCAGACATATGTTGCAACTGCAGAATGTGTGTCTGTTAGGTTTTTCTTTTCTCTCACACCAAGTATCATACAGCTCTCTACGGGATATAGATAATCGTATCTGAAATTATTACGAACATCATCAGGTTACAATTTTCTGCAGGTAATGTCACTATTATTGAATACGAGAACATTCATTTATTGCACATAAACAAATTTCGAGGTGGATATCTTTATTGTTTTCCCTTAAAATGCAATATCACATACCTTTTTGTACGAACAGCAACTTCCGATGGTGTACGCGTGCTACTTGTGGTAAACGCATTTAATTTTTAAGTCAATTTGTACTTCAATCATAGCACATCCCTGCAGCATGAAATGCAGCAGTTCTCGATCCTAACAATCGAGCAAACGTTGAGCACGATGGGTTAACTTTGACCCTCTAAATCTGACTACCATTAGTAATACCTGCTGCTGTATCACAACCGGTCTTTTACACGCGCAAATCCATTTCCCTGCAGAACATCATATTTTTCTACTGTTGTTCCTGTCATCTCTGATTTCTTTGTGACTCATAACGAGTAAAATGGGTGTAATTCCAAGCAACTTGATTTTGGATTTTTCTACTGTTTTTCCTGTCATCGATTTCTTTGTGACTCATTACGAGTAAAATGGGTGTAATTTCAAGCAACTTGATTTTGGATTTTGCACAGCTAGATTGTGGACTTCGTCCACTGTGCGTTCCCTTTCGATCCAATAACCATGGCTTTTTTTCTAATATTTATTTTCTTCCCATATTCTTCACAGCCCTTCCTAAAATTTTCTAACATTTTATTGATTTCCTCTTCAGATTCTACAACAATGGCCACATCTGCAAACCGTATACACCTAATCATTCTACTCACAAGTCAGATATATAGTAAACGGATAATTAAATAGATATCATTCTCTTGTGAGATGTAACGATCTACACAGCATACTAATACAAGGTGATGTGACGAAATTATTTAGCACATTGAATATCTTGGAAACGAATTGTCCAAGATAGATGGTTGTCAAAAACTATTGGAAAGACAACCATGGATATAGAATTGTTGAGAATGGTATTTGTGTGTTTCAAATATAAATATCCCTCACTACTTCACTCATACGATCCCAGTTCTCATTCTCGATATCCGAGCATTTGAGACTAAGACATAAACGCTTATACTTTGTTCTGAGAGATCGTATGTTCAACCCTGTAGATTTAAGAACTTCTAAGAACAAAGACACTTAAAATAAAATTTACCGCTCCCTCCGCCCTCTATTAATCTTATGTGCAGAGCAAAGTTATGTTCTTCATATGGGTCAATTCTTTTCGGCTGTAAAAATTTGCATTCTACAAGCACTCTCTCCCATTTGAAATTTGCAATACACACTCTTGCTATCCTAATAGAAATACAAAAGATATAAAAATCTTATCTGCATAGTTTATTTTTAATTTCCGAAGATAGGTTCTGCTACGTAACACTGGCACCGTCCACTTCGTTTTTCGTATAAATTGTCTATAAATCGTAAACAAACGAAAATTTTATGAGAACAATAATGAACAAACGGTCTGCATGGTTTATTGTCGATTCCCAGAAATGGCTTCTGTCAGGTTCACGCACATAATTTGTTTCGCTTCTTTCTTTCACTTTTTTCTAGGTCATTTGTGCTTGTGTGTTTGTGTTTATGTCTGAGTATAACAAACGGTTCTGTGAACTCGAAATATTTTAACAACCGGTTCCACCGAACCGGTGCGAACCGGCTGAATAGCACCACAGCTTACCTCTGGTGCGTGGAATCCCTGGTTCGTTCCCAGGTCAAATAAGTTTGTGGTGGACAATATTGAGTCCATGGGTTTTCGCGGGGTAATCTAGGTAGGTGCTAGGTAGGAGCTAATAAGTATGCCGCTAGAAATTTTCTAATGAATCTCCGTGCCTCCATTTTTTACTGGAAATCTGCGAGGCCTTTGTTCCCATAGCCCATTAATATTTGTTTCATATAACGGAAAAATAAATTACCTAATCTCTGCTACTCTACTGGCTCGCGTAAAATGCCAAGTGGAGAGTTTGGTCAGCACTTGGATAGGTGATTATTGAAATAATAATAATAATAATAATAATAATAATAATAATAATAATAATAATAATAATAATAATAATAATAATAATAATAATATAGTAGTAGGCTAGTACACGTCGGAGGATTAGAACGAAAGAAACAGTGGACTCCGATAAATAAAGTTAGCAATAACTGCAATCGGACTTTTCCAATGAACACGAACACTTGCTCGTTACCGACGTTCGGCTTAACCTCTTTTGAGCTTCGATTTACGGAGTTCGAACAGCGAGTTTTAGTAGTAATATGTATAATGCGTTTCAACATAATAGAATGTCTACTGATTAAAATCTTCTTTTACTTCCAGAAACAGCCGCAGCCTGGCAGCACTAGACAAGATGGAACAAAAAAGAAGAGGTTCAGCACAATGAAGTTGCAGAAACTGCCGCACGAGGCGCTACAACATTGCAGTTGACAACTGCCTGCCCGTCAAAATAACATAAGCGAAATAAATAAAATCTAATCAGGTCTCGCAGTGCCAGGTCCGTATCCACGGGGGGTCTAGGGGGCAGCATTCTTCAATTTTTACTCCCCCTCTAAAATTTTCACGATGGGCTTGCAAATGAACTATAATATGGTGATAAACAACAATATGGTTGGATCGGGCCCCCCTAACTTCTACCAGCCCCCTACACTTTTGAACTGAATACCGGTCTGCTCAGTGCCATGCTAATAACATATAATTTTGTACGGTAGGCGGTGACCTTTTTTGAAGCGAGATATCTGCTGTTCCTATGTCCTATAAAGATAGTGAAAAATAGTTCAATTGCAATCTTTAGCTTTACGCTCCACAATTAACCCATATAAAGCAGCCTTGGATTATTAATGGAGGTGAATGATTATGAAAGAATCGTTGCAAGTATTGAGAATAGGTGGGTTGAGAAAGAAGGTTTTCTTTCAAATTTATTTTGAACAAATAAACCACTACAAATTAATCAATAATATACGTTGTTTTTCTATGACTCCCATCGTTCAATAAGTTTTTCGATTACTTGGTGACAGAAATATCTTGGTCTTGACTCAAAGAATTCGTCCAACCGAACCTTCAATTCTACGTCAGTATTGATCAATACAAACCACAAACGTTCGAAAGCAATGAAAAGAGATGAAAAATCGGACCAAGTCTGGAGAGTATGGAGGATGAGACAACACTTCTCATTCGAGTTCGTGAATCGTGGCTTTGGTTATATTGGTTACATGAGGATGGAATCCCCATTTCACTTATTTAGTACTTTTCTTTTACTGAATTGCTTCGTTGAATCGGAATTCGCATTGAGTGTTTGGTTGAGCTCAAACAGAGTGTAAGTAATGAATGGTGTCACCATGGTGTCGGTCTCACCATGGTGTTTTGAAGGTGAAGGTTGCGAAGTTGCCTCTTTGTCCAGACTGGACACTCTTTTAGTTGCTTCATATTAACATAAAGGTCCATTTTTCACCGCCAGTGACACTGTAGTAAAGAAAGCACTGCTTGTGATCATGTGTTGAGCAAACCAGCGTCGATTATGAAATGTTCATCTTTGTTGTTTTCGCTCAAAATGTGTGGCACCTAAGCGACGGGTTTCTGAATTTTGCCCATAGAGTGAAGTCTGTTCATCACAATGTTTGATCACAATTCATTTGCTCCGTCAATTTTCTGGTCATCATCATTATCATTAGCAAAAATAAGTATTCCCCCTGACAGGGAGAGAAAAGTGTCTAGCTGTCGCTGTTTTACCCATGAAATAAGATAAATAGGTCTATTTGTAATGTAATCGTTAAAACGATGAATTCAAGCTGCAGCGAAGTAGTCGTAAGTAACACCCTTGATGTGGAAGCCAGGAGAGGAAGATGGCGTTTTAGCTTTTAGATCCGTGAATCTCACTCGACGAAGATACTCAAGGGGCATTCATTTCTTGTGGTATTGTTGGAAAGTTATAGCTTGCCGTGTCTCGGAGAGGTATGTATTTGAGATGGTCCTGAAATGCTGCCACTGGAAAATTTTGTTCAGTGGTAATGAGCAATTTTGATCTTAAGGATGGATCACACCAGTTGACCAATTGAATTCGATAAAGAGCGATTGAATCACCTTCAGGCCCCTATCCAGAGGGTCTAGGGGGCCACCTCCCTAATTTTTACTGCCCCTCTAAAATTTTCACGATAGGCTTGCAAATGAACTATAATATGGTGATCAGTGGTGAAAATTTTCCGGAAAATTTTCCGATTCATAAAAACATACTCCACTTATTCCTATATCGTTGTTTACCCGTGATATGAGGTGGAAAATTTTCTTCTATATTTTTCCGGAAAATTTTCCGTTCTTAACAAATATCAGTGATGAAGTAACAATTCCTCAGTATTCATAAAATTGATTGAATTCATGTATAGAATTGTTAAAAAGTGAAAGATCGTTTAAAGAATCTGAAAATGTCATGGCTCAGACAATTTTCGGTACTATGTAGGAACAAGTGAAACATTTTTTCATGAATTGAAACATTTTCTGTCTTGTACGGAAAACTTGAAGAACTTTTTATGAGTCGGAAAATTTTTATCATTTTGAAGCAAAAAGTAAAACAACTTTTTGTGAATCGGAAAGTTTTATTGCTCTGTAGAAACAAGTGAAAGGAATTTTCATGAATCGGCAAATTTTCTTCCCGATGTAGAGACAAGTGAAAAAACTTTTCATAATCCGGACAATTTTGGATATTATGTATAGTGATGTTTGGTGGAAAATTTTTCACTATATTTAACTGCACATTCAGCTATAAAATTCAATTCTTGTAGAGGAAAGCTAGACAGCAACAAATTATCATTTTCCAATTAGTTTTCGGAAACCAGAAAATTTTCTAATATTTCAAGTTAGGAAGTAAAAAAATACAGTCTCTCTCTCTCTCTCTTTCTTTCTTTCTTTCTTTCTTTCTCTCTCTCTCTCTCTCTCTCTCTCTCTCTCTCTCTCTCTCTGTGTGTGTGTGTGTGTGTGAAGTGCAAGGAACATACATCGAGTTCGTAGAGAACAAGTATCCCATTCCAATATTTAAAATGTAACAAGAAATTCAAAAGAAACCTTTATGAATTTATCAATTTCAGAAACAATAAATTCCACTATTTCCTTACATGTAGGCCCGCCTATGTAATGAAATAACTACATAAAAGTTCCTTATGAAGATTATTTTTGTAACAGAAAATAAGAAGAAATGATTTTATATGTTTAACACTCGTAAATCATAATTTCAATATTGGAATTTTGTATAATCAACATCTTAAGAGCAGATATTTGTATTGTAAAACTACCATTATTATGTATTAAAATGTATTAGAAATAATGACGATTCGATAGAACAAGTATATATATATATATATATATATATATATATATAAAAGAAATGTTTTTTATTTTGTAAATTAAAATGAAATTACTTGTTGCTTTTAGAACGCAGCGCTAATAGTGCAGTTTTTTATGTTTCTTTCATTATTTTATTGGAAGAACAACTACACAAATCAGCTTCCTTATTAGTTATATTTCACTTTCTCTTCTGAATGAATATATGAATAAATAAATGTTTATTTCTAGAAAATGGTCAGTATTTGTTTTCATGAGTCACTTAAACTCGAATTTTGGGTAGTCAAAAATTTATAGTAGGCACTTTATATTATACAGTATCTACTTATTTATAAATGTTGCAGAATGTAAATCTATAAAAGTAGTAAAGCTATAAGAAAACCGTCTTATGCGTATTAAACTGACGAAATCTAATATTGTAAGATCAAAGGTAGATTCTGAGGGAAGAACGCATTGAAGTTTTTGAAATATTCTTGAAATGAAGAATCGTTAGATTTTCACTTCATGAAACTTTTTAAGACAATATTTATTACTAATAAATTTTACGGCTAAACAACGATGTAGGAATAAGTGAAGTATGTTTTTATGAATCGAAAAATATTCATGACTTTTAATAAATTGAAATTTTAAATAATAGAATGGGATATTTGTGCTCTACGAACTTGATGTATGTTCTCTGCACTTTGCATACACACACACTCACACACACAGAGAGAGTGCTTTTATGTTGCAACTTCGCAAACATTCTTCCTGAATGATAGATCATCGGAAAATGACCAGCAAAGTAATCAGACGAGGTGTTAAATGTTCTTAACTTCTGGGAAGTGTTTTTATGCGTAGAAATACACCGATATAAATGTAAAATCATTGAAAACAGACTACAGCACTTCTACTAATTTAATTTTTATTTATAAAGTTCATACTCTCAAAATTATTTTCCTGAAAGATTACAGAAAATCTACTGTTTGTTACTTGATATAAAAGTCAAATTTACCACATAAAGCTTTGTTCATAATTCAAACATATAAATTCTCAACACCAGTTACTTACAAGGTACACCTTGTCTCAAAAAGGTTGAGCGCATTCTTTATTGCTGTTTCGAGGCAAAAATTTTCTAAGTCCAACTTCGGGTATCTTCGGGAAAAAGTAAACCAGGTTCGAACCTCGAAGCCAACCTTTGCAATCGGGAAAAATCTTGCAGATGTGTTTTTCTTCTTTTAAATATAATAAGATTTGTTACCAATTATATATAAAAAAGCAACATTGATTGAAATGCTTAATGATACAATATTTCGAAACTGTATTAATGCCAGCACATGCTTGTTTGTCATTTTGCTCTCCATACTTAATGGAATATTTAGATACGTAAACGAATCTGAGTTTTTGTTCTCCATATGTAAAAGAATGGTGAAAGTTAAGACAGAACATTATTCTCTCCTGAGTACTAAAATAAAAGTCAAAGTAGAACAAAAACAGCGTTTGCAGTGGATATGAATGTAATTATTATCTCAAATACAGCTATATATCGCTAGAAGTATTATTTGTGGAGCGCTTGTGTTAGCTCAGTGGTACGCAGTTGGATTTCAAATCATAAGGTCGAGGGTTCGATTCCCATCTGAGTCAGTTTTTTTTTATGAAATTCTATTTTCCGCAATGCATGAAAAATTATATAAAATAATTACATTAAAATACGTCAGTTGTATATATATAACATACAATCATTGCAGAACAAAGTGATTATTATGTTTAAAATATAACAGGTGTTCACAGTACGTTGATATTCTATGATATATGTGAATGTTAAATACAAATTAAGAAAATAATATCATCGCAATGAATAAATTATGTAGTGTATTTATTTACAGCTATTTGTCATCGGAAGTTAATTCTGAATTTTTTCATTACAGCAAGTGATTTACGCTTTCTGAAAGGTAAAGAGACTATTCGGGTATAAACAGAAATTATTATACAAACTCTAATCTTCGTTACAGACACAAAACTCCCGATCCCCAAAACTATGTAAGCAGGAAAATTTCGAACACGAAGTCATGTCTAAGAGACTTATTTATACTCGAGAAAGAAGGCAGAATAGGATTTCTTTCCAAAGGATTTCAGTTCAATAATCTGCAAGGCTTTTGTATATGGATGTGGCCCCTTTCTCTCCGCCAATATATATAAAGTAAAAGCGATCGATATTAGTGTCGAATCCATAGTTCTCGTTGTTGCAGAAATTAATAATTACAACTCCGAAAGCGTTAAAAGTCCAAATTTAACTCTCATCGTAAAACTCCTTTGTGGTTAAGCGTATAGCGTACACGCTTTCGGTGTGGGAGACCCAGATTCGGCCCCCAGCGAGAGCTCATGTAGTTCGCGTTAATTAGTAGGTCTACGTCTCATATAGCCTCACTGCTGACGGGACGTTAAACTCAAAATCAATTCAATTGATTCAAAACCCATTATTATGGCGGGCGATAAATGATGAAAAATGAAATGTCTCAAGTGACTGAGATTAGTGTCAAATCCATAGTTTGAGTTCGTGACACTGTTACAAACACAATGTCATTTAATACCACGTTTTGGTATGAGCAACTATGTCTCCTGGATTTTGAATTTACAGGAGCAACATTAAAAGCATTGCTCACACAGCTCTAAATGTTTTGATGTATGTATACGTGTATATTCCAGCGAAACTCCGGAACGTCTGGAGCAACTTTTACCTAACATGGGAGACATATTACTTTCAATCTAAGGAAAAAAATATTGTGGAATTCAGATACCTCAAGGGATTGAAGTTGGGAAGAGTGGCATGTAAAAATAGTGTAAAATGACTGATTGTAGAGTGTTATCCATTGTTTCTCGGTCGTTGAGATGAGTAGTGAGGCACTCAATGGCGATATATCCAAATTCATCCTCATCTTTACAGGATGAGGGGCTTGGAGATATGATTAATAAAATGTAAAAACTTACTTAAATATTTGTCGAAGTAATAGTTTTCTAGGGTCGCGAAAACGTTTCTAATAACTTTGGAATGTAGTTTGTAACCGCTTCAAGATGGGCTCTTTAATCATATCAATTTCTCACCTTAAGAAGAAATTACCATCTCAACTAGTATATGTATCAAGCTAGCCTTCGCAATCGAGAAAAAAATTGTGTAGATGTATGTTTCGTCTTTTAAATTATATACTAAATGTAAAATCAGAGATTGAGTTGGTCGGTGGGTCAAATGGGTCAAGATTTATGAGTGGGTCAGTGGATCGTAGGCCAGCAAGGCGTGACCCACTGCGAAACACCATAACTGTGACTCACACTGACCCATTGACCCACCAACCCATTCTGCTCAGTGCCTTCTAGATAACATTTTCTGAACACTGGCAACTTTGTCTACGTTTTACTTTCAAGACCTCCATTTTTCTTCTTTTTTTCATTTGGTTGTAATGAAGAAAGAAGTTCAGGCTCTTTTGGATTTTGATATTTCCAGTTGTAACAATGGCAATAGGACTTACTGCTTGGCTTTTGAGATGCAGGCTATGAGTTTTTAGAGGAGCTAACTGTTGGAAAAAATTGGTTTATTACAAATATAACCTCTTAAGTCAGTAGAGAGGATGACGTGGATAATGGATCAAACTTAATGACGATGTATTTTAGTGGGTCGGAGTTGGTCACAATGGTTCAGAGTTGTTTATAGTTGGTGGTGGGTCAGAGTGGGTCATGGTGGGTGAATGGGTCACGTTGGGTGTTGAGTCATTGTGGGTCACGATGTGTAGTGGGTCAGTATTTTGTGGATCAAGGTTTCATTGACCCACACCATCTCTTGTCAACATTGCACTAAAGAGGAGAGTTTCCGAAGGTGCGCGTCGGCGATTTTCTCAAATTTTGCACATAGATAGTACCCCACCAGAAAGCAATAAATCTCGAAACGGTTAACAGTACCATCTCACAGAACTCGAGATAGAGGGATTTGTTTGATTGGCTAAATTAAGACCTCAATAATTTATCCTTCTACAAGCGAGATTTTCAGCATCGTTTCCATGGCGAAGTCAGAAGAATATGCGGCAAGTAAACTTAAGGTTGAAGGTTCGCACCCACCTTGGGATACTTGCTTTTTTTCCCCTAGTGTTTTTTACACTCACCTCAATATAAACAAATCAAGCATATGGGCGATTTAGCATATTTTGGGGGAGAAATTTTGTGGTTCGTTGGCGTTTCGTTGAGTCTCTGCCGCTGGTGGTATAATTTTCAAAACCGAAGTGGGGCCACCACGGATCGTAGCTGCGGGATCACCAACTTTTGGCGAAATGTCGCCAGTTGCGCATCGGTGGCCCACTGACGCTTACGACATGGGGGCTTGTATCTGAAAACTAAGAGAATAAAGAAGCATGGTGTCCACGAAGCCCGTTGACACTAATAAAAGTCTGAAACGATGAAACAGATGTCAACACCGGAAAACATGTATTTTATAATTTCAAAGGTACCCCGTGCCGAGGAAAAAGATTTGCCCCAAGGTTCCCCGGTGGGTCTCAGGAGGGGTGCAACTCAGAATTTGAAAATGGTAAGGGGAATCAAGTAGTATGTCATTTAAAAGTATTACTAAAATTTAAAAAAAATGGTAAGAGTCCCGAGTCTTTATGCTAACTTGTGCAAAATAGCGAGCGTTCAAGATGGTAATAAATCCTTCATTGAAAACTCCTTGACCACCTCTACAAATGTGAAACTGTGAAACTACCCAGAAGAGGTAAACACTTGTCTTACCATTGCAAAAGTATAATGCACCAAGGTAAAACAAGAAGCGACCCATTATGGGTTTATTACATCACTGATATTAAATTCTACGTTCCACGATTGTGTCTTTAAGCTAAAGGACAGGGTGATTGCGAATTATGAAATTAATGGTAGAATACAGAATTGACCCACAACCAACTATGAACCACTCTGAACCATTGTGACCAACTCCGACCCACCAACGTAATCAACTCTGACCCATGATCCACGTCCTTCTCTCCATTGACTAAAGAGGTTACACTTGAAATAAAACAAGACTGTGAAATTTTCACTTATCGGAGTTTGAATTTCTACCGTCAATCGCTCAAGCACCGCTCTGTTACAATACCGGTGGATCTGACCTTTACGATATACAATGGTAAAGTGTTTCTCATCTTCCAAATTAAGATGAATTTAAATTTATCATATATAATTATTTCTTTCTTGGCTTACATATACATTTCAGTAGAAAACAGGATGAAATTTGAAAGTATCAAATCAAGATAAAGTAGACCAACGTAAGAAGAAAAGAAAGAAAAACTAGTTTTCCATATAATTAAGCATGCCGTACTAATTTAAAATGCTCATGAAATTAAGCTTGGAATACAAATGTTATGTCTATTTTTCCCACAACTTTATGGTTTGATTGCCTTATGCTCTGAACGATCCATATATTAAACACCAGCTTCAGCAAGTATTATATTAGAAAGCAGTGGATATAAAATGCAAAGGACTGTAGTTTTCATTCCTCAATTAGTTTCTCAACTAATATCAATCGTTTTCGATAATTTTTACAAATCAACCCACTACCAATTTCAAATATATAGAAAATCCCCCCCCCCGCTCATAAAACACATTTTAAAAAATACCGGGACACGTTCTGTTTATTTTTAGTAAAGAGTTATATACTGAATTTAAGCTCTCTAAGTTGAACGGCTTGTAAGATACTCAGTTTTTCGCAAAAATTCGGACACCTACTCCCCACTAAGGATATGTGTTATAATGAAAGTGATATGCGTATGATAACTTCCCAGTTGGGATTGCGGCCTGATTATATACCAAATGTCATTTCATTTGACTTTGCAATTTGACCGTGATAATCACGCAGACATAGTTACTTTCAGTTTTTTATACTAGGTATAATAATTCATATATTACAGGTGATTCAAAATTTTTTTCCAGCAGTTAGCTCCTCTAAAAGCTCACAAGCTGTATCTTAAAATTGAACTCCTATTGCTATTGCCACTCTTACAATTGCAAATATCAAAATCCAAAAATGCCTGAGCTTTTTTCATTAGAAATGGAGATTCAGAAGAAGAAAAATGGAGATATTGAAAGTAAAACGTAGACAAGCTCACCAGTGTTCAGAAGATGCTGTCTACAATGCGCAGAACAGAATGGGACGGTGGGTAGTTGGGGGTCGTTTCGTCCAAAGATATTTCGTCCAAAGGATTTTCGTCCAGAGACATTTAGCCCAAACACATTTGGTCCAGGGACATTTGGTCCAAAGGACATTTCGTCCAAAACACAATTGGTGCAAAAGACAATTGGTCTAAAGGACATTTCGTTCAAAACACAATTGGTCCAAAAGATATTTGGTCCAAAGGGCATTTCGTCCAAAAGACAATTGGTCCAAGGGACATTTCGTCCAGGGATGTTTAGTTTAAAGCACATTTCGTCCAAAGAACATTTGGTCCGGTAACGCTTGGGGGTCAAGGGTTTGCTTCTATTAGAAGAGTAAAAGTGATGCATATAACATTATGACTCACAAGTAATACCTCCCAAGTGTAACACTCTGATTTTGAAAAAATAGGCAGGTAGATACTACACACAAAATAAACGAATACGTGTTTTTCTGCGGGAAAGTGGTTTTAGGGGGGCAAAAGCCCCTACTCAAAATTTTGAAAGTTGACGTCCGAAAGGCAAGAAGAGGTGGACCGAAGTGAACGAAATTGTGCACAGATATTGCAGACGTAAAATGAGGGAATACGTGTTTCGTATTTTCCTGGAAAAAATGGTTACGTGGGACACAGACCCCTCCAAACCTTTGATCACGAAATATCAAAAGTACTAATAACAGTATGTCAGATGTGTGTAAAGAACATGAAGAATTGCAACGAAACTTTGAGTAGGGACAATATGCAAAAAATAAATAAATACGTTTTTTTTATTTTCTGCGAAAGAACGGTTTTAGGGGGCAAAAGCGCCCATCCAAAAGTTTGAAACTTGAGGCCCGAAAGGTCACAAGAAATGAACCAAAGTGAATGAAATTGTGCAGAGATATTGTAGACATAAAATGAGGGAATACTGGTTTCGTATTTTCCTGAAAAAAAGAAAAAGGTTTGGGTGGGACACAGACCCCTACAAAACTTTGATCGTGAAACATCAAAAGTGCGAATAACAGTATGTCAGAAGTGCTTAAAGGACATGAAGAATTGGAACGACATATTGTGTAGGGACAATACGCAAAAAATAAACGAATGCGAGTTTATTTTCTGAGGAAAAACGGTTTTAAGGGACAAAATCCCCCACCAAAAATTTTGAAATTTGAGGCCTCAAAGGCAAGAAGAAGTGTACCGAATTGAATGAAACTGTGCACAGATATTTTAGACGTAAATTGAGGTAATTGGATTTCGTATTTTCCTTTAAAAAAAACGGTTGCGTATAAGGAGTGCGATTTAAGTTAAGGTTACTGGCAAAAAGCATGCATAAAACGAAAACAGCTCACTCGATCTCAATGAAAGTTTCACTCTTTGCTCTTTATAGTTTCTCACGAATGCATACAAAATGTGACAGCGTAGATATGAACGGGAAGAGAATGACAGCCGAACAAGCCAAGGCTTTCCATGAGCGGCTTATCCAATTCTACATGAACCAGTGCCCGACTGATTTTACGGCTGCTTTAAACAATTTTAAGTATGAATATCCTTATAGTACAGTGCATAGGAAGTTGTAAAATTATGTGGAGACTGGTGAAACATCAAGAGAGAAGAAATCTGGTCACCCAATTTCAAAATGTGCACAAAATATGAAAAGTGCGATTAGACAAGAATTCTTGAAGAACCCAAACTTGTCAAACCGTTTTTTAGGACTAAAGTATCAAATTTCTGAATTCAGTGTAAGGAAAATCAAGAGAGAACAAAGATTCAAGGTTGAAACATGAAAAAGTATACCATTTTACACAGACGAACAGAAGAAGCGCGCTAAGACCAACTGCCGCAAACTCTCCGACAAGAAGTTCGTGAACAAGATTGTGATCGAGGATGATGAAACTTACTGTCACCATAACTTAGCGTTTGCGCCTGTCTCCAAGTATGTACACATTGATAAACGTCAGGTTTATCCTAATAAGTTCGTAAAACCTAAAAACAGGTATACGAAAAAGTTTTTGAACTAGCAAGAGATCGCGGCAAAGGGCAAAGTTTCGCGTGCTGTTGTTCGAAGTGGGACAATCAACGGCGACCGCTATTTAGAGTACATTGAAAAGGTTTTAATTCCATGGATACGAAAAGAATTCACCGGACATAACATTGTGTTTTGGCCCGATATGCCATCCTTACATTATATGAAAAAGTGCGCAACGCGCTTACTGACGCTGGCAAGGAATTTGGAAGCAAAAACGAGAATGCGCCGAAAGTTCCTCTGGCTAGACCCATTGAGCATTTCTGGGCTCTAGTTAAACGTGAAATTACTAAAAAGGCATACTTTCATCAAGGATGTGAAAAATATGCAAATATAATTGGTCAAAAATATCAAAAGAAGTGGCAAAATGTAATGGACAAGCCCATTTCCGGAAGTTCCGGTTCAAACTTCGAGAAATCGGCCGCAAGGGTGTCTACAGCAGCAAATAGTAAACTATTTCTTTCTTCAGATATCATTTGTTTATTATATTAAAATGTGCTGTGATTTCTCAAGAAATAAAAAAGTTATTACAAACATTCAAAGTTCTCTTTACTTAAATCGCACTCCTTATCACGGACCTTTTAAACTGTTGATTACGAAATGTCAAAAGTGCAAATAATTATACGTCAGAGGTTCTTAAAGAGTATGGAGAATTGCAACGAAACCTCGTATAGGGACAATTCGCAAAACAATAAACGAAACGTGTTTTAATTTGTGCGGAAAACAGTGTTGGGGCCTAGGCCTTCTCCGAAAAAAAGTAAATATTACCGTAATAGCGCAGGAAGTAGTGGACCAAAGCAAATTGTGGGTAGACATTTTAGAGACCCTATGTAAAATAAGGTCTTTCGTGTTTCTGAAGTATCCCTATCCGTTTTGCTTCAAATTTGGCACATCAACAGCAAACAGGAAATTAATCGACACGTGTTTTTGTTTATGCGGAAAAACATTGTAAGGGTTAAAGGTGCCTCCTAAATGCTATAAAATACACTATACTGTTTGTGCTTGTTGTTGATCTGCCAAATTTGAAGAAATCAGATGGAGACACTTGTGAAACACGAAAGGCCTTATTTTACGTATCCAATATCTACATACAATTTCATTCACTTCGGTCCACTTCTTCTTGGCTTTCGGGCTTCAACTTTCAAAACTTTGGGTGGGAGTTTTTGCACCCTATAACCCTTTTTTCGCAGAAAATAAAAAACCCGTGTTCATTTATTTTTTGCATATTGTCCATACACAAAGTTTCGTTGCAATTCTTCATGTAAATTTACTCACTTCTGACATACTGTTACTAGCACTTTTGATATTTCATGAGCAAAGGTTTGGAGAGGTCCGCGCCCTACCCAACCATTCTTTCTAGAAAAACACGAAACCCGTATTCCCTCATTTTTCGTCTACAATATTTGTGCACGATTTCATTCATTTCGGTCCACTTCTTCTTGCCTTTCGGCCACCTTTCTTTGCTTTCATTAATAATTTTACAAAAATACAGTTTTAGCTTCGCAGAAATACAGTTGTAGCTTCGTTGGTTAAGGAATTCACCTCCCAAAATGATAAACAACCCTTTGAAGAGCATACTCCCTCTTCATTTGCGGACAACATTGCCTCCGCATGGTCATGTGAATCTTGTATTTGGTTTGAGACTTTGCAATGGATATCTTAAATGTACTGTGCTGTACCGAGAAAATTAATATGAAAGCAAAAGTATATACTATATTTGCATAAGGAGTAACACTGAAATAAAAATACAAGACAAGTTAACAATTCTGGTTTGTCATAGAACTCACTAATTATGTAGAAACGTCTGCCGAAGTTACACACTATCAATAGTCTAAAAATAGAAACCAGACTTGTGGTTAACCTGAAAAGATACGTATATTCTACACGAAATGTTCCAACTTTCATCTTATATTTGTCAATCACTTTTCACAATGTTCCAGCCAAGAATGTGACTGTTTAAGAGTATTATCTTTGGACACTAAGAATATATTTCACACATGTGTATTTTTCTATTCTCAGTATTTCTTCAAAGATACTTGACACATAATTTTTCACTTTTCTAACACAAGGGTTTGAATACCTAATATTTAACTTACTCAAATTTAAACTCCATTAATTTTAGTTACCGGTACTTATTTTAGAACTATTTCATTCACAACATGAAAATTTTAGATGTCATGTTAGCAGTTATTACAGCAACATACTTCACACTACATCCTTTCCTTCACTCCTGTTGTTCGGCCATGCTGTTTTCAGGCGTTTACGTTTTTCTGAATATATTATTTGTTCTATCAAAATGAAAATTGCGGAATAAATCTCTATTTCAAATTTCCTTTAGAAATAACAAGCTACTGAGTCATAATGTTATATGAATCACTTTTACTCTTCTAATAGAAACAAACCCTTGACCCCCAAGCGTTACCGGACCAAATGTTCTTTGGACGAAATATGCTTTGAACTAAACATCCCTGGACGAAATGTCCTTTGGACCAATTGTATTTTGGACTAAATGTCATTTGGACGAATTGTCCTTTGGACCAAATGTCTTTGGATTAAATGTCTCTGGACGAAATGTTCTTTGGACGAAATATCTTTGATCTAAAAGGGTGGCCACCGGGTGGGCCAGTGTGAGTCACGGTGAGTGGTGTTTCGCAGTAGGTCACGTCCTTTTGACCCACAATCCACTGATCCACTCACAAATATTGACCCATTTCACCCACTTACCAACCGACCCACTGACCCACTCCATCTTTGATTTTAACATGTCTTGTTTCATTTAAAAGACGAAACATACATCCACATAATTTTTTCATCGATTGCGAAGGTTGGCTTAATATCATAATTGTAATGGTAATTTCTTCTTAAGATGAGAAATTGATATGATTAAAAAGCCCATCTTGACGTGGGTACAAATTACCTTCCAAAGTTATTAGAAACGCTTTCTCACCCCGAAAACTATGAATTCGACAAATATTTAAGTAATTTTTGAGATTTTATTTTTAGCTCTCCCAGGCCATCATCCTGTGAAGATGGGGATGAATTTGGATGTAACCTCCATTGGGAGCATCACTATCCATCTCAACGACCGAGAAAATTATGGATAAAACACTAAGATCAGTCGTTTTACATTATGTTTACATGTCACACCTCCCAACTTCCATAACTTCATACTACTACAATATTTTCTTCTTAGATTGAAAGTAATATGTCCCCCAAGTTTGGTAAAGGTTGCCCCAGACATTCCAGAACTACGCTCTCCTTATTAGATGTGCTGGGGGATCTTACTCTTATTGGAAGTTGAACTTAAACTTAAAGGTCATCAGAACTGCTCCCAATGAACTTGGCGACCACGAAAGATATGGGTTGTATACTAACATTGGTTATTTTCAATTATTTCTACATGTCACAAATTTTACAAACTCCTTCATTGTGTTAATGAGGGTTTAACTTACATGGCATCTGAAGTTCCAATCTTTACCTAAGAGACCCCCAAAATTATAGAGTCGACACTAATGTAGGTCTTTTTTTATAATTTTGATGTCAGTCCCTTTCATTCCTCCTAGGACAGCAAACGGATACTGCCACTGCTAGCACTAAATATGGTCTTAAATGGCATTAAAATTTCTACCAATTAATTTAGCGAACAGTGCTGCATTTAGAAGCTCGGCGTCCCTACGCACTTTTGCTCTCGGCGCCCCCAATAACTACACATTTCTCCGTCCCTTGATCCCTAACTTACAAATAAAACTTAATTCGAATATGCTTAATTAGTGAACTTATTGCAGTTAAATACCACTCACTAGATGCTACAGCTACAATTACGGAACAAAAAATAAATGGGAAACATGTTCTGAATTATTTTCAGATTTCTTATGCTATCATTAAATATATTAGAATAGTAAAAGAGGACTGCTCATGAAATAGTATATTTGCTCTCGATTTTTTTAACTTTTTCATACGAAAAAAAATTAAAATTTTAAACTTTGCGCTCTTCAAATATGTTGCCCTCTAGACACGGGCCTGGTTGGACTAATGGGAAATGCGGCACTGAAAACTTACGCTTCGACTCTAATATTGATTGATTTCGATATTTTTTTGTCGCTACGTAACCACCCTGGGTGCTAATGGGAGCTTAATTGGACTTGAATTGAAAGTAGAACTGTTTACCTAAGCGACCAAGAAACTATGGATTCGATACTAATATCTATCCTTTTCTAGCATTTTTGATATATATCCCGACAGTACTCTTTTCCAGATTGTAAGAAATATGGTTAAAATTGCTCTAGACATATCAAAATTATGTCGAAACACACACATACATCCACTTTCATATATATAAATACAGAGTGAGCGAGCGAGAAAGTGAGAGAGAGCGACCAAAGGCATTACCACTTCCACATTGCAAAAGTATATATCAGGTATTGAATTGAAAATCTATGTAAAGACCTTCTGCTGTGGCAGCTTCATAAGGACAATTCCAGTCTGCTCACGTGACTTTTGGGGTTCATGAATTTCTTGCGAGCGTTCCGACTTTGGATTCTCTGTTTATACCCTCTTTTTATGCCTCGGATAATTTTTCAAGAATATCAATGACATGCTGTAATACGAATGTTCAGAAGTAACCCCTATATGACAAATAGCTGCAAATAAATACACTACATAATTTATTTATTGCGATGATATTATTTTCTTAATTTGTATTTAACATTCACATATATCATAGAATATCAACGTACTGTGAACACCTGTTATATTTTAAACATAATAATCACTATGTTCTGCAATGATTATATGTTATATATATACAACTGATGTATTTTAATGTAATTATTTTATATAATTTTTCATGCATTGCGGAAAATAGAATTTCATAAAAAAAACTGACTCAGATGGGAATCGAACCCTCGACCTTATGATTTGAAATCCAACTGCGTACCACTGAGCTAACACAAGCGCTCCACGAATAATACTTCTAGCGATATATAGCGGTATTTGAGATAATAATTACATTCATATCCACTGCAAACGCTGTTTTTGTTCTACTTTGACTTTTATTTTAGTACTCAGGAGAGAATAATGTTCTATGTCTTAACTTTCACCATTCTTTTACATATGGAAAGATTCGTTTACGTATCTAAATATTCCATTAAGTATGGAGAGCAAAATGACAAACAAGCATGTGCTGGCATTAATACAGTTTCGAAATATTGTATCATTAAGCATTTCAATCAATGTTGCTTTTTTATATATAATTGGTAACAAATCTTATTATATTTAAAAGAAGAAAAACACATCTGCAAGATTTTTCCCGATTGCAAAGGTTGGCTTCGAGGTTCGAACCTGGTTTACTTTTTCCCGAAGATACCCGAAGTTGGACTTAGAAAATTTTTGCCTCGAAACAGCAATAAAGAATGCGCTCAACCTTTTTGAGACAAGGTGTACAGTACATTCGCGAAGTGTCCCCTCGGGATTCGTGTAAAATTGATTCGAATGCAAAGTTCTCCGCGGCCCAATGTGTATTGTACTAATTTTAGCTTCCCATACGCGTAATTTGCATATTTATGGGCCTTCATATATCCGGAATTTAGTCAAGCACTACTATAAAGCTCGGTCACAAAATTGCTTTTAGTTTCTTTAGATATAACTGGACATGAATGTGGGTATATGCAAAACAAACTAGATCAAGTACTGCTTCTCTGACACGTGTTACCCACCCGGGCCGCCATATTGGATTCAACTTTCGGTTTTTCAAATGGGAATAGGTGCATGTGATACATTGATTTCATATAAAATTTTCTCGGAAATTCATTGGTGTTGTTAATTTTAACGTAGCTTGTACCGTTTGCAAGGTATTGCATGTTAAATGTCAGGTACTTCACGAATGTTGAAAAAAATAGATATTTGTACAGTTCCCCATGTGTATATGTAATCTTTTAAACGATTTATTGGTGACGAAATATTCCCTCAACTTAAAACATACATACACACATGCATTAATACGGAAATGGTAGGTCTTCACCCAAATCTGGTCGTATCTTCATTTACATTAGGCATTTTGACCGTAATAGAATACCTCCTTGTTACGGTATAAAATGAAAGTAATAACAATCACTCACAGAAATGTAATAAGATTATAACACCAATATTGTAACGAGTTTGTTTATACCTACAGCCAGTGGCGTATTTACGATTTTGTTTCGGGGGTTTTGCAACTTTATTCCTGGAAATGTGAAAATTCTGCAAGATATTTCATTTACTTTAAGATAAGAAATAAAATTTTTGGGGGAGGCTTAAGCCCGGTAGCCCCCTCTTAAATACGCCACTGCCTACAGTTTTCTTGCAGTTAGAAATTGTTTTGATTTGTCAACATCGTTACCTTAACTGATATTACTCTAAAATGTCTATTCGCGAAGTGCCTGGAGGGATTTAGTATGCAATATCTTCCAAACGGTACCAGTTACGGTAAAATTAATTACACTAGTGGATTTCCAAGAAAATTCTACATGAATTTAATATATCACTTGCATCTATTCCCATTTGAAAAACCGTGTTTGTGTCTGTCTACCCATTTTTTACAGCACGCTTCGCCACTAATACTATGTTGCAGTTAGTGCTGATTGAGACTACTAATTTCATATTGAACGCAGTAAAACTTATGTTCCGAATACTAAACGGCATTGCATAGTAGAAGAATAAATACTGATGTTGAGAAACTTTCGTTTATAGTTAAGAAGTCTTACAAGAAATGCTGTTATTTCGAATATTAAGAGTAATCGATGATAGTTTATAGAAAAATAGATAGAAATGTAAGTCGTGTTTATGTAAGGAAGGGTATATTGGAATGGAAAAATTTAAGACTCATAAGGAACTAAGTAAATGTGAGAATTGAAGATGAAATTAGAGCGAAGAAATTAAATGAAAGTGCAGTTCGACAAGGAAGAAAATTGAATGAATATAAAAGAAAGCAAAGCAATGGTGATTGGAACGAAGTGATCGTTATCAAATTTAGAAATAGGAAGGAAGATACTAGAACAGGTGGCTAGTTTTCGATAGTTCGGTAATACTATTATAGCCAAGTCCTCAAAACCGGATCACTTTCAAGAGAAAAAGCTGCGACTCAGAAGGAAACATACAAATAAGCAAATTTCCCACTCCTACGATAGAAAGGTTCATTATTTATTGAAAACAGAGTTTTGTTCATTTCTAATTAAACACAAATGTACGAGGGTGGGCTGATAAGTTCTCGGCCCGACCCAGAAGGACTTGAGCTGCAGGCATGTAAGTGTGAGGCTATTCAACATAGTCCCCTCGAAGGTCAACACACTTGGCACTTCGATGCTGCAACTTCTCCAACCCCTCCAAAAACAACAACAACAAAATGATTTCTCAAGGTCTGCAAAAAAAAAAAAAAAAAAAAAGACTGTTCCGCAGCTGTTATCACTGTGAAATTTCTGTCCTTTCGGTGCTGTTTTAAGTTTTGGAAACAGATAATAATCAGAAAAGGCAAGATCTGGCGAGTAAGGTGGGTGGTCAGTGCACTGAAACCCTATGTCCCTCAGAAAATCCATTGTTCTGCCAGCCTTGTGGGCGGGAGCAATGTCCTGCAAGAACAAGACACCTCGTGTCAACTTTCCCCGGCGTTTTTCTTTAATAGCGTCATTTACCTTAGCCAGCAGGCTGCAGTAATACTCTGCAGTTATGGTTTGGCCCTTTGGAAGGTAGTATGAGAGGTAAACACCATCCTTATCCCAGAATATTGAGGCAAGCACCTTCCCTGCGGATTTTTGTGCTTTTAATTTTTTGGGCCTTGGAGATCCTAAGTGGCGCAATCGCATGACTGCTGTTTGGTTTCCGGATTGTTAGGCCCCGCAACTGGCCACAACAGCTCTGTTTATATTTTATTTACTTGTTTCTTGTTTATTGTTTGTGATTACATTTCATACAAATTTAATTTTCTTCAAAGTTGGAATTTATATGTTTTATTAAAATGTTAACCTATTCTAGACCTGCACCAAGCAATATTACGAGTTACATTGTTAATTTATTTTAAATGCGATACCGTATATTATATATCTGTACCGTGAAAGATATGGCTTAATTTATAATTACTAATTAGCGAAATAGATTTCTTTCTCGGAACAAGAAGAAGAAAGATAATTAATTTGATACAAAAGAAAAGATATAATATACTTCAAACAGAAACGCAAGATTTTTTTTTTTTTTAAAGGTTAATATTCTCATAAAATATGTGATTAAAATATGTCATTTGGAATTGCAGACGTACGAAAATAAGGATCTACGATATTTTAATCTGGTAATATGTATCCATAAATAATTAATTAGTTCTCACAGCAGCTATTCTAGATAATTATTAATTAAAATACAGAAGATATTATTTTGATCATGGAGAGCAAGAAAATAACGAGTATGGCTAACTAAAGAGTTTCTTCTGGGGGCTTAAGACCTTCCACTCCTTGCTATGCCGCCAAATAAATGAAAATTTAACTTCATGAATTAAGAAATAATCATTAGCCAAATTCTAGTATTTTATAATAATCTTTTGGTCAATATGGAAGCTAGTCCGGATGGTATTCAACCTACTATATATTTCATTGGTGTAATATTTACTGTCAGAAAGATCTATGACAATTTATCAGCATAATATTTCTGATTAGTGAGGTGATATCCATAGCGCATAGCAACACAGCACTGCTTATTTCTATTTAAGTTGTAAATTCAGACTACCCAAACACTTCTCTGTGCAGTTTTGAAGTCATGTCTTGTCTATTTGGCAACGAGGTAAGTATATTTACAACATAGGCAGAAGGCTTGATTTAAAATACGAGATTATGATAATAATTTAAATATATATGTATTAAAGAGTAAATAAAATGATGCTATTATTATATAGTAAATACATGTGTCCCGTGTGGAAAATATTGTCTTTGCTGAACTGTTGTAACCAGACGATGCTAACTGAAACAGGACATGTACGGAAGCTGAAAGAAGAATTTTCATATCATTATAAATAACATGGTGCTGGTTTCTACCGCTTGGTAATCTATCTATATGTAGATATCATGAACTATCGGAACAAGACCAATATATGTACTGCATCATTATATAAACACTATTCATAGACATAATATTTAAAATACATATTACGCAGTTTTAACTACAAGTAGGTTAATTCGTCTGGTCTGCGATTTCATATGAAAACATGAAATAAAAAAAAAAACTTACCAATTGATCATACTATAAAATATGTACGAGGAAATTCAATGTAGGCCTATATGTAATATTGGTATTCGCTACTCAATTATATTCTCCTATCTACAGTTAATTCTATGTTTGATGTTTTAATTACTCATCTTTATAAACAGGCTAAAACAAGATTTTGTCTTCTTACTTATATTTAATTTCTGAGAATTTGAATGTTTTTCCAATGACTGTATTTTTCATATCGTCAGTCACGGTAGTTATCTAGTCCCGTGCGGTGTGATTGAGAAATCTTCATGACTGCATTTACATCTTCATCACCGAACTTGGATCTAAAATACAAAATCTTTCCATGGTTTTTATTCGTGGTGGCGACTCAGTCTACATGCAAGGGCCAAATGGTTCAATTGTCATAACGTCGCCTACGGTCGACGGAATGGCTGATCGATGTACCGGAAGAACAAAGTGGAGCATTACAGGATCAAACTAATCCAACCACGTTTCATCCTGGGTAACAAGCCGATTCAAAAAATCGTCCTTAGAGTTCGCAAAATGCCGTAAAATCACCTGCGATGATCTCACACATTCGCGTTTCTGATCCGCGTTCAAACATTTCGGAATCCATTTCGCAGAAAACTTGCGCATGTCCAATTGATCATGGATTATTGACCAAACACGTTCTTTGGATATGTGCACTTTGTCATCTATCTCCTGAAGCGAAATCCGTCTGTTGCTCAAAATCAGGTCATGAATCTGGTCCACTTTTTCCGGAGTTGACACTGACACTGGCCTGCCACACCTGTCACCATCTTCTGTTGAAAATTCACCACGCTTGAAGTTCGCACACCATTTCTTCACAGAGTGGAGTATGAAGGGCACTGTCTACCCAATGTGTTTAGCATGCAACCATGGATTTCCTTGAGCGACTTCTGTTGCGGGAAGAAGAACTTCATTACACCTCACGACTCCTCTTTGGTAAATTTGACATCTGGCTCCGCCATGGTTCATTCAATTACCTGTAAAATAAAAACCGTTCATGGTAGAATCGTGAAATTTGATACTTAAACATATAAAAGATCAACATTTCACATGACATCAATTACATCAGGGTAGTATATTCGGAACGGGGTCGGGCCGAGAATTTATCAGCCGACCCTCGTATAATAAATAAAAAATGGAACATGTACGAAAACAAGATATTTAGCAATATGTCTTCTAAAGTGGATCTTATGTCCTGCTAAGTGGATCATAACCCATTTCTAACAGGAGAAAAATCAAAAAAAGAAAAAGAATCTAAACGAATAATAAATGGAAAGCAAGCAGTAATAAGTAACTCAATCTATAATGGCATCATTTCCTAGAATCTACAATCATTTATTCTTAAGCTTTTCTGGAACAAAGCATTGTTCAGCTATCACCAACAAAGTTATCATGGAACCATGTGTTACACAAGGCTGCATTGGATCATTTCTTCTTAAGCTTTCCTGAAACAAAGAACTTTCCAGAAAGGAATGTCTTTTTTCCTCGGGCACTAACACAGTCTTCATCGGGCACCATGAACTTCTGACCACGGATGTTCCTAGCCCATACCTAGAAGTATTAGTGGGGAAGGGGGAATATGAAATTAAATACGTTATCAATTTGTTATCTAGCATGTAGTGCGAAAATGTTTTTATGTGTAGTTTATTACGAAGAGAACGATGTTTTTCTACTAAAAATAACACTAAATCCTGACGTATTTAATTACAAATCCATACAACTGATCAACATTGAAATAAATAAATTATATTTTAAAATGAAAGTATTTGTGTTTCGCAAGAGAAACAATGCTTTTTACTGATCCACATTATGGGACCATTCTATCAATGATCCTGTTTACAAGACGTAACCTTTCACATAACATTCAGCTGTGAGCAGTTAACAAGAAAGACAAGGTGTTACTGAATTTCATCAATTGTTGCACAATGGTTGTCTTAATGAAAAACTAAAATATGGTTCAGTTTGAGTAAAAAATACTTACAGCAGAACCTTATGTTTATCTTCTAGTGTTCTTTCGAAAGCAACTTTTGGTCTAACAATGGACGCTGAAACTTTACGATTCTCTATGCAATGGACGCCACCACACGCCCACTTGTGACGGAGGAATTCATTCAAATGGCCTGCAACGCCTCGATAAGGCTAGGCACAGGAACACAGGAGTGCCAACAATTTGTTACACATGTCACTTTTCTTACTTTGATCCTCTTTATAAGCCGATCAGGTTTTGAGGACTTGACTCTAATGAAGGTTTGAAATGCAAACGTGAATTAAAGACAAGGATAGCAATGGTGAAAAAATATTTGGAAGAGAGAAGGTATATTTGAATAAAAAGTTAAGAAAAATACTCATAAAATATTTCCTGAAAAATACTGTGCTCTATTATTCATAAATTTATGCATTATGGAAGAGGAGCGATATAAAAAAAAAAAAAAAACTAAACGCTTCCGAAATGTGGCTGTGGAGGAAAATGGAGAAAATTAGCTAGATCAAACGGAAAATGAATGAAGTGTTAGAAATTGTAGGGGAGAAACGATCAATTTTACATGTAGTTAAAAACAGGAAGAGACCCTGGTGAGGACATTGTTGAAAAAAACTAAGGTCCATTACAAAACATAAAATCCTTCTTGCTTACAGTCTCCTTAGGGAATCTACGCGATAGTATTGGGAGGATAGCTAAAGGGTGTTACCAACCAAATTATCAAGTAAGGGTCGCTTTTCAAATTTCAAAATTCCATTGATTAAAAAAATATAGGAAGCATATACATCTGATCCACATACCTCTCTAAATTTAGGAACCATATTTGGTAGTTACGAACTTAGAGGTAATTTTCTTGGTGTTAATCGTCTTAGATGAAGTCTTATGACGTACTCATGTGTATTTGAAAAGTAAAGTGTTTCACGTGCACTTTGTAATACATTGACATATATCTATCTATCTATCTATCTATCTATCTATATATATATATATATATATATATATATATATATATATATATATATATATATATATATATATATATATAGAGAGAGAGAGAGAGAGAGAGAGAGAGAGATTAGTGTTTAACAAGATAAAGCTCTGACGTTACATCTGCATATTTCTTGTCTCCAAAGCTAACTTAGTTTTTTAATCTAGGAGTCTGCAACATAAAACAGAGCATACGATATTTTGATAATCTGATTCATTTGTTCTGACGTCACATTCACATATATATTTTGTGTGTTCAAAGTAAAACTTGTAAAGTTAGGACTTGAATCTTGATAGATAATAATTAAAATCAATTGACATAAAACAACTTCACACTTTAAAACTTAACGTGACTTATAGCCTAAAGCCATTAGGAGAATCTAATTGGTTGATCTCTACTCACATTCGAACTTAGGATTTCTAGTCACATATCATAATCTAAGGTTATTGGTGGCAAATTATCTTTGGAACCGAGCTGAAGAAAGCAAACAGCTTACACTACGTCAAAAGATTCAGACCCGGACTCTCTACAATAAATCAGCTTGTCAGACCAACGAACGACATATAAAAAGCAATACTTCACAATCAAAGAGAAGAGCCCCTATTCATGGATCTCTCAAACACCTTCGATGTCATATGGCATGACGGCCTCACAGTGAAACTAAACATGAAATTACCCATGATAACAATAAGCTGGATTCACAACTTTCTACAGTAATGAAACACAAAAGTACTAATAGGAAAAGACACTTCAGAAAATGTACCAATCCAAAAAGGAGTGCCACAAGGTTCAACTCTACCCCCACCATACTGTATGTAAGTGACACGCCTACCACACACAATTCAAAATATAAACTTGGATTTTTCGCAGATGACAGTACTTTTTGAACCTCTCCCCTCCCTACTAATACATACAATAAGAATTAGACTCTAAAAAGAATAAAATGACTTAGTAAATGATGTGAAAATCGGAGCTTATAAATAAACTCTAAGAAATCGCAAATACTATTCTTCTATCAATCTAGAATCAGATCCATAAGAGACCTAGACAAACCAATCATGTTAGGATATCATATATTTCCAAGCAAAAATGCGAAGTATCTAGGAATCGCATTTGATAGATTAACGGACCACATCAAGAATATCAAATAAAGGACCAAAGCAATCACAGCAGAAACAAACAGACAAAAAAAAAAAAAATAAAAAACTCCACTACTCAATCTTCAGTACTAAAAACAAAGTGTATATATACAATATTCTCATGCGCTCTATACTGCTATATGGACATCAAATATATATTATAGCTTCAACAATATTGATGAAATACCCAAAGCAGAAAGATACTTTATATGAATCACGCTCAATACGTTGCAAGCAGAAAAGCAGCAGCTGTATAAAACGACAGGACTCGCTCATATAAAGGAAGAAATTAAAAGACTCAATACAAAATATAGACATAAAAATTCTAAAAATTGACTTTATTGAAGTATACTACACAAAAGAAGATATCCAAAATGAAGATCACACGAACATACTGACAAGCCTAATGGCTCCAGCATAAAACACATACAACATTTAGAACATCCACAAATGACACAATAACAGAAACAACAGAAGAATACAAGAAAACAAATAAACAAAGAACACAGATTAAAGAGAAGAATACAAAAGAAAAATATGCAACAAAAATTGTTACAAAGAGAACACAGAAGTAGATTAAAACATCCCGAAAAATACCATACCGAATAAATAAGAAAATAAACAAAGAAAAAATTTTAAAAAGAGAATAGAAAACAATGCAACAAAAAGGCCTGCAAAAGAAGAATACCGTGAACACACACCCGTTGACACTCCCAAAACATTAAAAAAAACACACACACGTTTAGTCAATTTTGTGTATGTATAAGAACAAAAAATTTCAACCTATCTTAACCCCAAATTCTAAGTCTCCTTGTCTCAAAGTATAGATTTAATAAATGATAATAATATTTTAAAAACTCCTTGACGGCCCAAAAAGACGTTGCACACCAGCCTCAGCAAAAGACTCTTCTCTTCTCAAAAGCTTCATTATTTTAGAGATGCTACTTCTCTTGTATCCCCCTCCCCCCACATACTCTTTCAATGGATAAAGTACCAGTAAAAGCTTTTAAAAAAATCTATTCATTACCAAAGCGAGTGAAAAACCTTCGGTTTCTGACTGAGTGACTGGATATTATTTTGAAGTTTTTCTTCAATTTTTGCAAGCTTTTCAAGAATTTTGTTTCAGACTTTTAGTTTGAAAAAAATTTTGATCACTGCTTGATTTTTTAAATATTTTTTGACATTGTTTTGCTTTTTTTTCATTTTGAAAATTTTCGTATACATTTTATAAAAGTTTTTTTTTTCAAAAAAATTTGGTTCATACATTTTTCAAATACTTTTCGTAAATTTTTGTTTTAAAATTTTCATTTGAATCTTTTTTAACATTTGTTGTTTACATTTTTTCAAAAAAATGTATTTAAAATGCTTAGTTTGATCTTTTTGGATCAATGTTTAAAAATGTTTGTTTTGTTTTTGTAAAATTTTTATTTTTTGACAATTCCCAATTTAAGAGGATGGTCCCATGTATTCCTCCCAAAATTTGAAAGAGAGCATCAATATTCCCATGTCTTATGAAACAATTGCCTCCTATACTCATCTATGTAACCATATAATAGAATAAAACCTTATCAAATAGAATATAGCTCAATGTCTACTACTACTACTACTACTAGTAATAATAATAATAATAATAATAATAATAATAATAATAATAATAATAATAATAATAATAATAATAATAATAATAATAATAATAATGTATTATAGATCATTCGGTGGGAGTTTCACAAATGTTTGGAGACCCTCACAGAAAACTTGTCTGGGAGCTCATGAAATTTATGGGCGGCCCTGTCCCCCCCCCCATACTATTTCGCCTTCAAGGCAGTTGAATTCCAGGGCCAAGCTACTGGCACCGAGTAAGTTTTCCAAACAAAAAATAAGATGCGTTGGTGACTCTTTTATTTGAATGATAAATTGATGGTGAAGTTAATAAGTATAAATCACGATACAAATAGGATGATCTACAAGGTTATCCTCTAGTTTTTTCAGTAGTTCGTGTGTACTGATAATCACTGACGAACTGCGTAGATTTTATTTCCTGCATTTGCAAGCATATATGAATAATTTTCTCGTAATACATTGCATATTAATATAATTTTGCTGTGTTTATGTTTACATCAACAATTGATTATGCAATTGTATGTATTTGGTTGTCTCATAAATTAAACAAAAAAGTATCAATATAATTAGATCAACAAGATATTCTGGTCAGCTCTGCAAATAATCTGCAGTAGGCTTGGTTTTTCAGAAAGAAAAATATTTGCATTCCGAATCATGCTCGTGTTGTCTCCTGATCTTAGTTAATAAATTTGCTTCTATGCAAAGTCTGTCATCTCATTAATCTCGTGGTTTGTTGTCTCTCTTTCTGACGCAAGTCTCCGGTGTATAAACAACTTTTAAAGTTTACACGCGAATAATACAAACATCCAATGTCCCTTTTGAACGTTATGGAAATAATTTATGATTCACGAAACGAAATATATTTGAATATATAACTCAATATTTTTGTCTTTAATACTTAACTGCTACCAAAACAATTAGTAAAAAATATATCATTTTATGGATTATAAAATATGTTAAAACTGGAATTGAATTCGAATTATTTTATAATTTATTATGTGACTTTGAAATGAAATGAAACCTTTCAGTTTAACTTCCTATGATTATGCCCTTTAGGCTAAGAGAGGTGATGATTAAAGCTAGTGAATATGGATGGAAGAATTGGTGGAATGAAAAGTGGGAGGAAACAGGAGTACCCCGAGTAAACCCACAAACACAATGTTGTCCACCATAAACTTATTTGTCCGGGGATCGAACCAGGGACCCCATATATCAGAAGTAAGTGCTCTATCACTGAGTCAACGTGCTTCACTTATTATTTGGGGTTTGGAATAAATTTAAAATAACTTCGGGTAAGAAATTATATATACAGGGTGTCCCAGGAGGAAGGGACAATATTTTGGGAAATTGTAGTATGAGTGATTCTACGCAAAAAAGTTCATATGAACATAGGTCCTAATCTCAACGGTTTGAAAACTATAGGTTGTGAACCATTTCTGACTTTATTGCGTATTGTTCACCCTGAAACAATTTTCCAGAGGTAAGAAATAGCGGAATTGAAAGGTGATAGAATGACCTTTCCAACGGTATGCAGCACGTGGCAGTGTTGTCTTTGGAAAGGAAGCTATTGACGGAAATTTAAGAGAGTTAAGGTTATATAAAGAAACTGAATGGCAACACTGATTCCAGATATCCCTCAATAACTTCTCTTCCAAAGATACCACTGCCACGTATTGCATATTGCTGGAAAGGTCACTCCATCACCTTTCAAATTCGCTATGTGGCACCTCTCTAGAATAACTACAGGGTGAGTAACACGCAATATAAAGTAAAAAATGGTAAGCATTTTTCTTTTTATATTATATTTTCTTTTTATAGAGGAAGTGATTTAAAATATATTTTACTGTATTTTGTGCACACATATAGCAAAAGAATCAAGAACTAATAAACAACCTACAATCAAACATTATATATATTCATATAATATATATTCATATATTGGGTAACATCACCAGATAAACAGTGTTGCCAACCCAATATTAAGTTATGTTTTTTAAATGGAATGACCTAAATTTAATTTAACAATTCGAACCAGCAATGAAAACAAAGACGAAAAAGATGACACTCGCAGATCATTGTTGTATACTTTTTGAGAGATAGCGTTAAACATGTGTCACATTTAAACGCCTTTTACACACACAAGGAACAAAGTAGTGTAACTATTTGTGTCCATTAAATTAAATACTGGTACAAACTCTTTCAGATGACTTCAGGTTTAGAAAGATCAATTAAACATAACAGAAGAGAGAAAAGTTGAGTTTGGAAATAGTGCAATAACTTGGAAACGGTCCCTAGTACACTACTTTCTAAAATCATAGAGCAAATCAGTACGTCATAAGGGGCATTGTCACGTTTATTTGAGATTAATTAGTCAAGTATTTACCGAGATATTCGGTACTTTGTAAAAGCCTGTTTGTCTATTGAACACACTTATCTGGCTGTGTACAAACCACAGATATGGTTCACTTAGCGGATTTTCAAAGAGGGTTCTTAAAACTTTTGGTTAGGGTGGTCCGAAAAAAAACTTTTTTTGGAATTTCGATTGGCCGGGTTGCGGAAAAGTTGCCTCGTGTTAGTGGTAGCGAACACACAAAATTTGGATTTTTTGGGTCAACCCCTTCCTTTGCCTCGTGGGACTTGAAGGCCGGTTCGTTCCTGCGGATATATCGAGCTTTGCTGAGTTAATATCTTTTGTAGGGTAATTTCTACACTTCAAATTGTGCTTCCGTCAGACAAACAATAGCAGAAGCGCCTTATGTTGTGCAATTGGATAGCACTTAAGATTCCTCGTGTTTCATGTTGTGATTTCCTCTGGGCGCCAGGAGGATAAAGCTCCAGCTATGCAACCGGCACGACACTACGAAGAAAATTGTGGTGCACAGCTATAACCTTTGGTTCTTTTTCACACTGAAGCATTCTGAGGCTGAACATAAAACGAAAGATAAAAGTGAGATGCAATATTGTCCCTATGTGGTTAAAAATTATAATCAATTAGACGAAGAAATTGTATTGATATTTTCAAAACACATTATGAATAAAGGTCATGAAAAATTGTTGATAAATCTTCCATTGTATCTCTTAGTTTCCTTTTCACATACACTCCGAAACTCCCCAGAACCAATCACGAGGAGGTGGCTGCAAATGGAGTTCCATTCGCCCACCCACTTGCTTCCGTTTTTGGCTCATTTACATTTGATAGTCCTGCTTGGAGTTCAATTTTTGCATTTTTTCTTCGAAACTCTAATTTTGCCATAAGAAAGCCTTCTCTTTGATCCGCTCCACACACTAATGCTGACGCTTTTGTAACTAGATTTATCATCCTCTCCACCGCTTGCCTATGGCACGGAAAACATCTAATTTCCTTAGAAGCTGTAGCCACCGCTCTAACATTTTCTTCTATCTGGTTCGAAGAAAATTCTCTTGTTAATGGTGGCGTGGTGATGTCCGTTGAGAAACAATCTATCAGCTCATGATATTTACTTGCGTCTAAGTTTACTTTCGGAACAAATTCACGAAAAACTTGATCTCTATCTTTGTCGATACTTTCTTAAAAATTTCTCCATCTTAAAACTTGGATGTTCTGGTTGTGATCATTGCCAACAACAAGTTTTCCAGATGAGCAAAGTAAACGCTGCAGTTAATCACAATATACAGGATTCTTCTTAATTCCAATGGAAAAAATGATGCAGATCGAGCGAGTAGCCACAAGTGTCGGGTCCCGTTGGTGAGAGAGAGAAGAATTTCGCTTTATTTCAAACCAAACTTGTGTAAATACTTTGCTAATATACTGTGCAAGCCAACGAAATGCTTCTTCTTGATCTTCGGTGAAAATATATAATCGGAGAATGCAAGAACCTGTCACCAACCATCGGAACATGACAATTGGTCTAGGCTTTTCCTTCAGAAGGTCTGGCGGACACAGACTTTCGGAAATGGCTCAACAAGTCCAAAAGATATTGCTGATCATTACTCAAATCTTTTAACACTATTTTGTCAGGTCAGGCCAGCGCAGAAACACGCAGGCTTCTGGACTGTGTATAAAATTACAATGTTTCCGACTTATTATAAAACAGTGCTTTACGTATTATTATTATTATTATTATTATTATTATTATTATTATTATTATTATTATTATTATTATTATTATTATTATTATTATTATTATTATAGTCGTGTACAACGTTGTAGGTAATATATTTTCTATTATAGCACAGTCGATTTGAAAATTACTTGATATCAGATTACTTGTTTAAAATTTTCTTTATAATATAAACAGGTCTAAAAGAAATTGTTTACGATATACGTGAAAAAAATCTGTAATGTAAGGTTGAAAACATATTTTTCACGCTTTGAAGAACATAAATTGAAACATAAAAATACAATTTTTCGTCTCCTTGATTACATTTTTTAACCACATAGGAACAATATCGCATCTCACTTATCTTGCGTTTTGTATTCAGCCTCAGAATACTTCAGTGTGAAAAAGAACCAAAGGTTGTAGCTGTGCACCACAATTTTCTTTGTAGTGTCGTGCGGGTTGCATAGCCGCAGCTATAAAAATCTTCAAGTCCCGTGAGGCAAAGGAAGGGGTTGACCAAAAAAATCCAAATTTTGTGTTTTGACTACCACTAACACGAGGCAACTTTTCTGCAACCCGGCCAATCGAAATTAAAAAAAAAAAAGTTTTTTTGGGCCCACCCTACTTTTGGTGCTTTTTCTTCTGAGAGGAAAAATGATTTAAGTGCATCGAAGTGTCAATACCCTCTCTACTGCAAAGAAAGATAACTATCTAGATTTTGTATGTGACAACAATGTGCAGTATTATAGATCTACAAACTCTCAAAACTCTTTAAGACGCTCCGTGCTTACAGTATGCATAGAAAAGTAATTGAAAAGTTTAATTATAACAATCTCCACATCTACAGTCAAAACATCAGCTGCTGTCTTCGCCGCATTATTGAAGAATATGAGCTGGCCATCTGACACCCAAAACATATGGATTCAATTCACTCTTTAATTTTGCGAACACATTGTTTGTACCTGTACATCGAATACCATCAAAGTTTGAATTTGCATTGTAACCATAGAATGCAATGCGCTTACAATTATCAATATTATTTTCTTCTAATGGGCCGTATTAAAGCAGTAATTGCTTATTTCACAGGCTGTTCCATTTTTTACGAATCTAGTTTAAGCAATTTTAAGGTGATGACATTTTTTTGTTGTAAAGTATACTGAGTAGAACAATTAACAGGAAGATTTTCTCTGCGTCATGGTTATTAGCGTCGGTGGCAATATCAAACTGAATATTTCTCGTGAAAAGAACACTTGCACTTGGACACGATGGAAACACTTTATACACCAGACACCAGCAATGTGAAACAAGAACGTTGACTTCACTCTACAACGATAAAGAATTCAATTCAATTCAATTCAATTCACTTAACTTGTAAAGATATGTATAGTACATCCACTGGACTGGATGAAACGTTTGATTGTAGAACTGTGCCTCAGAAGACGACAGACAGGACGAAATAGACAGTTTAAATGCGGTTAACATGCAACGGCTGGGCCGATTGAAATATAAAACCAGTTGAGAATGCTCCAAGAGCATTTCCAGAACGAACTTAAAAAGAATGGAGAGATGGAGCGGGAAGGATAACTGTGATTGTTCCAACATGTAAAAGTAAATCTCTTTATCTGCACCTTCTTCTGTTTCCCTCAAAAGTTCGCAAAATATAATCTCTCTATGACTTACGGTTCCCGAGATATGGCTCCTTAAATCTCCCGAAATTAGAACTTTTTTGGCCAATACTGGGAAACGGTGGCCAGTTGGCCAGTAGCCAGTTAAACAGTGGTTACCTGTTACCATTTGGTACCAAAATGTTCACCATCTTCTTAGGTATTGATCAACACCAATATGATCTCTCTATGACTTACGATTCCCGAGATATGGCTCCATAATGTCCCAAAATCGGAACTATTTTTGGCCAATATCACGGGGACGGTAAGCCATAGAGAGATGATATTGGTCTATAACTCTATAACTTATGGTTCCTGAGATATGGCTTGTTAAGGCCGTGTCTAACGTTTTCAGCTGAGATCATCAATCCCTATATAATAACATGGTGAACTTCTTTCCAAAGTATTATGAAAACTATTTGCCTTATGCAGTTCAAAATTTCCCCAGATGTTAACCTATCCCAATACTACATGTTCACTTTTTTATTTTTAATCTAGCTCTTACAGTTCATTAATATTATTTTTTACAAATAAATATGACAGCGCTGGAGAGCACATAAGCAGGGTTTCTTTTCTTGTTCGTATAGGTGCAGATACCTGATCCATTCACACCATTGTTCCTCACTGATTTTCAAAAAGTTGGTAGGAGAGGAAAACAAGTTACGAAATGAGATAAGATTGTTCATCTAAAAATTCCGAGAATGCCTATCTTCGAAGTTATGTTGATTGACAACTTGATCATATGGTCGGAAGAAGAAAAGGTTGCGGGAGGCAAAACTAGCTGTTGTCAGAAATGAGACAACCTTATCTACCTACACATCTTTCTACTTGTATTTTGTAACAAGTCTTCTTGTCAAACAGGGTCACTTTCCCTATTTTCCTATTTCAATCATTTTTGATCCTAAATCTTGATTCTTGCGCGGTGAAAAAAGGAGACACGTCAGAGGAAACTCAAAACTAAAAGCATTATCATCAATATTTTGCTTTCCAAAATAAAGAATGTAACTTTAAAAAAATAAAAGTTACAACTTTAAATGAAATATCTGGGAAGATGAAAGAACAAATCATGGCATTTCATGTGTGTGCGTAACAGTAATAGGCCTATACAAAATAAATAAATGGGCAATTCTCAGCGGTACGCACGGGACATTTGTACACAAAAACTGCTTTTTTGAACAAAAATGTATTTACAAATAAAATAAAATGTATGTCAAAATTAGAGGGAAATTATTAGTGCATAGTTAAATAAAATGAAACATTCAAAACAATTGCAAATTTGAGTTATCTTAGGAATCTACAATTACGTCACTTTTGAACAAAAAGATGTTTATTCTTGTTCTATTCCCTAGGTACTTCATAACACTTCATAATTTTAGTGAAGAGTATCTGGCAACGTGTATCACTTCTACTCTTCTAATTCATTTAAAGAACCAATTACCAGTTTGTCGCAAACTGGAATTATTATTTTCGAATAAGGAATCTTATCAAACTCTCAATCAAATTTGGCCGACACATGAATCTTGTCGCAAATTGGAATGATCACAAATCGCACGGAATCAACAAATATATATTATCACAGAAAGCTTATTAGTCCATATATCCACATTCATGCATACTTTTATTTTGTAGTTGACCATTACAACAGAGTTAATATTTGATCTGTTGATGATTTGATGGTGAAAAATCTCAACCAAAATCTCGCGGCCTACAATCTCGTCTGGTGAAAACCTGGATAACGTATACCTCATGTAACTTTGTGAGATACAGCACTGAAAAGTTTGCTTTATTACCATGATATTGTTCTATGTGAACAATGCAATGAACATATGTATTTAGTAATATTATGAAGGGTAATTTACATTTAGGCCCTAATAATTATCACAAATATGTTTTGATTAGTGGCGCATTCAGGAGGCTATCGGGCTCAAGCCTCCCGAAATAATTTCTTCATATATATATATATATATATATATATATATATATATATATATATATATATATATATTGCATTATACGTACAACACAAATGCTTCTTACTGGTTCTCAAGCTTCCCCCTCCGATACGCCACTGGTTATGATAACGTTTGAATCGAAATTATAACCAGAAATACTTCATAGGAAGTTCTAACCTAAATTATCACAGATAAAAAAAATCGTAAAATGTTCGTAACTGTAGTCGTATTGTTGAACGAACTCCCAAAGCATTGACTTTTTGAATGAAAGTGCCAGAGATACTTGTTAATTTGAATTTGAAACTAACATTTCTACAAGCGCTTTGGCAGTTTATACTGGAAAATGTTTCACTATGGCGTGAGAAAAGCAAAAACTCGATATTATTCGACATTTGTGGTGTATTTAAATTTTAGCAATTCGAAACGTTCTAGCTGGTCTCGTCTTGATTATAATCTCGAAAACCACACGAGAAGTACCTTTCTAAATTCGAGGCGACGCAAGAAAGAACAATTATTTTCTGGTTTTCAAGACGAGAAATTTATCGAGTCCCGTGTGGGCAAGATTCATTCACCGAAGTCTTGATCTCAAACACTGTTCTAGTGTTACATGATTCATATGTAAAAAAAAAAAAAAAAAAAAAAAAAAAAAAAAAAAAAAAACTTACAAATTGATAAAATGACGATGCGAAAGCAATGAACATTTATCTATGTTTAAAATATGCAAATCATTATCCATTAACTCCAATAATAAGTATGGTTTAAATGTTCTTATATCACACTATTCGTGGACCAATTGTGACGGGAACGGTTGGGATTACTTCCAGATGAAATTAAGGAAAAAATTAGGGCATTTTTTTTACATAAATTATCAAAACTGAGCAATAAAATTTCGAGACAAGAGCGAAAGAAGTCTTCGAGGATTGAGACGAGACAAAACCTATTAAATTTATGAGACGAGACGAGAAAAGTGAAACTCCGATGAGTGATAATTTCATAGACTTGTTTTATTACAAGTTTAAACTCTTTAGTCAGTAGAGAAGAGGGCGTGAATCATGGGTCAGAGTTGATAACAATGGGTCTGTGGGTCACAGTGGGTGAGAGTGGTTCATGGTGGGTGGTGGGTCAGAGTGGATCATGGTGGGTCGTGGGTCACGATGGGCGGTGAGTCAATTGGTCGTAGCTAAAGTTTTCATTGCCCCACAGTGTTGAATATTAATCAGTGAAAATCAATTGAAAGTAATTGCTGTGGAAATCAATTGCAATTGAATTAATTGCTAATTAATTTCAATTGAATTGATTTACTGAATTCAAATGCAATTACTTTTCACTGCAATTACTTTCAATCGATTGATTAATTGCAATTGATTCTCCATTATTAATAGCCAACTGCAATTAACAATTAACCATTACTTACTTCAATTGTTAATTGCAATTAACAATTAAATTTACAGATTGATTGTTAATTGTTAATTCAATTGAAATTTGTACAACACTGTCCATGAGTAAGCGTGTTCTTGATCTGTCAGTTGTAGCGAACGTTGGATCAGAAGTTTAGTAGATGATTTTACGCAACGCATCCTGATTTTAACACTTTGTGTTTAGTGTTTCGTTTTAACAACGTTTAGGTTTATTATTTTAGATGAATTTGAAATGTACCAAACCAAACAAAACATTAAAAATTAGAATAATAATTTTAAAAAAGAATTGTTCCAAATGTTGATTTTTTTTTTTTTATTTTGGGGCCCCCGTGAGTTCTCCGACCCTAGGCATTTTGCCTTGTTTGCCTAATCGGAAATCCGAAGCTGCTTATTCTTCCCATGTTAAGAGCGAGCATGCCAGCTGGCCTGAGAATTGATAAGGGTAATATTGGAGGTATTACTCATTATATATTTCACACATTTTCTTACTTCCAAAGGTTTTACATAAACATTATTCTCCCGCGCGGAGAGCATGGACTTCTGGTAGTTACTACCATACGAAAACCTAGCAGCTCGTCTTGAAAATTCCGCCTGATGCAAACAAATTAGTTTTATCTTAACGACCTCCGTTATGATTCTGATACCGTCCACAATGGAGGAGAGTCCTGCTTTTCCTTTTTTTAAAAAGAAAGAATAGAAGTGTCATCCTGTGCGATGTACGAATTAAGCATAGAAAAACTGAAATTACGAGGCTTAACTCTTAGTTCTCTCTATATGTTTTAATTCTTAGCGTAACTCATAGTTCTTTTAACTCTTAGATAGGCTTAACTCTTACTTTGTGATGCCCATTGATTGAAATAGCTATAAATGAATCATTGGATTAATTCAATCCAGATTTAAACAAGCTGGAAGATATACGTAAAGACAATGCGAGTGTAATTGAGAGAGTAAATAATGGTATGTATCAAATATTAAAAGGAGACGTCGCACATACCTATTTGCCACTTTATTAAACTTTCAGGATCTAATGCAACAAGTGAATATCTACCAAAGAAATTTGGATTTTTTAGTCAGTGAAACATATACTAAAATAGATATACAAAGAAACCAATGAGGATATTGCATAAATTTACCACTTTTATATTTTATATCTATGTCTAGTGACTCTTAAACCTTTCAGTGGGATAACGTTGTAAACCTTTGACAAGACTGTGGTGCACGGTGGCTCAGTTGTAGAAAGCTTACCTCCGCAGCATGGAGGGAGGTTTTCTCGGGATACTCCTTTTTCCTCCCAGATTCTCATTCCTTTTTCCATCATGATTTATTAGCCTTAATCACCCATCTCCCTTAGGCTAAAGGACATAAATCTGTGGTGTTGAACTAAGAGAAATGATTTCGTTGGCAACACTTATTGTTGAAATTGTTTGTATATTTCAGGGAACAGTTCACATCTCATCAGGAAATGCTGGATGATATGAGACTTCAGCCTTGTCCACATGTTGAGCATTCTTATTTGATTCGTGCGACAAATAAGCCTCGAAAGGGACTGCCACATTTCATTGCAATGGTTTCGACGAAACTCTCAGTACCGAAATAATAATAATAATCTCCTAGTGTAATTACTTCGATTATAATAAGATGTTCATTCATTCATCCATCAATTGTCATAGCTATGACAATAAGTATTATAGCTTTAAATTATGGATCTGTTTTTTTTTATATTTATTATTATTGTTATTTTGTTACTTTCTTTTCTCATAAGAAAAACTTATTTGCCAATAAATGTACTGAATTACCATATCCGGTGTGGTAAAAGCTTCAGCGATAGTTGTGTATATTTTTGCTTACGACACATCTAAATACGATTAGCGAAGATTAAAATAAAAGTAATTGTTAAGTGTTTACGAAGAATGGGGGGAGACACAAAAGGGAAAAATAGTTTCTGGAAGTCACGAATCACTTATGATTAAGCTATTTGACGTATGCAAAAAAGGCGTATGTTGTTCTGGTATCATGAATATATTTTTACGACGGCACATGTTTTGTAGGGGGAAAAAGAAAAATCTAATATGGTTATTGTAGTGCTAGCTGTAAGCATCCGCCGTTGTCGGGTCTTAATACTTGATCTGAATATAAAGAAAAGAAGTCTATTATTCGGGCATTTATCCTCGACTGTTATGGAAGCCCGCACAATCGATATGTAACGTGGGTTTCATACACACAAGACTTTTTAAAAAACCGCGAGAAACTTGTATACATTTTCGGATACACTTTCACTCTGCCTCCGTAAATTTCAACCAAGTCGAAAAGCGAAAAGCTGGATTTGTACGCGCTTAGATCTGGTGAAAATCTGTGTGCAAAATTTGGTGACTCAAGGTGCTCCTTTATATGCGTAAAGTGATGTCGTATGTGACATATTTTATTAGTCTATTGAAGATTATGTAATTGATCTTTTCCATTGATGCAGTATTATGATTTTTTTCCAGTTTATAGTAATTTTTCTTTTGTTTCAACTAATTTTGGAAGGTAATTAATTTGCATTAGGTACAAATGCATTAACAACATAGGAAACTCTTGGACTGTAAACCAATTGGTAACTATCTAACTATTATAAAAAAAATCATTTTTTCAAATTAGATTAAACTGCAGGTCCATATCTAACGTAACGTAGGTGCAGAAAATTACACTAAACTTCAATAAATAATAACAACATTCATTTTTAAACACAATTACAACTTCATTAAACTCAACACATAATTCCAAACAGATTATCTCATACAAAGTAAGAGCATGTACAATTTATTGAACATTTCCATCCTACTGCTACATTCTCCTCGGTTTTCCTAAAATGAATAACTTTTTTTTTTTCATATGCACCACAAGTAACGATTTATGCTCTAGTAACTGATTGCTTACCTCATCAAAATCTCCTCTTAACTGAGCGATGATTTTTATTGATTTTTCTTCCATTATACTGTTCACTTTTTATTTCAACTTCGCAAATATTTCTTCTTTACTCTTATGCCTGTTTACTATACAATCTAGTTACTCGGGCATTGGGGAATTTGTCGTTCAAAATGATAGTTGGGGAATTTGTCGAAAATGAAAGTTGTGGTTTTAATTTATGTTCGCGTTTGCAGGATTTACCCGTAATGGAGGTTGGGAGATTTGACCATTTTCGCATTCGGGGGAGGGTGTGTGGAGTCGATTGTCAATTGTGGAGTTTGTCCAAAGTGAACTGTTCTTTTTTTTCGGAATTGGGAATTTCGTTCATTGAGGGATTGTCTTACTCTCATAAGATCGACGTGGTGAGACCAACAAATAGTGTAGTGAAATGTAGCTAAGTGAAATACGTAAATTATTTAGTCAGGTGGATTACTTTTATTGCAAGAGCATAGAGCTACCAGAGATATTCTTCAAAGCAGTGATAATCAGATTTGGGCAAATCTCAATATGTAAACTGAAAACCGTAACATACACTTGTTTCGTAAAGCACGTAAAAGATACTTTCATTGAGTTGCCAAACGTCCAAAGAAAAGTACGCAAAATCACTAGAAATATTTTGGGTGCGTGATTTGAGCTTAGCCCTCGCTATAAATCACAATATACGAAACTATTGTTTAATAACTTCCATGGCTCTTCCTTCCTTCCCTTTTTCCGAAAACCGAAAAATCGATTTTTGTGCCCTCAGTATTGAGTTTGATTATAAGGGACAATTATGATATTTATAAATGTAAAAAAGGAGTTGAATAAAATATAACTAGGAGGCATTAATTGCAAATTTGGAGCGAAGTGATCTACTTTAAAGATTTCTTTTAGTATACTAGTTGTTTTTGTGAGCGAACATTACATGCAAATAGTTGAATTTGACAATTAGCGACAAGCATAATGGCTTTGGAAAATTGTTCGAAAAAAAAAAAAAAAAAAAAAAACGAAAAGGGCTTCTCCCTATTTCTAATGCTAAAAATTCTATTGCTTACTATGAGAATTCGCGAGCCAAATGCTTTTCCAATGCTAAATCTATGGACTGTCCGTTTTTCGGTGATTATTACCCAATGACAGGGGTAAAAGTGAAGGGAAGCTCGGTGGACGTCGTCCCCCACTTCCAGAAAGTATCTGTGCCGTTCCCCCACTTTCTAAAAATAATTACAATGGGCAAAGATAGTCTCGTCTATTTCTAGTGACAAGAAGATTTTTGCTTCGCAAATTTAAAATTCTTTTTATCCAATTTTACCTATCCACAATTTTTTTCCTATGGTTTAAATCCTTTTCGAAGTGTGCCTAGGCTGAAGATGAAGACGATGTTTTTCGAAAGTACTTCCTAGTGATGTGTTCTGTTTCTTGCGGTGACTATTACGGTGCAACGACATTGCGCAAATTTTTCTAAAGATTAGATCGTTGATAATCTAAGTAATTTATGTCTTATTAACGAGGAGCAGAAAGTGCTGAAATTGCGCAAATTTCCGCCGCGACGTTGCCAACAACAGGATTTAAGGAATTGTGTGAAATTTTGCATCGAAATGAAATGTATAAAGCTATTCCTTTATGAGATATATTTTATTGCATTCTAATATTTACAAAGCAACATACTTATTTACAGAAAATTTCATTTTACAGTTTGAATGCTTGAAATTTAAATCCTACAGCTTTTAAAAATGTCATACGTGCCTTCTCATAGTTTCTCTGCGAATTCCTGAACTCAGCATACTTCCTCATGACAAACTCGCTCCTTTTGACTTCTGCTGGTCTTTGGGCCTTTGAAATTCCTTTTAATATGGACGTTATTTTCATGGCAGTTTCCGTTTGGATCTCTAACAAAGCAGAAATCACCGTATGAATATCAGGAGCAGGGAAGTAAAATTGACTATTATAATGTCTGTGAAAAGCTTCTGGTCCATTTGTCGTCCGACGCATCGTGGATGGTATAGACGCCCACATGACAGGTGGATACCTAAAATTAATAAAATAAAAAGATCCTTAGTTCATGCACACAATTATTGACAATTTATATAAAACACTAAAACATTTATAACACTAGATTCAAGAAATATTTATAGTCTTGGTCCGTAATTTGTTTACAACTATCAAAACCTGCATTTTAATCTACGTCTTACATGAAGACAGAAGAAAATTTCACTATAATTAAGTTGCATTGAGAGAAAATACCATATCAGCACAACCATTAATGTTGTGTTCAAACTAGGACAACAGTTTTTGCAGTATTAAGAGTTATTGAAGCATGTGCTACTATAGATGAAATTCAAAAGGAAGCTACTTACTTGCAACCGTCTTCTATGTAGTTTTCTAGGACGTAATCGGAAAATTTATGCCCTGTATCATCCGGCGTCATTGATATTAGTTGAGTAAAGGCATCTGATACTTCTGTTGGATGTAAATATGGCAACCCAAAAAATGCCTTTATCCATGAACCTGTAAGAAAAGCAATAATAATAATAATAATAATAATAATAATAATAATAATAATAATAATAATAATAATAATAATAATAATAATAATAATAATAATAATAATAATAATTTGTTAGAATAAGCAAGCATTGGGAAAGTAGTGAAATTGATGGATCTTACTGTTGGCTTTATAATTTCTTCATTTCGTACATTATTAGAACAGCAGTTTATTTGCTTTTAAGAATGGTGACTGAATTAAGATTCTTCAGTCAAACAGAATAAGATTCTATTTTCAACTGTATTCTGTATTAATATATAACAAAACAAAGTCCACATGGTATTATTAAATTAATAATAAAGAATAATAGACCATAATAATATCAATAATACCTAGTTCAGATTTTGGATCCATATATGCTTGTCGCAGATCATTGTCGGCTTGAATCCTCCGCCACCATGTTTGTCCCAAATGGAATCTGCAGCCACGAATGTCACAATTTGGAAACACATTCTTGATGGCTTCGTGAGCAGCTGTTTCAAAATCAACGTAAATGATTTTCAAGTCGAATCTACTGTCTAAGTTTCTTATCATCTTCCACATGGCCACATACGTATTCTTGTCTTTCTTCGGCAAAAATGCAAAACATAGAGGTAGATAATATCCATTTTTATATGCATGTATTGTATATAACTGTGTGAAATGCTTAGGAGCATAAGTGAAAGTTCCATCTGCAAATACTTCTAACCCGCTGAACTCACACAGAAAACTGAAAAGAAAATAAGATTAGTGTCAGAAAAGAAAATAGTAAACAAGACTGTAGTGTCATATCGTTAGGTGAAATGCTATGTTACGATATATTTTGTGAGAATCAAAAAAAAAAAAAAAAACTATTTTACTATAATTTGGAAATAAGACGGAAAAAGGAACTTTTCTGTTCAAGCAACTACTTCCTATTCTACTTCTTGATGCTGTAAATGAAACTCATTTCAAAGTTAATGGTTATAAATGAAATTATACTTACTCGATATTTTTCTTACACGTGAAAAGAATTATATTAGCTTCATCATCAACAAAGATGAATCTTTCTCCGTCAATTGCTATATCATCCTGCTTCTGAACCATTTGCTGTATAGCCTCTACGGTGTTTCTGGGTAGACGAGGAGTCACCTTTCTTCGATTTTTATAAATAACGTCTCGGCATCTTTTAATTTCTTTATGATCAAGTGTGTCATGATGTTCCAATTTTGAAACTTCCTGCCTTATAATTTTATTTGGCTTCTCGTTCAATTGTTCAGTGGCTCGTCGCTTACAATTCTCTCTAAGAAAATGCCGTTGAACACCATCTTCATCTTCACAATGATTATGAATATCTTTCCTTTCTAAAACTTCACTTGTATTTTCATCCATTGTTATACTAGCATTACAGCTTTTCTTAGTACATCTGAAAGAAAGGAAATAATAATTAAATCGTATCACGTGTTCTAAACTTACTATTTAAAGAAAAATGTATTCACTATTTCACTGGCAAAAATGTTATATCTTCCATCACCTTTTAACAAAGTATAGGTCCAATTGACTGACATAAATACTAATGCAGGCTTACTTATTCACTTACGAAAGTATAGGACAAATTGCCTGGCATAAATATTAAAATAGGGACTAGACACATATTTTAACAAAATATAGACCCAACTGACTGACATGGATATTAATGTAACTTTCCATTACTTAACAAAGTATAGAAGCAACTGAATGGCATAAATATTAATATAGGTTACATCACTTAACAAAATATAGGTCCAACTTCCCGACATTAATACTAATAGTGTGTTACATCTTTTAACAAAGTATATATGGATCCTATTGACTAGCATAAATACTAATATAGGCTTACAGAACTTACTAAAATATAGGTCAAGCTGACTACTGAAAATACTAATGTAGGCTTTGCATAACTTAGCAAGCTATAGGCTTATATACATGCAAAAATTATGTACTACATTAACTTACCTCCAATTTGAGCCTTTTTTTCCTTGGCGAAAGAAACGATACTTAAAGCCTCCCATTAATACACAAGGTACACCTTTTTCTGTTTTCGTCAATGTAAACTCCATTCTGAAAGTTTCACTTATGTTTCTCCAGTTTATTGCTTCCTGTTTATATTACCCTCCTCACTAAAACTTGCGATTAATTCTCGATCCTGATTGGCTCGTTGTGATTCTCGTTCCTCATTGGCTTGTTCTATTATTGGTTTATTATATCCGCAATTCGTTCGGGGTTTTAACAGAACCTGAGGAGGTCTGACATACAGTTGCTGGTGACATTTGGGAGAGTGCACAACGGAGAAGAATAAGCTTTGCAGAGAAGAATTGCTGAGATGCATTGCTTTCCTGAAGAAGGTGTTCCAACCACAACCAACATAGATAACATCAGAGATGCATTAAAACAGCAAAACGTACAGTTCACGAACCTCATTCGTGTCCAAACAAAGGAGGGACCAGCACCCATCTTGAGAATGTTTTCAACATTTGCTCTGGCCATATACGTTGAACACGCTTTGCCGACAGTCGGCTAACGGAAACGCTTTGTTATCTCTCTGGGAGTGAAGCAAATACACAGTAATTAAAGAACTGAGGCCCTTTTCAGGCCCACAAACCAATTTCAGGTCCAAAACCTTTCTAATGTACACTGTCCGGTAAATATCTTCAGGATAAAACAGTTGAGAATGCTCTAAGAGCATTGCCAGAACGAACTTTAAAAGAATGGAGAGATCTAGCGGGAAGGATAGCTGTAATTGTTCCTAGATGTAAAGGTAAATCTTTTTATCCGCACCCTCTTCTCTTTCTCGCAAAAATTAACAAAATATCATCTCTTTATGACTTATAGTTCTCGAGATATGACTGCTTAAATATCTAGAAATTCGAACTTTTTTAGTCAGTATCACGGGAACGGTAAGTCATAGAGAGATGATATCAGTGTTAATCCCTAATAGAACATTAAACATTTTCGTACTGATATTAATTGATGGCCAGTTGCACAGTGGCCACCGGTTACTATTTGCTACCAAAATATTTACCACCCTTTTAGATATTGACCAACACCAATATGACCTCTCTATGACTTACGGTTCCTCAAATAATGCTCCTTAAATCTCTGGAAATCGGCCATTTTTGGCCAATATCATGGGAACGGTAATTCATAGAGAGACGATATTGGTCTTAATCAATACCTAAGAGGATGGTAAACACTTTGGTAGCAATATTAATTGGTGGCCATTGGCCAAACCAGAACTCTTTAAGTTCGTTGAAAACCGCGGCGAGACACAACATTCGACATGCTGCTTTAGAATTCTAACTGCATGTAGGAGGTACACGTAGATATAAGTTGCTGCATCACTCAAGGGGGCGAGCTTTCTTGCCAAGGGGCCCTATTTATCTCTAATACACTGACCACTCATTCTTGTAACAATTTATACGATAATACCTAGGTAATATATAACAAATGTTTCTCACAGCACCTAAGAACAACTAAGACGCAAATGCAAATCTAAGTATCATTTATAGAAAGGTGAAAGGATAGTTATTAAGATATGTGGTAGACACACCTGAAATATGTATACAAGTGCTTGTTTCTGATTGGCCAAAACTGGAAGATATAGACAAATCTTTATTTCTGATTGGTCGAACGTCTGTTCACGATATTTCAAGAGAACTTCTAGAAATATTTATATATATTGTTTATTTTATATATGTTTGTTTTCCTTACAGTATTTCAAAACTATTTGCTTTCAATAACTATATTCTTACAGTTTTAATCTTACAGTTAGATATGATACGGAAAATGAATGACTGGGACACATTCCCCAGTCACCCTCTCTAACGACGCCATTGCACACATATAATATAGATGACTGAAAATGCTATTGTTATCCATTACTTTGTATTTTTTTTTTTTTTTTTGTTAAAACGACTTGCATTTTGGTGACTGTTTTTATTAGTCGATATACTTATGGTAATGATGGCAACGTTGCACAAGATTTTTTTCGCAATTTCCAATTTTGTTGCCTGCTCATTAAGGCTTTATCTGTGTCAACAGATAAGCGTGGGAAAATTTGCGCAATGTCGGTGCACCCGACTATTAGCCTTTTACTTACATTATTACTAAAAATACAATCTCATTGTGTTTGTTTTTTCTTAATAATCTATTATGTTAGTGAAAGGTATAGCAAACACGCCTGCAAAGGAAAGATGGTAATCCTCTTTATAGAATTCAATATCGAGCTTCAATCTCAATACATCAGGTTGTAATTCCAGTACAACTAGCTCTTTTATCTTTATTTTTTGATTTTTCTTCTACACTTGTTAAAATTTTTTAAAAAAAAAAAACTTGTTTCTGCTTTCAATAATAAGGGACTTGGTGACAAAGACAAGACTAGTTTTCATATCAAAATTGTCATAACTAACTAAATGGAACAGGTGTTCGCTACTGTTCGAGAATTGAATTCTTGTATTTGACAACAATCAAGCAATTCATGCTGGGATTTGTTTGACCATTTGCTTTAACACTGTCCATGTACCTTAAACTAATGCAACCTAAACATGATTTACGACTGTAGTAATCACATTGGTCAGTTTAATAAATTTAATTACCATCATCATGAAATCTTTTTCCACAAAAAAATACTTATTTTAAATAATATAGTTATGACAGATTTTGCCCCCCTCGAAACTTTCCGCCTCGTGCAAATGCACGCGTAGGACATACGGTAAAACCGGCCCCGGTCGGGACTTCTTTTCCCCTACAATGATAAAGAAATACGTAACTGACTCCGGTATTTACGAGGAAAAAAAGATGTAGTTTATCCAGTAAAAAAAAAAAAATATGTTTTATTAAAAAGGATTTTTGCGTCTTTCTAATAATTAGATAACACTGTGAATATGTGTGCTGTGTTATTATCTCGCTTTTAATTCAATCTAATATTGTTAGTTAATGAAAATTAACTGTTTTCAATATGGAGAAGTTTTAAGTGAAACTATAAAAGCAACTCTCTTACACTCTTCCCCAATAAATTCATTTATCAAGACATTAACCCTCATGACATGGTTTTTGCTGCATTTCCTTATTATCTTACTAAAGCACAATGTGAAGCCAAACTTAACTAATATATGTGGCTGACATACAATAATGGTGGATTTGGTTGTTCTCATGTATATACAAGTGGGAAGGGAATTTTGGGTGCATTCAAATCTGAAAATTTGATCATTAGCGGATTTAGGGGTTGCTTACTATGGAGGGGGTGGACCTTCCGGGAGTCTGGAATACCCTTAGTAGAGTGGGAGTCCCGCAGTTGTCCCGCGAAAAATTGTTTAAAAATTGTTCATAAAAAAACTCGGTTTTTGAGCATTTTCGTATATAATTTTCTATAATACAACATAAGGAGATTTTTTTTAAAAAATTTTCTCGGAAAGTTGAGGGCGGGGGCAAAGCCTCTCCATGCTCCCTTTCCCCGTAACTACGGAGGAGTTCTACCATGGTTTTGAGTCATTATGTAAATGGAAATACAACCTTTTAGGCAATATACCCTCACTATATCTCAACATTTAGCTAGATGGTATGTCAAGTGAAAATTGTAATAAAACATACCGCCTGTGCTTTTTTCCCCACTTCGAACACTATATATATATATATATATATATATATATATATATATATATATATATATATATATATATATACAAAAAGAAATGAAGGACATATAAGCTTAATTTCCTAGTAAAAATTTAATTTTTTGTAGTGTAGAAAGCAGAAAGAAAAAACAGATTTTATAGATCCCACCGTTGAATAAGTGCTATTTCCTGCCGCGTATATTTCAATGACATGAGATGACATTCTTCCGTTTTATACTCATCAATATACTTATCATCTTGCTCCGCAGCTTCCTTGCACATACTTTCAATGTACAAACAATGATTTTGCCTTTTCAAAGGCAATCCTTGCTTCCCTCCTGTTCCCTCCTCCCCATTTCCTTGTCAGAACTTCTCGGTGTGTGATATCATTAAATGCTGAGAGTGAGCTAGGTTTCTCATTATGCTATATATATTTATGTATGTGTGATGGGTGTTCCTGTACCTGTTGGGGGTGGTGTGTATGTATGAGTGCAGAACACAGTGAGTTCTTTTAAGCGATCTGGTGACATCACTGTGTAGCTGGCTGTGGTTGGCTGTAGGTGGATAGGTGACAAGCGCGTACTTGTAAAGTGTACTTGTTGTTGACGAAGTGTTCAAGGGTCCAGCGAACCAACGTTTTCGCAGAAAGCATGGTGCGTGGTTTCCACAACGATCATTTCCATCTTTGTATTTTTCTCTCTTTCGTTCTACTGCAAAATTTTGTTCAAATGTGAGTATCTTGATTTCTCTTTACTGATTTAAGCATGTGTATACTTAAAAAAAAAAAAAAAAAAAAAAAGATATTAGTACAATTCAATAGATAGAACGTAACTATATATATTTTATTACTGAATTAAGAAATGAATGCACGATTATGCATCGAAGCTAAAGGAGACTGTAATGACGAGAATGAATGAAATGTTGGAATGAAGAAAGAAGGAGGAAAAGGAAGAACCCTGAGAAAATCCACGCTCACGATTTTTTACACAAGGTCCACTTGACCCGACCTGGGATTGAACCAGAACCAGGAATCCCATGCACCAGAAATGAGAACTCTACCGATAAGCCACCGCGGTCTACTACTGAAGTAAGAGAATTGCATTATGGGATTGATGATATTATTTCGTCATTTCTATTATTTATTTACTTAACTAGTTATTATATTGAAAGCTAGGTTTGAAGTATATATATATATATAAAATTTCTTTTAACATTCAACTATTTTTCATTGTAATTTAGGTAACCAGTTAGTTTATACAATCTGTTAAGTAATACTGTTATAATTATGGCAATAATTATTTTCGAGCAAAATCATTTGTTAATCAAATAAATAGTTCGAACAGTTATTCAAATATTTCTTTTGAAAATTCCAGGAATATATAAGTATATTATTAGAATATTTGAATGTGTGATTATTTGAATTTTGACATTAATAATCATTATTTTTGATTTCAAAGGAGGGGTTGTAATTTCCACCTTCTGAAAATTTTTGTGTAATTCTGGTTTCATTGAATTATTCCAATCTATGATGCATTTACTAGTAATAATGTGAAGTATCCATTGATGTAAATAGTTTATATGACAAATATAGTTTATATACAAATCTGACACTATATGGCAGAAATTCTTCATCTAGAGAGCGTCAAAACCCACCAGGTAGAGCCACGTCTAAAATCGAATTTACCGTATGTTCTCGTGTAAAATACACATGTGGTATACTAAAAACTGACGAGAAACCGTGTAGTTTAAAGGTTTAGAAAAGAGTAACAAGTAAAATAGATTGGGAGACTTATAGGCTGTGTAGAATGGCGTAAGAATGTTATACTGGAGCTAAACTGTTCGACATTGTGATGTATTATTGGAATCAGCACTTTCAAACTATAATTGTATCATAGTCTATGATAGGACTAAAGTTTGCTAGGGAGAATAGTACAATATGTGTTTTATGATCATTGACATATCTGCATTACCCCGATGGAAATAATAAAATATCGTTGATTGGAATAGGGATTTCCAATTACAGCGCAATTACCTTATTACTAAGTAAGTTCAGATAGTAATACTCAAATTTCTAGTAAAAGTATCGAATTAGAACTTCCTATTTATCTGCCTTGGACCTTTCAAATATCTTCACTAATGTATGTTAATGAATTATGAAATCTGTTACTGAAATGAACTGAAAATATGCATATAAACCTTAGGATGGGTTTTTATTTCTTGACTTCCACAGATTCTAAGATATTCTTCACGGACTCTAATTTCTTGAGTTCCAGCTCGAGAGAACTACAGTACCCAGAACACAGCCACAGACACACACACACACACTCTCTCTTATTGATGCAGATGGTATAACACTGATGCAGTTAAAAGAAAGTGTTTACAGGGCAAGCAAGAATTGTGAAATAATATACTTCAAAACAATTCCCTTTATTAATGATACACAAATCCAGTCAATCTTGTTATTTTATTAACATTTGGTTGATGAATATAGGACTAATGCATCCCTCCTAAATTCATTATCTATCTGCTTCTAAATTCATTACGAAACTGGTCTGCATTAAAAAAAAAAAAAAAAAGGGATTTTCTGCGCAAGAAATATTTTATAAAATGTTTCTTTAACGTAATAAAATGATTTGTCTATATTTGTTTAATTCATCATACATAATAGAACACCTAAACCGTATATTCTATACTTTCGGAATCCCATAGCCAGTGGTGTGCGGTGGTTTTCAAACCTAGCGAAACAATCAAATTTTTAGTATACCTAATTATCATAATACTATTCATACAAGCTTTACGAATGTTATAATAATAATAATAATAATAATAATAATAATAATAATACATATTTGGATTTGTAAGTTGTATAATTGTCTTTTGAGTGTACAAATTACTAAATGTACGAATATTGCTGCAAAGAGACGATTGGAAATTTAACATATTTATATAACGATGTATTTATCAATAAAATAATTTGTAGATCATATTATAAATTCTTAATTTCTGATTCGCTATGAAACATCTGTAAATCTTCAGATAAATCTACAAAGCGACTCAACTGAACCAATTGAAGGGTGGGGAGATGAAGCGCAATTTACTTGTTTCTTTTAAACACACATTTTTTTACGGCACATCCTATGTCGGCTGGTCGCACTATGGCAGCCCCTCACTCTTTTTTAAAAAAAGAAGAAGAAGAAAAGAAATACTGAAGTGAAGCGCGCTTCGTTGCACAACTTATTCCATTGCTTCCCTTTTATCCTATCACCTTAATATCTATTCATGCAATAAAGGGTTCTTGCGTAGCACAACAAAAAAATTGTACTTCATCTGAAGATTTTCGAGAGAGAAGAAATTGGAACACACAATAGACTACGTCTGAGAAAACAAGTTGCTTACTGGCGCACAACTTCACTTGCTTGGGTTGAATGCGTGCACTGCTCATAACTTTTTCATTCCAAGAAAGATGGTTAGATTCCACATGCTAATAAAGAAACGTATGGACTTGTGAGAAAAGAACTCCTTCAATTTACTTTCGCCACAGCCGGACAATGAAGGAAATTGTTGATTCTATACTTTTGAGACACTCTGTAGATTTTTCTTGAGCCACCTTCAAAGTTAAAATTTTACTTGCATTTAAGGAAATGGATAAAGTGTAACTTTTAGCTTAATGAAGTACAACTTTCACTTTTTCTTGAAAGAAATAAATTTTAAAAGTAAAATTATATGACATCATATTACAACTTAAGAACGAATATGTGGGATTATAAAGGATGATTTCATTAATATACACTGAAATAAGAAGTGGCGATATCAACCCACGAAAGATCAGATGGCATATTTGTATCTATGCAATAATGCACACGATTATGTACTTCGAAATACATAGGACATACATGAATAAATACCCACCGGGAATTGAATTCAAGGCTACACCCACAAAAAGATATACTACAAAACAGTTTGTTACACGGGAGATAGAAAATAGATATATTAATTTACAATTAATTAAATTTAATTCTGGTTAATGATGCAAGCATTTGCTGTAAACATGATTTAATTTGGAATTTTCGTTGGCACATTTTTCTCAACAATACATTTGTGCATAATTATGTCTGTGTTTGTGCCTCATCTGGATTTAAAACCTTAACTTGCTTCACAACTACAGCGTTCAGAATCAGATTACGAACAATATTTCGGGGAACGAACGTATACAAAAGTGTCCAGTACTGCTTTAGCACGTTTACTGTGAACATATCTCTCAGAGTGTTGTAGTTTTGATTACAACACTCTGAGAGATATGTACACAGTAAACGTGCTAAAGCAGTACTGGACACTTTTGTACCTACATCTGTTATCATTTATTGCTCTGATAGCTGTTAGTGGCCAGACGGACGCACGGATTGCTCTATTAGACTTCTTACACTTTACTCTTAGCATAGCCTGGGAGTCTAAAATGTGGAAATACGTATAGAGAAAAGTATAATGTTGTCCTTTATGCACTATCATGTTGTTAAAGTTGAACGTTAACTTTAAGGAAAGAACAAAAGTTAATGCTATTAGAAACCAAGTTTTGAGGGAAATGTTTAGACGAGAAATAAATAATTGGGTGAATTGAGAAAGTTTAACTCAATAGTTTAGAGCTTTACAATAAGCCCATTAAACAGCTAATAGAAATGAAATGGAATGAAATCTTTAGTTTTGCGTCCCACGTTTATCCCGGTTAGGCTAAAGGAGACGGTGATGATGAGAAATGAATGAAATGGTGGAATGAAGAAAATGGGAGGAAACGGGAGATCCCCGAGAAAACGCACGCACACGATGTTTGTCCACCACAAAGTCAGGACCTGCCGAAAACCAGAAAGTTAATAATAATAATAATAATAATAATAATAATAATAATAATAATAATAATAATCATCATCATCATCATCATCATCAATGATGTACTTTGTAATATGTGACCTCACCTCATTTTTGTGAGTAATATACATACTTGAAGTTCCATAGATGTGTAGCCTAATTAACTAAAGTAACCAAGTTTTTAAAGAGTGATCAATTTTCTTTTCTATCACACCGCTTTCGGTAATGCGTTCTAAATTTAGTTGATTTCCTAGTTATCAATCAGCTTTGCCTCATTCATAGGGAAAAAAAAAAAAAAAAAGATAGGACTTGCTCTGTGGCTCATACTGAAAATAGTTTCCACACTCAATTGTTCTTTATTCTGTGACTGCAAAAGAATAACAGAACATGAGTGATCTTGTAAAGCAACAATAAAAAGAAGGAAAAAGCGCTTGACTTATTCAGAGACAGAACGTAATAAAAATAATTGAAGAAGAAATTAAATGAAATTATCTTCACAGTTCATTATTTTGCCTTGAGGAGGAAATGACTCAAGTGATGGAAAATTGCAATAACTCTTCTAATTACCGAAAACGAATCTGATGAAACGTAGTAAGAAAGTTATTTTAGTAATGTTGGAGATAATTCGGTTTTCGCATTGGTTTCTCATTGAGTGAAATTTGCTCTTTGCTTTCCCAAGCGAGAAAAAGAATTTTCTCGTAAACTTGTGTTTGGTCGGTATTACATATACATGAATAGTGTGTTTTTCACTCACAGGTGTTGTTCATAAAGGGAAAAAATGCCTTAAAGATATGGATTGTGTAGGACTGCATTAATTCCGCGAACTTGTTTATGTGGTACCGTCTACAAAAGTCATTATACCGAGTGCTCAAAGGAAATCATTTTTTAATTCAAAACACTTAAGTGTGAGTTTACAAAGAAGTTCAGAAGTTATAAACAGAAATGATTTCAACGTGGAACCTTGGACATTAAACATCAATTTTCAAAGTTCAAAAAAACATTGACTTTAATTGAGAAGGTGAACACAACAGTGGTCTACCCCACATTTTTAAAAATTGGAGAAAAATCAAGTTAAACTTAAACACATGTGTTTTTTGTACAATATATATATGTAGAATGTATGACACATCCAACCACTTGTGGTTGCTTTTGGTATATTATACAAAAAGCACATGTGTTTAACTTTAACTTGATTTTTCTCCATTTTTAAAAATGTGGGGTAGACCACTGTTACGCTCACCCCCTCAATCCAATTAGAAAGAGCTTACTATTTCAAAGTACTTTGTCTCCCACCTGTATTGTTTTAATTTTAATTTCATTTTTTTAAAATGTTAGTTTGGTGAACGTGAATTTTGACAAAAGGTATACTATAAAATAAAATATTGAAAGCATTTCCATAAACTTCTTTACTTTATTATAGGCAAATGTGTATCAATAGAGCAATTACTTGGAGCGCAAGTTCTGAGTTTGATTCCAAGTTATCCATGGACTTTGTGTGGTTAGTTATCAGAACAATTTTTATAATAAATGAATGTTTTGTTAATATTTATTCCCTGTGTGTTAGGTAAGACTACATTCTACTGGAAATTCATTTGGATTTTCTTTGACTTTATCGTCCGTTTCAGCAACGAAGCTAATGAGATATTAACCCATAGCTTAACGTGGGATCCTACTCACGTCAGCTCTCGTCGGGAACCAAACGCGGTTCTCCCTCGCCAAAGACGCGTACGCCAGTGCTCGAAGTGAAAAAAAAAAAACAGAGGTGGTATGTTTTATTACGATTTTGACTTGACATACTGGCTACCTAAATGTTGAAATGCAGTGAGGGTATGTTGTCTAAAAGATTGCATTTTTATTTACATAATGACTAAAAACCATTGCAGAGCTTTCTCTGTAGTAACGTGGAAGGGGAAGGGGCATGGAGATACTTTGATCTTCTCCAGCTTTCTGAAAGAAAAAAACACGTTGTATTATAGAGAATTATACAGGAAAATGCTCAAAAACCGAATGAGGATATTAATAATTTCCTGCGGGAAAATTCCCGGTCTTCCGCTCGACTATGGGGTATTACAAACACCCGGAAGGTCCGCTCCCACAGTAGACAATTCCTAAACCCGCCCATGCTCAAAACACGGCATTTATATGCATTAAGGCAAGAAAACATACACATACACACAAACATAACAAAGAAACAATTCAATGTATGAAAATTGTTTCTGAGAGAGAAATGTGAAATCTAAACTGCTACTTTCGACAATTAATTTAAAATAATGAATTTGTTTTATTTCCAACATAATGAGTTTTAGTGTATTGTTTTTAAATAACACAAGTTTAAAATGTCTTCATGTAGTTTAAAATTTACAATTAAATCCACACTTCGAGTTTGAAATTTATATGCATTTTAATCAAGAGGATCATTGGAGCGAAATTCTCCTTTACTCAACTTAGGCATTCGTTTGTCCGCATACTCCTCTAAGATACTTGGACCGTTTTTAATCAAAGTTAAGATGGTGGTTTGAGAGTGCGCGCTGAGTGTCGTAAAGATTCGCATTTTCCAGTCGGACATACCATTGAGGAATAATCACCGAAAGACGGAATGTTCATAGCCTTAACCTTGGAAACGGATTTGATGCGCGAATTTTCATTGTAAAAAATTGAATTCACATTGTATGATATGTATGTATATGTGTGTATATATACAGAACCGGTTGTTAAAAAATTAGAATAACATCACTGGGTGCAATAACTAGTACATATAATAAGTAATACTTCAAAGGGTTATTTCACCAAATGTAAAAAGAATGACACATTTCACTAGTGTGTTTAGTCTTAAGGAGATACGTGATTTGCCATAACTGACAAAAGACTATGCTCACGTGTAACACGTGCATGAAAGTAACATTATAAATACATACATTGTGAAATGCATATGGAGAATATCTCTAACTTATAACTTGTTTCATCTACCTCATCTAAAGGCGAAGAAGAGTCTTAAAAATTCATGACTATACTGTATGTATTGCGTAACACGTCTTTAATAAATTCACGGTCATCCGTGGGGAATTATATTTTGTCTTTAATTAAATGAGAAAGTATTACATCTCGAAATGTAAGAGCTTGGACCTCTGTGTCTTGTATTAGTCGAAATTTCTCTTCCTCTATTCGTTGAATATTTATATTATTAATTATATTTCATGTTTCTGCATCCACTTCATTTGAATTGTACGTATGACTACGCAACTGATGTTTACACTCATCCTATCATAAACAAGCACACATATTCAGTATACTTCATTTGACATATAATTACAGATTTTACCTCTTGTCTTTTCCTATCGTATCTAATTGAATATTTCATGGCTAAGGTCAAATTAACATGTGCCTTCAAGAAATTGTTTACTTGAGGTAATTGATGTATCGTGTATAGGCTATATGTTTCATATTCGCTGTCACACAACCAATTGGGTCAAGTTTAGCCAAGATAGCTTCGAGCTTCCTTCGAAATCAATTATTTGTCATTGGTTTTTCGTCAATATTGTTCTGATTTCATGCAGTAGTTATGATACCTCTACAAAACACTGTCTCTTCCAAATTATGCAAAGAACACTCTCTAAAGATAAAAATCCATTAAAATTGCAGCAAACTATTGGTAACTACTGCTACCACGTTGTTGTTTAATAACAAGACGTAACAAAAGAAGTATTGATCACTTTTCTTAAACTTCGAGTGACGATTGGAAAAAAAGAAAGTATGGTGACAGTAAAAAAAAAATCGAATTTGTAACGTGCGTTAAGTAATGGCGATCCAATACCGCAATGTCACTGGCCGAGGAGTAATGAATACCTCCCTCCACAAATAATTTTCTGGCAGAAATTGTTAGAATTGCATAGAACAATTGATCCTTTCAGAATAGTTATATATGCTTAAAGATCTAAATCGAAAATCACAACCTATGGGTCACTATTAAAAGGTGAAATGATAAAGCAATGTTCTAAATAATGCGATTTAATTACAATTTTTCTCAAATTTATAAAGAACAACAACAGTGTAACTATTTCGAAAAAATCGAGTAATTTAACAAATTATCCAATTTAAATTTGATAAACAAAAGCAATCTCCTAATATGATTGATATTTCGAGCATTTAACTAATTGATCTTTACAAGGCAAGGTCCATTAGAAGCAAGTTCAATCATGAAAACCAGGATATAATACGTATTCAATCTATTGAAAACCTATTTAACCACTAATTTCAAGAATAATACATAAATTTTAACAAAAAAAAAAAAAAAATCACCAATACAATTCTTGACTGGTATCATACCACAATATTAATTTTGCCTTTTCTAGTTTCACGAACAATTGCTTTAAGATAACAATTATATCCAAAATTATATATACAAACACTTTTCACTAATCTCGTTATTACAGATTTTTGTTAAGAACAGTTTGATTTCAGCTTCACAATTGAAGCTTATAACTCGTGACGTAAATTTCGAATAGATATAGTTCTGTGGATTGCCACAACAGCGCTATAGTCGGCCTATCTCCCCGACATCTATACAATTCAATACGCTAACTTTTTAAAATCAATTACCTATCTTACATAGGCTATCTTACATAGACATAGATTATCTTACATAGACCCTACAAGCCGAAAAAGGGATTTTTGGATGTCTGTCCGTCCGTCCGGATGTAAATAGATGTGCGCATAAATTTTAAGTGCTACCTTTCAGAAGCTTCTATAAACAATCTGAGGAAAGGGAGTAACAATCCAAGGTATTGTTACATAGCTTTGTTTCTCGATAAAACAAGTTCATAGTTAATTTGTCATGGTTGCCGGCAAGATACACGTTCAACATTGCATGCTTTTCCTTTTCAACCTTGGAAAGTCAGCCGCAGAAGCCAAAAGAGTGATCGACGAAGCGTATAAGGAGGATGGTATTGATGCAAGTACGGTGAGAGAATGGTTTATCAAGTGCAAGAAGGAAGATTTCGATCTGGAAGACAGGCAAAGAAATAGAAGACTTCAAGGATTAGAAAACGATGATCTGGCAGCGCTTTTCGAAGAAGATCCGTGCCAATTAATTTAGGAACTGTATGAGTAACTTAGAGTCGAATATTCTACAATCGTTAAATGTCTGCACGCACTTGGTAATATCCAGAAAGTAGGCAAATGTATCTATCCTACACGAGCTTATAGAATGCAATATAGAGTGTCGTCTGAACACTTGCGTGTTACTTCTTGTTTGCCATAAACGAAAGTCTTTCTGTGAAAAATCGCAGCAGGAGATGAAAAATGAGTTTACTACAATAACTCTAAACGTTGAAAATCGTGGATAAATTCTCGTCATCAATTTCCGTCCTTAAAACGAACGTCTGTGGCAAAAAAGATTGAGACGCTGCACCGATCAATTGCTCCGTTTGAGCGAAAAATTCAAGATACACTTTTACTGGTCAAGGAACATGACAGGTTATACTGTTGCATCACAATGCTCGTCCACATGTTGTTTTGTCAACAAAAGAAACAATCTTCAATCTGGGTTGGGACTTGAAGTTTTTCTACATGCGACATATTTATAGTGATGAGCACGAGGGTCTTGGTCTTGCAGTTTATGCAAGAGTCTTGCATGCAAGGCCAAGACCAAGACTAAGACCATACCTGCAAGACTATAAGATTCTTGCGCAAGAGTCTTGCGTAAGTACCGGTACTACTAGATTTTTTTATAGAATATAAAAAGGGGAAAAATCATTACATATTTCACTTGAATTTCTTGGCTTCAGTAAAATGCTGCAGGAGTGAATGTGTTCCCAGTAGTTTATGCAAACTGTGTGAGTTGATCTGCCCCTGTAGCATATAGCTACAGTATGTCGTTTTCTGAATCGGTTATTCGCGTTTTCTGTAGTTATTACTCGTTTCCAGGCCACACAGGTGTCATTCTAATCCAAGCTTGTTGCACACAGAGAAATGCGTCATTAGTTCTGGATTATGATGCATTTCTGCATTTTTAAACAATAAGGATTACTTATCGGGGAATCATACACTATTCTACAGGTGTGTTATCTGGAATTGAACCTTTGACTTTCGAGCTGGTAAAGTTTATAGGCTCGTCCCCTGATATAAATATAGCAAAAGAGGAATTAGTTTTTATCCTTCAGAGGCAGTCCGCTGACGAAACGCCACAAACGTCCAGTTCGGAGAAATTTGCAAAATAAAAAACGCAACTAACGAGCGGAAAAAGTAAATTTCATCCGTACTTCGAAGTTGTTGCTGGAAATGAAGGGGGAATCCCTTTGGGTTATGCAAACTATGTACAGAATCGAAGAATAAAGTGGCAATAAAAATGAAAAACAGAAACATTTCAGGAGTAGAAAAAAAACATATTTTATCAGTGCATAAGAACGAAGCGCAAGAACTGTTTCCATTAAAGTAGCAGCAAATTCGAAATATTTCGAACTTTATTAAACCTGTTTGATTATAATTATTATTATTATATATTATTCTCTCTTTTTTACCAATATTGCTAAACATATCATCATCATAACCATTATCATAGCTATTATGTCATTATTGGTAGGTCACTTAGCTGCAACTGAGAAACTTCGATGTACGATGGTCCTCAGCTTGTCTCTTCGTCTTGATGCAGCAATTTTCTGTTTTAATACCTTCCACCATATCCTCTAGCACGTCCTTATAATACAGTTTCTCCTCAGTCAATATCCCAAGCAGTTCCTCTTCCTTCTCTTAATTACATTTAAAATTCTTCTTTTCTCCCCTACTGCTACTATTTATAACACCTCATTCGTTTTCCGTTCAACGAGCTAATTGTCTCCTTTTTTCCATGCCCATATTTCGAAAGCCTCCTTTTTTTTTTTTGTATCGCTTTTGCGTAATGTCCATTTTTCCACCCCATAGAGTACATATTGGCATCAGTAAAACAAAAATCTTAATAATTAATTGGAAGTTTGTTCAATACAAAGATTAGATAATTGAGGTTGAAGAGGAAAAATCTGATACCTTTAGAGTGCAAAAATAATTTTTTCAATTCATGGTATTTCAGTAATTTCATTAACTCCTTATAACATGGTGTAAGTCATTTTTCCTGACAAAATACAATACACGGGGAATACTTTATTCTTTCCTTGAAAACCGCTCAGGTGATTTTTGTCATGTTTCATAAATATTTCAGTAACAACCCTATAATATGGTATGTATGCCATTTCTCATTTAAAAATCCACAAAGGGGTTCTTTACTTTGGGTATGTTTTCTTCCGGATTTTTTCAGAAACGCCTATTATAAACTTTTTTTAAATTCCATAAATGTTATAGAATAACTGCTAGATGATTGTTTATTTTAATAAATAGAAGCGAGAAAGTTTAGAGCTATTTATCTAATCACTCATTATTACATTAATAGATCAACCCTATTTTTTATGTTATATTGTAATTTAGCATACCATGTAATGGTACTCATATTTGTCACTGTTTTTTTTTTTTTGTAATTTTACTGAAAAAGTACAGTACAAAAAGAATATTATTTTCGTCCTTAATTTCATTTTTTCTTTTTTCTAAAAAGAATAATTCAATCAGGACAATAAACTGTACATCACACGTAATCGATGACACTCATCAAATTTGGAATGGTGGCAGACATTGACGACTTTGATGAGGTTAAGTACGCATATGAAATATTGTTGGGTGTGCGGACTTTGATTTCCCAGTTAACAGCCGACAAAGTTGGGGTTTAACTTACTTAACCTAGAAGAAAGAAAAAAATAAAAAAACAGATAATGCTCTCATTACTATTTAGAATGAAAGCACATGGAATAAACCTGTTAAACGTTAATTTCTGGCATAAGAAAAGAAATAATGAGGAAGTTGATTAGCCATATTATAATGCAGTATGTGCTTACAAAAAAGGTCTAGTTTAAAAGTCAATGATGGACAAAATTTCTCCACGATAGTATTGAGCTCACTAGTTCTAATAATATTATTATTTATGTTGGTTTCGAGATAGCCATTATTTCAAATACACTGCAAGTCAAAATGATGGACCCGATTTCAAAAATGCATTCTGTGAGATCTAATAAACATGTGTTATTCTGACCGTGAGACTTGTGCTAAGAAAGGTAAACTGTCAAAGTTTGCTTCAAACATATGACACTATTCTAGTAGATATGTAAGCACCTTGCGTAACACGGCACACATCAAGCCGATAGTCTATCTCCTGCCAAACTTTGTGTTCCAGGTTGCGGCCAATATCAGTAACAGCTGCTGTGATGCACGGCCCGAATCTCTGAAATGTTCATATCACTTACCAATGGTCTTCTCCGTAGTTGGGTCTTTCCGATATTTGGTACGGAAATGCCCTTGTACACTTTAATCACAGATTTGTTTACATGATAATCAAGCACACAGAAAGATCTCTGTTCTCCAATCAATGCCATTTTCCTTAAACTGCTCGCTGATAACTCTTAGCGGTAGAAAGTGGAAACTCTTCATGGAAGTTAAACTTCAGAAGTTAACCTATCGAAACGCGTGTCTCACAATAACATGTGCTTATTAGGTTACACAGAATTAGTTTCCGAAATTGAGTCCATCATTTTGACTTGCCTTGTATAAGAATAAATGAATTGAGACCCAAATGACTATGTTCAAAGAGAATTCGTTGCATCTCATTCATACGGCATTACGAACTTTCACATAGACTTTGGAAGTATATATATAATTATAATTGTAAATGTCCTTACTTCCCTGTACAATTCATTACTTGCCAACAATAACTTCACAGTAGGTAGAACGATCTTTTTTTTTTTTTTTTAAATACAGATTTTGTGTTACTTTCAAAGAATATAATATTATTTGGAATTAATGATTCAATCATTATGAGGATATTAACAATATAATTGTATGTTGTACTCGCTGAAATACCCGCTCTTCGCACGGGAAATGATATTGACAGTATCACTATGCATCTCAGGTACTCCGAAAATTATGGATTGGATACTAACAAAGATCGTGCTCAATTATTTTTTCATGGCATCCCTTTTCTCCTTCCCGAAATGTATTTAAAACCAAAGTTAGGCTAGGTCCACTCATGTACTAAACATCATCATAATCAATGCAACGATCTAGGAGGAGTTAAATGTCAAACATCATTATATTTAGAAAATACTTTTATTTATATAAATAATGCTACTATAATTTCTCCTATCTTCTGCAGACGGTTTTAGAGTATTCATAACATTAATTAAACTAAATTTTAACAATTGAGGATGATTAAAATAGAAAACTAATTGACGATTACTGGTTACTGTGCGCTGGAACCATAAAGCAGTAACTCATCGTGGATTTAAAAATTACAATTACTCAATTTTACCACTACAGAATATAATATAAAAAAACAAATATTACACTACAGCGCCAACATACAGTAATGTATTTTTTACTAACACGTATAAGAAACATCACATTTGAAAACTATTCAAACAGAAAGGCAGGAAATGGTGAGTGTATCAATATGACGTAAAATCGAAAAATTTTACAAAAAGAAAATATTGAAAGATAAATTATAAAACATATATTTTAAAAATATTAATTATGTATTTTCCTTAATTTAATGCTTTCATAAGACCTAAAGTTGCACAAAATAAAATACTATCACTAAAACAATGTTGCACGACTATATATATATATATTCATTTGACTTAAGATATGCTATTATTTTTAACATCGTTTTTGCACTTCCCATTCAAGGGAGCTGCAGGTCTCTAAAAATGAGCATACAAGGGTTCTGACGAAGAACGCTACTTCTATAAGGTAAGAGTAATAAAGTTTTGACATTAACAGCTTTCATTTAATAGTTTACTATTGTTATGTATAGTCCTCACAGTTTTTTTTTTTTTTTGAATCTGATTAACACTATATCATACTGCACATTAGAGATTAATTTCACTTATAACGAACTGATAAGTTTATTCCTGAGTTTCAAGCGAGATCTTTTCTCGTTCAAGTGACAAAATGAAAAAAAAAAATGAAATCTTTGAGTTTTACGTCCCACGGGTATGCCGGTTAGGCTAAAGGAGACGGTGATGATGAGTAATGAATGAAATGGTAGAATGAAGAAAGTGGGAGGAAACTGGAGAACCCCGAGAAAACCCACGCACACGGTGTTTGTCCACCATAAAGTTCACTTGGTGGGGGCTGGGATCGAACCCGGGACCCCAAGCACCAGAGGTGTGACAAAATGAGAACATGACTATTACCTTCGCTAATAGAATTGGCAATTTCAAAATTTTGGGAACATATCGTTGTATTTGATCTTCATCAAAACACCTGTTTTAAAAATTTATTGGAATACATTGTAAAGAAATAATTACTTTCAACATTTTTGTTCGAAAACCAAACTATTCAATTCCAGAAAAAACATCTTGTCACTAAGTCACTATCTATTACCGTTTTTGTTATATAGGAATCAATTTTGAAACCGGAAATGAAATCGATTTCTACCACTTCCAATCTGAATAGAGGATTGAACCTACTCTTGTGACCCCAATCAATTTTAAAAGAAAAAAGAGAAAACGATTCTCAATATCTTACCAAGCCGTTCTGTAAAGCTTCCGATATTAATGTATAGCATAAATAGTTTGGAAGTCTAAAAGTAAGATACTGTATATCTGTTTAGATACGCATAGAAGAGTTTGTATGCTAAAGAATTCTATGCAAGGTTATTTTGAATTTCTATATTTGCAAGTCGGAAAATGTTAATGAAACAAAGACCTATAATGATCAGTAGAATCAAAGTGTTTCAACTGGGGAATCACGTTAAAATCGAGTTTTACTTTCCACAGATACATCCTTTGAGGTGTTCCTGGTGTTGCTTTACGTATTTAAATGAAACACGTGTTTCATGAGAAAGGATTCATAGCTGAATATCCGTTTCGGCTTTATTTAATCCCAAGGATACAGAAGCCATAGTGTTCGTCCAGTGTGTGTGGTATTTTATCTCTAGGTAACTTCTGGCCGGATCTGAACCAAGTTTGGTTGGCAAATAATTCCTGGCAAAATGAATGAAAATTGTATATTTGGTGCTCAGGCTCAGTCAGGGACCTCGGCTCGACACGCCATCTATATCGTGCTTTATTTCTCGGTAATGATTGGCCAGATCTGAACGAAATTAGGTGAGCAAGTAGCATCGTCTAAAGAATAAATATTGCTGTTTGGGACAGGCTACGTTCAACGACATTGGAACTCCGAGTTCCGTTCATCTGGGTTTATTGTTTTGCTTTGGTTCAGTCAATTATGTTTTCTTATTGATGCAAAAGCTATATATAAGTGCATGGAAACGTTTATTATATTGTCAATATTATGGTATAAATTCTACATTATTAACACGAAACGAGAATTTTAAGAATGTTCCAAAAAATGGATCAGAACAGTAATTCTCAAAGTGGATCCATGGGATCTAGCCAGGGGGACCGCGAAGTCTAAAAATTGAAATGCGTTGTAAATAAAATGGAACTCACAACTGTTATGCAAGAAGTATTTTTTTCAGTTACTAAAAAGAAAGCAATTAGAAATTATACCTACATTTGTGAACTTAAATGTTTTCCTACTTTACTAAATTTCTGCCCTGTGAGTATGAAGAGTTGTCTAAAAGGGCAGTGCAATATTTGATGCCTTTCCCTAGCACTTACTTATGTGAGCAGGCCTTTTCCGCTCTTTGCAATATTAAAACCTTAAAGCGAAATCGTCTTAATGTGGAATCGGACCTAAGATTGATGGTGACAAAACTTATTCCGGGTTTCAATGCAATTATGGAAGAACAGAAAGAATTTCATTTCTCTCATTAGTCCCTACATTTCAAGATATTGTTTATCAAGTGAATTTCCTTTTTAAAAAAACTGATTTTCGGTTTTGAAAGTTAGCTACTGTATTTTCAATTGAAATTTTGCTCACTAGGAAACAATCATGTATCATTACAATAAATTACTTATTGCATTATTTTTTAAATCTTTTTCTTGTTAGTGTTAATTTAATTAGTATATTTTTCAGTACAATGTGAAATTTCACATTACTTTCCGAATAAACAGGGGGTCTGTGTTATCGGAAAGATTGAGAGCCACTTGATCAGAAGATGCGATCTTGACCAATAATTTTAGAAATGATCTGAAAATGCATAAAAAGATTGCGATCTTGGCCAATAATTAGTTTTTGGATCAGGAGCCATAAAATTTTTGAACGACCTCTAAATCGAGTTTTCGTATTTTCTACGGAATAAGCACATCATCCTGAGTTAATTGATAGTTTGGGTTTGGCTACACTGTTCTCCAGATATCAGGCGTACAAGAAAATTTTTGATTGAAATATATTAGATCTTTTGATCCAAAAAGAAATATATCCAAATATGAGACATAGCCTATAGCAATCGATAGACATCACTAAGCAATAGATAGTAATTACATGAATAACCCAAGTCTGACAACAACAATTTCATTCACTTATATCCATTTTTTTTTTCGCTTCTTCATGCAATTTGTTATAGTTTTGTCGTAGTTACTAAACAATTCCACGTTTTCAAACTTGTGTCCAACATCTTCCTCTGGCACATTTCATTTTGAAGCAGTCGAGCGAGTTTCAGAGCCCCATTGGAATGCAGATAGAATTACAAAAGGTTTCCACACATATCAGAATTCGAACCCAGATCGTCCAATCGGTCGACAGATGCCTTATTGACTAAGCTATTGTACTTTTTTTTTCACAATACATGAAATGGAAACGGATGAATCGTAAAGCAATGTTCTGATCGTCAACAATAAAAAAAAGGAATAATAGAATTACAACAATTACCTAAATAGTAAAATTTCATGGAGAAAATTAACTATGGCTCGTCTAGACTTACATGAAAGTATTTTAACAAGCTAACAGTTTTTGTGTAAACTCAAGGAAGATTAACGTAAATCAGTGGTTAACTCATTGGATTTCGAAGCAGAAGATCCAAGTTCGAATCTCGACATGTCAAAACTTTTTAACATGCTTCAATTTCAATTTCAATTTATATTCACTGAGATAGACAAGATCTGCTGTGAAAAAAGAAAGAAATGCTGCAAGGACGAGAATAACGGAGGATTGGAGTAGGACCATGAATGGAGACAAAGATTTACAAAACTTTTTTCCTTCAATTGTTTCAGGTGTGATATTTTCAGTTTACTTAATCATTTTCTAACTTATTTATGATCAACGTTTTCTTTCTTCTCATATGTAGTATGTTGTCAAATAATATATAATGTCTTTGATATATGGCACTCATTGGACAACATGCTCCAGACAATAGAGATCAATTTTAAAGTTTTTATTTATTTATTTATTTATTTTTCTCAATTGTGCAGCATAAGCCTGTTTCGCTGTCCCACAGACTTACCAACTGCTTGTAAAGTTACGTGTAAGTTGAGTTGCATCTGCCCAGGCGTTTTTGATGCCAGCAAAAGTACTGGACCTGATCTAATGGAGTTATAACAATTAGCGGTTTAACTACTTTTGTCGCTGACGGTACAATACTCGAAAAGATAATCATCGGGAACGACGGAATGGATTACGTTCACTTCGTTATTTTTATTGTCTAATTTTTTTAAAATTGACAGATCGTACTGTACTATTGTGTTGTATGAATAAGAATAGGTCACTCAGCTGGCAACGTGTCTATCATAGCTCCAATTCCAGTTTTCCTTTCGACTTACAGACCTGTGCTTTAATACTGCACATTCGACTCCAACCATTGTACCAATAATGAAACTGAAAAATACTGTTAAAGAAGAAGAATCAGATATGTTTAAAGTTATTGTCAAGCTATTGCTTCCCTCTTCCGAAAATCCTCTCTTTCGTGGCGGAAAACAGCTTTTTATGACAACTGGTGGGATATTTTTCTTTGTACAGAAATCGGTTTAGGTAAGATTTGAATATAAGGAAAAGCACAGTGTATGATAACAACTGAATCCGTACTTGCGAAACCAATGGAAATATACTACTACTACTACTATTACTACTACTACTACTACTACTACTACTACTACTACTACTAATAATAATAATAATAATAATAATAATTAATAATAATAATAATAATAATAATAATAATAATAATAATAATAATATAGAGGAAATAATTAAATAAATAAATAAATAAATAACAACTTAAGGTGTAACAAAAAAGTAAACAAAAAGTAGATTAATAAGTTATGTTGCTGTGTAAAATGTCTTCCGTCGTCGTCGCGAATACTGTTAAAGAAATTAACCCTTTTAGGATTTCCACTTTTTTAGGTAAATTTTAAACTTTCACTCAAACAGCTACTACTTCATTGCTATTTATCGTAGGATCATGGTTCATACTTCATTTTATTTATTTTTTTTTATCTACTACTCGCTTGTTCGTATTATATACCAGAAACGGGAAAATTGGGTAAAACCAGGAGATTTTTCGAAAAAAAAAATGTTTTTGAAAATTTTGCGCCCCTCTAGCCTAGGCCTGGGTTCATGTAGGGGTCTGAATATTCTAAAAGAATACGTTGCTATGTACATCATATGTGTATGAAATTTTAGTCTTGTGTCTTGAAAACTAAGGTCGGGAGAAATGTTTGAAAGTCTCAAGGTGACTCATTTCTTCATATACTATATGCATATTATAAAAAATTACTGCGTCATTACTATTTGGCCTAGAATCATGGTTTAAATGTATTTTCTTCAGTATAACAAGTACTTTTGAACGGTATCACTCACATGTCCGTATCATTCACTTAAATCGGAAAAAACCGGATTTTTCTGAAAAAATTACTCCGTCGAAACACTTGCGCCCCTCTGGTCCGGCCCTGGTTTTGCGTAGGAATCTAAAAAAACATTGAGAAATAACCAAAGGTACTATTCGTATGCAAAGTTTCAAAAGTATAACAAGTACGCCCCTCCGCCTCCACTTGGCGCCGCCAAATTGACCATCCAGTTCCAAAATGCATCTGGGGTGTTCTTTGGTCCATTCTTGACTTGATCAATAGAAAAAAAAAACAGATTAAATACCTGTTATAGAACCTAAATAAGCGGTCAAAGATGATACTACGCCATGGTAACAAAAGTTACCAAAAATCCTAAAAGGGTTAAAAGTAGAATTTCATAAAATAATGTTTGTGAGTCACAGATGTGGGAAAGGTGATAAATGTAACAATGAATACAAGATCTTCTGGAAAACATATGATGCGAAAAGAAAGATAAACAAACCGAGGATGATGCTAAATACATTATGCATAAGGATAATGCAAAAATACATTATGCAAAAAGCAAGGTCTAAACAAACTGAGAAAACCAATAAGTAATAAGGAAATTCAGAATATTGTTATTTGTTGGTTCAAGTTTTGCATCCCTTTTTAGTAGCAAGACTATACGGTATAAGACATGACCTACAATTGAAGATGGAATCTAAATCACCTTAATGCGTCCACTTGGAATTAAATACGGACCACATCCACCAGAAGTATATGTGCTAGCCTCAATTCGCCTCAAGCGGGATATTTGCCTTCTTGGTCATCTTGTGCATCTTTTACATAAACAGGGACAGAAACACAAACATATCCAGGACAGTTAAAAATCCGATTATGCTCTTAGGAGGGACTTGAATCCCCAAGGAATAGCCGAACACCCAAGACCACTTGCACTCGGCCATTACCACAAGCTCAGCTACTAGACCAGTAGAGAAAATTTAAAGTTTAGGATAGGCCTATGCACTCGTACCGAACTAGTGTGAACAAGGTGTCTAAGGTGAATAGAATAGACATGTGGTTCACAATGGGAAATATGCTCAGAGCTCACAGATAGCTATTTGGAAAAGTCAGAAAAGGACCATTGAAGAGGCCAAGATGATGGGAGAATAGGATAATGGTAAATCCTTCACTGAGAAAAATCCGTTATCCGGACAGCGGTATATTGTACAAATATACGGTATCCTTATGTTTACTACAGAAATCAGTACGGAGCATACATTATCCATATCCTACATATGCACTACCCTTTTTCTCACTTAAATGTTACATCATGCCATTGCAAGATGTCTGACATCTAACAGTTTTCCTTATATTATATACGTATAGACCCTACGTATGTTGCATACGTCCATCTGTATGTGAGATCCTGACCGCCTATATACAGTTCTTTCGTTCGTATGGAAAGTACGCTTATTCGGAACACTTATACCGAAAGTACGTATAAAATATAGTTTGTCAGTTATGCGTTAACTGTACGTTAAGTCCAAAAACTACAGTAGAAAATATTTACACATGCAACCTACGTTTTTAGGTACGCCACATACGATTTTTCTCAGTATTGGGAATAGATTAGTGACAATCCTAACTGGATTGGTTTATACAGACTAGAATACGCAAGCGGGCGTTAACATCTGCTACAATGAACATCCTGATTTCTCAAACCATCGAGTTCGTTAGATACAAAATGTTCTCGTGTTTTTACAAATACCTCTTGTTATACCCACGTTGCATCTTTGGGTAGCTATGTTCAGAGACAATTTAGCCTCATTTTCAGTCCTAGTTTCCTTATGATTCCGAACAACCTGCTACTTCTGATGTTTGACATATGATCTAGAAACGGTGCCCATGACACCGTCATATGAAGAAGAAAGAATATATGCACTTTCAATAACACGCATATGTGCGCATGTAATTTTTCAACGTCTTAGTACACTGACATACCACACTGTTTTCTATTATTACTCATATATTCCATTTGTGTGTTTCTAGTCGCACAACTGCCGGGAAATCCCACCCACCTTATTCATCAAAGTCTCCACGTGGGAAAGTAAACAATAGCAGAAAAACTGTTCCAAGATCACAAATGTTCCTCTGCAACTACATTTCAGATACATCTACTGTGCTTTATGAAGGTGTCACATTCTCTACACATGTGTTTTATTTATTTAGGATCTTCCTTGAATACTTATAAACAATAGAAATGCATTCGGCATATACAGTCGTTATAGCATTATTGCTTTACAAATGTATTTTATTAGATAATAATGAGCAACTTCCTTGATCCGAAAATAACTTCTAAAACTACAGGTAATGATGATGATAAACGTTGAGGTGGGTCGGCTACCACAAGATTAAACTTAAACCAAGGCCATTTTGAAGACAATATTTCCTTGCTTTCATCAGGGGCGGATCCAGGGGGGGGGGCGATCGCCCCCCCCCCAGAAGAGGAAACTTTCTTACTTTATATATATAAATAAAATCTGTCCCAGAGTTTGGAGCCCTTAAAAGTTGCATTATGACAACCCACCGCCCCCCCCCCAGAAGTCGGTCCTGGATCCGCCCCTGGCTTTCATTAACTTCTTCATAAGGTTTACAATTTCTTCGGGAACGTAGGTCTTCTTCAATATATTACTGTATTTAATGTTCGTGTTATCATTAAAAGAGGGGTGCATGAATGCTCTGTTTGTGTCCAAGACATAGTCAATTGTTGTATGTAGGCCTACGTTTCCGCACGCTTATCCCCCACTGAGAGTGTCTTGAGTGGTGTCGGGAGAGACTACAGTGGCGGCTAGTGATGTTCAGCGGTCAGGGCCGTTTCTGTCTTACCGTCAATCAAGAAGTGCCTGACGTTATGTGCGTGTCTGTATATGTGTAAATAAGCATGTGTTGGCATTCGCCATACTGAATACTTATCTAGCATTTTAATGTGGAGATAGCAAGTTACACATCTCATTCGTTTCTGGATTGCATCGTATATTTATGACGTTGTTTCAATCCTGTCCTTCAACCTATCTGAAAGCTTTGTGGGGCTCGTTTTACAGCAGAATACGGTTGTTCTAATTGCACCAGGGCCAATCAGCATGCTCTATTCGTTATACGCTACTGTCCTAGCTCTTTCGAGCATCCCAGACAGCTCCTGACCGTCAGGCGAGCTCCGTTAATAACCACAGCTCAGCTACGCCAAAATCTACACCGACTGTCAAATACTAGGCTCAAGGCAAACTTCCTAGCCTTCAAGTAGTTTCACAGTAATACAACAAACCAGATCGCAATGTAGTGGTTAAAGCAACTCTAATACAGTAACGATCTTATACAGAATATATGCGCAGCATCTAGATTCTAAATTTATACTTTAAATTGTTCGCAAAGCATTTGGGGTACTGTATATTTATATATAAAGACATCGGAAGAGGTGCAGAACTTTCTTGCGTATACCAACCATCTTACGTAACTCACTGAGAGTTTGGATTACAACTGTTTAAAATAAACTGAAAATCTGCGAAAAGAAAGACTTTCTTCATGTTAAGTACTAAGTTAATAACATCAATTAACTTGGTATTGTTTCATGAAGTACTTTACACTGAGCTTATGTTCTTTATCTTAATGTTGTTTACATATACGCTGTCATCTGTTGAGTTATGTTAAAGCTGTTGAGGTAAAAATCACGAGATTTATCTATATTTGTATTGCTATTAAAAATGCACTGCAGTTGCGAGTGAAGTTTACTTCATTCTTCATCACTTATTTGATCTTCTCCTCACGTGTCTATATTCTCGGTTTGTTTGTGTTAAACACCTTTGCATTTTCCATTCCCTTTTCTCTGGAAATAAATAAAAATAAGAGGCAGAAAATTAAATGTGAATATGCCAACTTTCCTTAAGAAAAAATAAGGTCGGGACAGTGTTGGCACCCCCTCCCATTGGAGACGACTACACGTAAGGCGAGTCGTTGAAAACAATGTAAATAATCAGCTGAATAACACGAACCTGAATGAATACGGCACCTTATTATTATTATTATTATTATTATTATTATTATTATTATTATTATTATTATTATTATTATTATTATTATTTTCCCACCCATTGCTCACCACTAAGTATGAGCAATATATGCAACAATTTCAAACCAAAACAACTGGGATTTATTTAATATAAACAACATTTAGAGAGAAAACTATATATATATATATATATATATATATATATATATATATTATCACAAATGAGTGCATAACATTGGGAAGGAATTAATGACAAAAAGTATGGTCAATTACTAAATCCTTAGATATTGCCAAATCTTATTCTTTGGCTATCATAATACAAAGTCTTTGGCCCAGTAAAATATTAACTAACTTTGAAAATCGATAAATCGGGACAAGATGCGTCCCAACGAGTGTCCGGTCGGGACGCGGGACAAATAAATCAGAAATCGGCACAGTCCCGACAGAATCGGGACGGTTCCCGATGATGTTTGTATCTTGGAAATATGTATACAAGCCACCGATGCTACTTAGGTTAGAAAATATAGATCAGTGATCAAAAGTTGGCCTTTTGTTCTGTCACTCATTTAGGATGAGATAAAGTTGAATTGAGCAATTATCTACTCAGCTTTCGCAGCAAAACACGTTCTAAAAACATTAGCTTAATTACACTTCTGCGACATTTGTGAACAACAGCAAAATAAAGTTGTCTTCGTTAATACTTAACCTAGTTTAAAGTTAATAACAGAAAACTGGTCACATAACGAAGATATTACTTTTAGCTGTTGTTAATTTTGAAAGAAGAGGTTGGTAAGGAAAACAACAATCAACCTTCCTTTTGTTATTCTCATTATCTATTTTATCTTCAGGAACTTCCAACAACCTCCTGCTGGGCAAAAAAAAAAAAAAAAAAAAAAAAGATGGTTCATTGGCTGTAGCACGCGACAAATTGGAGGAAATTCAAGGGCGAAAGCTAGTCATTTTAAAAGCTCATATTTAAGATAAAGTAAAAGGAAGATGGACCTAGCATTATATCTAAAGATAAGACTCCTTACTTTATGTGCTCAAACAAAATTCTTCGCTTTGCCCTTTTAACAATATAAGGGGTCCTTGAAATTATTTTGCAACAAATAAAGGTTTGGTCTGCAGGACTAGGGACAGTTGTATTCGAATAACAACAAAATTACATAATAAATATGCGTAAACTATTACAGAACAGAATAACAATATGTTGAGTCATTCTAGGTCTAAACACAGTCATAAAATAAATAAATGACAGAAAAATTAATAGCAAGTCTTATCCAGGAATATGGGCCACTAGCTAGCTTGTTACAGATTACAGATTTAGATAAACAATTAGTAAATAGTTGAACTATAAATAACGACCATTTATTTTTAGAAGAAAACAAAGTGGAGGAAACAAAGCGATACCGGTACTCATTTTCCTCTTGAAAGCCTTGAATTGTGTATGAAGCCAGAAAACAATGCATAGTACTGTGCTATGAACCTTAGCTATTCACCTACACATTTTTTTTTTCTCGCAGGAATTCTGGGAAGTGTTTACATGAACTGAAGTCATAGCTTAGTGGCCGGACGCCCAGATTTACTGAAGCGCTACATTGCTTCCAATTTTACACCAGCAAATGTTGTCTAACAGATTAGGTTTTATTCGCAATATACCACATCACGTAATATAAACGTTGCTACTTACAACAATTGTCATGTTCGCGAGAGACTTAGCACAACATAGATAGAGCAATGGCGCCATGCTGCTGGTTTGTATAACTCTCAACAAACAAAACCAGTGACTTGATTTGAATCTAATATGCATTAGGAAGTAGATGGGTAACTAGGTATGCAGATGTTCGAATTTTACGTCACATATGCTCATTATTTATTCATATCTACAAGTGATAACTTGATTATGTTATTTCCAACCGATGGATAAATAAACATTTTATTTTAGTGTACATTTCGAATTGGGAAGTCAGGAATCGAATGGTCATTCAAACTTAAAAGGTCCGTAGTCAGAACACAAACACAGGGGGCTAGGGAGGATTACTTGAGTTCAAATTACATTCATAATTTCTTACGACATATATGCTATTATTATAAAATACGATTTTTCTTAATAGAAACATTGAAACACGTTGAAAAATTACATAATTGAATGTGATTTTCAGATTCTGAAAATTGATTATAAAATGAATACATAGTTCTACGAAGTGAACATCAAGCATGCTTACCCGCAGAGGACAAAACCATTATAGGAACTTCCACGGAAAGAAAAAAGAAATAAATAGGGCCTACCGGACCAACCAGATTAGCGCGATACGTAAATGAAATACTTTTTCAGACAAAACACATTTTGGATATTATTATTATTATTATTATTATTATTATTATTATTATTATTATTATTATTATTATTATTATTAAGTATTCTGCCTTTTGGAAGGTCCTGGGACTAATGAGTTTTTTCTCTTTTCTTCTTAATTTTCAGTTTGGGCCTGGAAATGTTTCTCGATTTTCAGCTTACTCCCAATATTTTCTTCTATTTTTCAAATCATCGATCACTTGTGTTCTTCTTCCTATTCCTCGCTTTCCTTTCATCTTTCCTTCTATGACTGTATGAAGAAGACAATTTCTTCGCAAGATGTGTCCAATCCAATTGGCCTTTCTACGAAGAATGGTGGCTAGAATCGTCCTCTTTTTTTTCTTCTTTAAAACATCTTCGTTTGTTATTCTTTCTGTATATTTTATCTTCTCCATCTTCCTCTGACACCACATTTTGAAGCTCTCTAAATCATTGGCGTCTCTGGCATGTAAAATTTGTGGGGGGGGGGGGGACATCAAAGGAAATGATCTAACTGCTAGTATCTCAGCGGAATGTTAGATTATGTCACTTATGAATATTGGGGGGACGCGTCCCCCCGCCAGAGACGCCCATGCTCTAAATATTTCTTCTCTAACTTCAGTAATGTCCAAGTCTCTGCACTTGACCAATTTCTTCTTTAGTCTAATATTAAAGCTGCTAGTTAAGAGTGACCTTTTCTTGTTGAATGCTTCTTTGGCTACGGCAATTTTCGACCTGATCTCTTTGGTGCAGTAAGCGTCTTTCGTCAAAATACTTCCCAGATATTTTAAATGATCGACCTCTTCAAATACTCTTTGTTCTACTCCTACCCGCAAGGGAGCATTTCCACTGGATATTTTCACGAATTCCGATTTTTCGATGTTGATTTCCATTCCATGTCGTTTTCCAGTGTGAACTATTTTGTCAATCATCTCCTGTAGTATTTCTTCGGTTCCATCTATAATAAACTGTATCATCTACATACCTGATGTTGTTAATGATCTGGGCTCCAATCTTGAAGTCTCCAATTTCCATTAATGCTTCCTTCGTTAAATATTCACTGTAAATGTTGAATAATTGGAGCGACATACTACATCCTTGACAGACTCCTCCTCCAATCTTTATCTCCACACTATTGGTTTCTCCTTCATTCAAGTGCAACTTGACTCCTTTTCTCGTGTACAGGTTGCGAATGAGCCGTCGGTCTCTCCAGTTGACCCCAATTTCTTAAAGTGTTTGCAGAAGTTTCGTCCAATTGACCCTGTTGAAAGCTTTTTTGCCAGTTCATGAAGCACAAACACAACTCTTCCTTTATGTCCAGAACTCGTTCTGAGATATAATTATCAACCCAATGGCATCTCTGGTGCCTTTTTCCTTCCGGAATTCAAATTGGTCTTCGTTCAACATCTTTACTATCTTACTTTCCAACCGTCTGTTCAGTATGAGCGCAATAATCTTTCCAGTGTAGGAAATAAGGCTAATTGTTCTGTGGTCACTGCACTTCTTTGCTTCCTTTTACTTGAGTAATGCAGTCACTATAACATTAAGAAAATTCTTTGTCTACTCTCTATTGAGGTAGATCTTGTTAATAAGTGTAGTCAGAACTTTCATTGCATTGTCTCCTAATGCCTTGAGCAAATCTGCTGGTATGTGTTGTCTACAGTGGCCTTCCTCCTTCGCATGTCCTTGATGGTTTGTACTACTTCACTTTCAGCACACTGGGTCCTTTTCCTTCATCATCCACTTCTTCCTCTGCTTCGGTCGTAATATCGTTGGGACGGTTCTTCTGGTCATACAGATCTTTAATGTATTCCTCCCAAAGTCTAAAAATTCTTTGATGGTCATTAACTACATGAACTTGTTGATCTTCAATTCCAAACATGTGTATGCATTTGTTAGCTTTCCCTCCTAATTATTATGCTTTCTGATACATCAGATCACATCTGTTGAAGTTCCATTCTTTCTTCACATGTCTATTCTACGTATTTTTCTTTGGCTTTATCGGTCTCTCTTCTCAATTCATTATCTAGCCTTCTGTATTCTTTGATGTCCGTGGTTCTGGCCCTTCTGAGTTTGCCCATCTTCTCAAGCATCGCTTCAGATATCCATGGTTTTCTTGGTGCTCATTCCATCTTGCCAATGTTATGGTTGAGTGTGTCAAGTAAACTCTGTTTAACTTTCCTCCAACTATTTTCTACATCACTAAATACATCTGCTCTTCAGCGATGCATGGAAAATGAAATAAAATGATTTTTTTTTTTAGTTTAATGTTTATGCCCTTAAGGCTAAGGGAGGATGATTAAGGCAAGTGAATTGGTGGAATGAAAATGTGAAAGGAAACGGGAGTACCCAGAGAAAACTCACGAATACAATGTTCTTCACTACAAACTTACTTGGTAGGAGGATCGAACCTCGCTCACCAGAGGCAAACGCTCTACCAATGAGCCAACGTGCCCCCAGCAATACGAGAAATCGTTGCCAAGAAAATAAGGACAGAATCGTTCATAATATCAAAGCAATCGAGTTAAAATAAATAAATAAAACAAAAAATAAAAACTATCTCTGTCATTTTTTCTAGGAGAAACAATGGATCGGAAATACTGAACTTTTAAATTGAGTTCTATATTCGTCCCCACAACAAATCCACAAAAATTCATAACTAATTTTTAAATATATATATATAGTATATTTTTGAATCCAAGACGACTCGAATTTTTTTTTTTAAAAAAAACAAAGGATTAAATAAAATACATTTACAGTTCATACTGGATATTTTCTCAACTATAAAACCATACTAAAAATCAAATCAAATACACGTCTTCATCATCTTCATTACTAAAGAAGGTCCACTCAGTCCAAGTTTGCACTCAATCTGTAAATTTTCAAGGATAAGCGGTAGGCAAGAAAGAGGGTAAAGTTAGAGCTTAATGAAAGATAGTAAATGTATTTAGGGAAGAAAAATGTCACAACATGTATCATGAAAGCAAATAACACATACTTTTGGGAACGAAATTACGGAGAAAAAAAAAAACTTGTCTTGGACTCAGATATGTACAGTATTTATCTTCACAAACAACAGAAAGTTCAGGGGTGCCTGAGTCCTTTTGTATACCCCTTAGCCAGAGTTCCATTTGAAGCAGCTGATTTCATTTCGTATAGTCTCGGTAAACTCCAAACGTATTGGTCTTCTCCATTTTCAAAACGGTAAATACCGGAGCAGTACGTACATTGAAATTCTATAAAAAGGAATAATAATCATTGCATATTTAATATCCACAAGGAAAATACTCGTAAAGACTTAAACGTGCTATTTTATCAAAATGTTTTATGTAGACGTATATAAACACATATAAATAAATGGAAAGACTTAAATTGATTGCGCAAATGAATAAGAACAGTCATTTTAAAGTTGCTGAGGATGCATAGATGAACAATCAGCGCTCTTGCTTTGCATTCAGAAGGTTCTAGTTCGAATCTAGCCGACAATCCTAAAAGGATATTTCATGTGTTCTTCCTCGGTCTCATCAAATGAATGCTGAGGTGTTACTTTTTAATATAAGCCCTGACAGCTTCTTTCCAAAATTCTATCACGCATACTTCTTCTCAGGATGCATTTAAAAGTATGTAAATGAATAAATTCTACAATATTAATAGCCTGTAACGAAAAACATGTTCAAATATGTGTTAAAATTATTCGAATACTCGTTATTTGAATAATTTGTCTGCTGTTATTTCAATATCCGAATATTTATTTTCAATATTCGAACAATTATGCGCATAGTTATTCGTTATCCGAAAGATTGTTTCAGTAATTATTCACTATCCGAATAATTATTCGAATAACGAATATTTGAAGAATCCATTATTCGAATCACGAATATTCGAAGAATACATTATTCGAATCACGAATATTCGAAGAATACATTATTCGAATTACGAATATTCGAAGAATCAATTATTCGAATAACGAATATTCGAAGAATACATTATTCGAATAACGTATGTTCGAAGAATTCATTATTCGCATAACAAATATTCGAAGAATCCATTATTCGAATAACAAATATTCGAAGAATCCATTATTCGAATAAAGAATGTTCGAAGAATCCATTATTCGAATAACGAATGTTCGAAGAATCCATTATCCGAATAACGAATGTTCGAAGAATCCATTATTCGGATATTAGAATAACGAATTATTCGAATTTACAGCATTAGTGGGAATTATCATGAGTTTCTGAGAAAAATATCTTTTGTTAAACAAAAATTGATGGTATACGATAACCATGCTACCTGTTAGGATAAATCTGATCCTGAAATATATAGTCATAAAGCTTTTCATTATGATCCTAGCAAGATGATAGTATACAGTATAGTTAAGGAGATATAATGATATTATTGACTCTTAAACTTTAATTATTGTTTAACTGTATTATCCAAAGATGACACTATATCGGTCGATGAATATATCGAACTAAACAAAATGACATGCGAAACAAAATTCTCATGTACAGTTTTAGAGAAAATAGTCAAAAAACGAGTTTTGTTGATGCTTAAAAAGAAGAAGTTTGTTGCCAAATAGTAATTGATATTTTTTATTCTGCTGCGACAGATGCCTTGTTTATGTACTGTGTGTACCAAAGAAATACACTGTTAACCACCAGATTGTATCTGTTGTTGTTTTGTCTTCTCCTCCTAACGACGACACACACGTTTCTAATAATGGCCCCATAGGAGGCCTTAATAGATTTTTCTTCTTTTTAAAAAACACGTAACATAAAATTAACCACAAAAAGTGAAAATGAAAACCATTCTTGATTTAACCTTTCACGATAAAGATTGTCTATTTCATAAAGTGAAACTGTAAAACTCGGTTTCAAGAATAAATGGATCCAAGGGATACAGAGGATTGTTCACGATGGAAGCAGTCAATTTTGAATCACCTGGTTACTAGATTCACTCTCTCCGTTACTGATTGCGTTCGATATGATAGTCAAGGGATCGAACAATCGCCTGGCAGCGTAGTTTCCACTGCAGCAAACTCCTATGCAGAATGGGAAGTGAAATGTCTCGCCATACCACTTTGGGCAATTTTTCGAAGATCCTGCAACGTACGAGCAAATATCTGTTTAAGTACTTACAGTAATCCATTAATGAGGTGTAATGAGATTTCATAGGAATGGATGAAAATGAACCCGTCTCTTCTGCCTTTCTTGCGTAGAACGCCTGGGATGACCGAACGGTATGATTAAGGACGTCACCGTATGGGTGGGGAATGATACAGAAAGTTCATCACGTTATTCTGGAAGTAAGCTGTGTTGACTTTGGTGTTGCAAGACTTGAAGACACTTGGGCAACGTTCTCCAACTGCAATATCTCGTCACGATCACAAATCCCATGGAAAACTTTTTCCTGCACTCCAGTACAAAGAGTCAGAACAGCTCTTATGGTCTGGTGGACGGTAGAAAATCGATAAAAAACTTTGTTGGTCCCATCTTGGTAGAGACACCTCTCATCCAGGGTATATACACATTTCCACGTGTCGCTGCAAGATATGTTTCATACAGTCTTCTAAAATTTGTGAACTTCTCCTTAGTGTGCGCTCTGTCGAGGTAGTATCCACGCTTCCAATGCGAGGTTCTTCTGGATGATGTTGGATGTTGTTCCTTTTGAGACATAGTGTCGTATGATTAAACTTCTCTGCGTTGGGAGATTGTCCTGTATGATGATTTTAGATTTTCACCGGAAGGGAATTTCAATACCCAGGAGGTGAAAGTAGTATTTCGAAAATAGGCCTACTGGTAATCCAATTTGTGCACTATCGGAGATATGCTCCGTGGAAATTTCGTAGATCCGGTAGGGAGGGTCATTACTCTCTGTATCACTGCTGTCATAATGGCGGGCTGGGGTTTCGAGTGGGATGGGATCGTATTCTCCTCACAATTTCCGGCCGACCATGTACCGTACAGTGATGCTAACTTGAAACGCTGTAAAATCCGATCTCGTGAGGCAAAAATCCCATTTTGCATCTTAATTTCCCACGCTGTATTAATACTAATACTAATATGTGAAAATGAGACTTGTAGGGATGGGCACGAATCGAGCTAAAACTCGACTCGACTCGAATTCAAAGGCAATTTTCTCGAGTCGAGTTCCGAGCCGAGTCACTGTTTTGAGGTCGAGTTTCGAGTCGAGTCGAGTTTAAAAATTGGCTCTCTCGTTTAGCTCGTTTTAACTCGTTTTGAAATCATTGCCTGCTTAGACCTGAAAGCGAAAGCTATGGGAAATGTAAGCAGTAATGTGGAATATTTCTAGTGTTGCTTACGAGGTGAGACACTGCTCGCATCTCGTCTCGTCTCGATTAACAGGGCGACAATGGATTTTTATAACGAGACAGCCTCAAATGTCATATATACTGTAGTCATAAGTATGTGCTGTAGTTCTCACCACCAAGGCTGAGACCTGCCCGGTAGAAGTTTTGAGCCTAAGCAGAAGCCCAACCCGTGTAGGGGTGTTAACCGGTTTAGCTCGATTCAACTGAGAGAACAGCTCGAGCCGGCTTGATTGAGATGAGGCACTGACATGGCTCAGGTGAGCCGCCGCCTCGAACCGGCTCGGTTGGGGTGAGCCATCAGCTCGGTTTATTTCGGCTCGTGTCGGTTTGGGTGGGTGAGCTGTTGGCTCGGCTCGATAGGGAATGAGCTGTTAGCCGAACCGCTCGAGCCGTTGAGAACACTAAACCCGGACCAAGCAGTTTTGAACATGTGTGGCCGGCACCCTCTAACTTTTAACGATTTTTGGTTCGAGCCCGGATACTTGCTCCTCTGGAACTCAAGCCCAGAACCTTGTGAACGATGTCTTTGCCTCCTAGACTTCACGACTACCGAGGTCAGCAGTCAACTAGTTTTTAGCATTCAGATACAAACCACCTATCTTTCATGTTTATACACGGTGTTGTTATAATAATAATAATAATAATAATAATAATAATAATAATAATAATAATAATAATAATAATAATAATAATAATAATAATATAATTATATTGTCTATGTAGGATACTTGAAGAAAGTACTTGAAACTACACACAGCATTTGGCTCGATTTGGCTCGACTCGACTTGAAACTCGAGTCGAATTGGATGAAATTTTTCAAGCCGAGTTCTCGAGTCGAGCTCAAAGATGTCTGTTTCGAGTCGAGTCGAGTTTCAATGAAAACTCGCTCGAAATGCTCTTGCCCATCCCTAATATAGAGACTTGTGTATGTCACATGTTACTCTTTTCGATCTCTGGGTAAATTATCAATAAATTTCAATCTTCTACATTTATAAAATAGTTCGTCAATAACTATTTTCCTTAATCGAGAACAAATATATATATATTTTTTATGTTGTTAGGAATGCAGCCCACATCTTTGTACCATCATTTTATACTGGGCCGAATGATACTGGAAAAGTTTTGTTCTTCCCACATGTCGCGTACGTCCGAGAAGTTGGCCCCCCCCATTGAAGCACTTATGATCTCTTCTAGTGCAATCGTTAGTGCTTCGTTAGTGCTTCTTAGAAAACCAACTCCCAACATTAGTGCTTCAAGAGTTTGGACGCTAGAAGCAAAAAACTTTGGGGGGGGGGCAACTTCACGTTAGCCCCCCCCCAGAAAGCACTAACAATTAAACCTAGTGGAATCGTTAGTGCATCGTTAGTGCTTCCAGAAAACACGAATAGTTTCGTTAGTGCTTCACAATTAGTGTGGCTATAGCCAGTTATATGTCACGAAATTCCCATAAGGAATACATGGGGAATTTTTAATTGGCTCAAATTTCCAAGAAATTCAAAAGCGCTAATGGCCTCTTCTAGTGCAATCGTTAGTGCTTCGTTAGTGCTTCTTAGAAAACCAACTCCCAACATTAGTGCTTCAATAGTTTGGACGCTAGAAGCAAAAAACTTTGGGGGGGGGCCAACTTCACGTTAGCCCCCCCCAGAAAGCACTAACGATTAAACGTAGTGGAATCGTTAGTGCATCGTTAGTGCTTCCAGAAAACACGAATAGTTTCGTTAGTGCTTCACAATTAGTGTGGCTATAGCCAGTTATATGTCACGAAATTCCCATAAGGAATACATGGGGAATTTTTAATTGGCTCAAATTCCCAACAAATTCAAAAGCGCTAATGACCTCTTCTAGTGCAATCGTTAGTGCTTCGTTAGTGCTTCTTAGAAAACCAACTCCCAACATTAGTGCTTCAAGAGTTTGGACGCTAGAAGTAAAAAACTTTGGAGGGCCAACTTCACGTTAGCCCCACCCCCCCAGAAAGCACTAACGATTAAACGTAGTGGAATCGTTAGTGCATCGTTAGTACTTCCAGAAAACACGAATAGTTTCGTTAGTGCTTCACAATTAGTGTGGCTATAGCCAGTTATATGTCACGAAATTCCCATAAGGAATACATGGGGAATTTTTAATTGGCTCAAATTCCCAACAAATTCAAAAGCGCTAATGACCTCTTCTAGTGCAATCGTTAGTGCTTCGTTAGTGCTTCTCAGAAAACCAACTCCCAACATTAGTGCTTCAAGAGTTTGGACGCTAGAAGCAAAAAAAAACCTGTGGGGTGGGGCCAACTTCACGTTAGCCCCCCCAGAAAGCACTAACGATTAAACGTAGTGCAATCGTTAGTGCATCATTAGTGCTTCTAGATAACACTAATGTTTTCGTTAGTGCTTTATTATTAGTGTAGATATGGCAAATTGTGTGTGACGAAAGTCACGTAAGATAAACATTGGGAATTTTTTATTGGGTCAAATTCCCACCAAATTCAAATGCGCTAACCATATCTTCTAGTGCAATCGTTAGTGCTTCTTAGAACACCAACTCCCAATATTAGTGCTTCAATAGTTTGGACGCTAGAAGCAAAAAATTTTAGGGGGCAACTTAACTTTAGCTCCTCCTCAGAAAGCACTAACGATTAAACATAGTGCAATCGTTAGTGGATCGTTAGTGCTTCCAGAAAACACTAATGTTTTCGTTAGTGCTTCACTATTAATTTGGCTTTGGCGAATTACATGTCACGAAACGCCTGTAAGGAATACATGCGGAATTTTTCATTGGGACAAATTCCCGCCAAATTCTAAAACGCTAATGATATCTTTTAGTGCAATCGTTAGTGCTTTGTTAGTGCTTCTTAGAACACCAAATCGAAACATTAGTGCTGCAATAGTTGGGACGCAAGAAGGAAAAAACTTTTGGAGTGCAACTTCACGTTAGCCCCCCAGGTAACACTAACGATTAAACCTGGTGCAATCGTTAGTGCATCGTTAGTGCTTCCAGAAAACACTAATGGTTTTGTTTTGCTTTACTATTAGTGTAGATGTGCCCACTTATATGTCACAAAGATGTCCAAACTCACGAGGTCGGCGCTCACGAGTTCGAAACTTACGCTAACTCGACCTCAACCTCACGAAGTGAGCGTGAGATAAGGCTGGTGATGTGAGCGTGAGGTTGAGTAAGCTCTAGGTGAGACGGGTGAGGTGAGCGTGAGGTCAGACTGGTGATGTGAGCGTGAGGTCAGACTGATGATGCGAACGTGAGGTTGAGTGAGCGTGAGGTCAGGCTGGTTATTTGAGCGTGAGGTCAGGCTGGTGATGTGAGCGTAATGTTGTGTGAGCATTAGGTCGAAATGAGTTTGTGAGTTCAGGTCGAAATTAATTTTTTGAGCGTGAGCTTGAGTGAGGTTAGGTCAAAGTGGTCACCTCTGTTTACGAAACTCCCATAAACACATGGGGAATATTTCACTGGGACTAATTCCCGACAAACTCAAAAGAGCTAATGATATCTTTAATACAATCTTTAGTGCTTCGTTAGTGTTTCCTAGAGCAGTGACTCTTAACACTAGTGCTGCAATAGTTGGTCACTGAAAGCAAAAAAGTTTCATAGACAAACGTGAAGTTAGCCCCCCAGAAAGCACTAACAATCAAACCTAGTGCAATTGATAATACATTGTTGGTGGTACTAGAAAACACTAATAGTCTCGTTAGTGCTTCATTATTAGTGACGAAACTCACGTAAGAAAAACATTGGGAATTTTTCGTTGAGTTAAACTTCCGCTAAATTCAAAAGCACTAATGATCTCTTCTAGTGCAATCGTTAATACTTCTTAGAGCACGAAATCTGAACATTAATGCTTCATTAGTTTGGATGCTAGGAGTAAAAAAAAAAAAAAAAAAAAAAAAAAAAATTCCTTGAATTTTTTTTTTTTTTTTTTTTTTGCTTTTAGAGACCAAACTATTGCAGCACTAGTGCTAAGAGTCACTACTGTAGGAAGCACTAACGAAGCACTACAGATTGTATTAAAGATATCATTAGCTCTTTTGAGTTTGTCGGGAATTAGTCCCAGTGAAATATTCCCCATGTGTTTATGGGAGTTTCGTAAACAGAGGTGACCACTTTGACCTAACCTCACTCAAGCTCACGCTCAAAAAATTAATTTCGACCTGAACTCACAAACTCATTTCGACCTCACGCTCACATCACCAGCCTGACCTCACGCTCACTCAACCTCACGTTCGCATCATCAGTCTGACCTCACGCTCACATCACCAGTCTGACCTCACGCTCACATCACCCGTCTCACCCAGAGCTCACTCAACCTCACGCTCACATCACCAGTCTTATCTCACGCTCACTTCGTGAGGTTGAGGTCGAGTTAGCGTAAGTTTCGAACTCGTGAGCGCCGACCTCGTGAGTTTGGACATATTTGTAACATATAAGTGGGCACATCTATACTAATAGTAAAGCAAAACAAAACCATTAATGTTTTCTGGAAGCACTAACAATGGCACTAGGTTTAATCGTTAGTGTTTCCTGGGGGGCTAACGTGAAGTTGCACCCCAAAAGTTTTTTCCTTCTAGCGTCCCAACTATTGCAGCACTAATGTTTCGACTTGGTGTTCTAAGAAGCACTAACAAAGCACTAACGATTGCACTAAAAGATATCATTAGCGTTTTAGAATTTGGCGGGAATCTGTCCCAATGAAAGATTCCGCATGTATTCCTTACAGGCGTTTCGTGACATGTAATTCGCCAAAGCCAAATTAATAGTGAAGCACTAACGAAAACATTAGTGTTTTCTGGAAGCACTAACGATCCACTAACGATTGCACTATGTTTAATCGTTAGCGCTTTCTGAGGGGGAGCTAAAGTTAAGTTGCCCCCTAAAGTTTTTTGCTTCTAGCGTCCAAACTATTGAAGCACTAATATTGGGAGTTGGTGTTCTAAGAAGCACTAACGATTGCACTAGAAGATATCGTTAGCGCATTTGAATTTGGTGGGAATTTGACCCAATAAAAAATTCCCAATGTTTATCTTACGTGACTTTCGTCACACACAATTTGCCATATCTACACTAATAATAAAGCACTAACGAAAACATTAGTGTTTTCTAGAAGCACTAATGATGCACTAACGATTGCACTAGGTTTAATCGTTAGTGCTTTCTGGGGAGGCTAACGTGAAGTTGGCCCCACCCCACAGGTTTTTTTTTTTTTTTTTTTGCTTCTAGCGTCCAAACTCTTGAAGCACTAATGTTGGGAGTTGGTTTTCTGAGAAGCACTAACGAAGCACTAACGATTGCACTAGAAGAGGTCATTAGCGCTTTTGAATTTGTTGGGAATTTGAGCCAATTAAAAATTCCCCATGTATTCCTTATGGGAATTTCGTGACATATAACTGGCTATAGCCACACTAATTGTGAAGCACTAACGAAACTATTCGTGTTTTCTGGAAGCACTAACGATGCACTAACGATTCCACTACGTTTAATCGTTAATGCTTTCTGGGGGGGCTAACGTGAAGTTGGCCCCCCCCAAAGTTTTTTGCTTCTAGCGTCCAAACTATTGAAGCACTAATGTTGGGAGTTGATTTTCTAAGAAGCACTAACGAGGCACTAACGATTGCACTAGAAGAGGTCATTAGCGCTTTTGAATTTGTTGGGAATTTGAGCCAATTAAAAATTCCCCATGTATTCCTTATGGGAATTTCGTGACATATAACTGGCTATAGCCACACTAATTGTGAAGCACTAACGAAACTATTCGTGTTTTCTGGAAGCACTAACGATGCACTAACGATTCCACTAGATTTAATCGTTAGTGCTTTCTGGGGGGGGGCTAACGTGAAGTTGGCTCCCCCAAAAGTTTTTTGCTTCTAGCGTCCAAACTCTTGAAGCACTAATGTTGGGAGTTGGTCTTCTAAGAAGCACTAACGAAGCACTAACGATTGCACTAGAAGAGATCATTAGTGCTTCAATGGGGGGGGGGGGCCAACTTCTCGGACGTATGTCGCGTGGAACGTTTGCAAATTGATTGTCTCTCGTTTGATATTTTACTTTCTTTCATTGTTTTTTCTTCTTTCTTCAAATAACAGAGCACAAATTTCGTTTCTTGGTACTTGATTTTTAAGAATCATATATGATTAAGTTACACCTCATAGCATGGGTTTGCTGATGAAAAAAAAAAAAAAAAAACCTTCGGACTGAAAGTTGGCAACAGTGACAACGTTGACAAAATTATTGATGACTCTTTATGCCTATTTCGCCCTCGTTGTGAATTTCGTTGGCATGGATTATACATATAGGGGAAAATCTCAAATATCTTTCCAATTTCTACGAAAATTCCCTTTATTCTATTTCGAGTAATTAACGTCAAAAATCCCACAAAATGGAAATTTCCCACAGGTTGGTATCACTGGTACTGCACAGCCTGTTGGGCACATCGTCGGATGATGATACCCATACCAACATTGCTGACGATTAAATCCTCTTCTTTGCACCGCTTCATTATTGCTGAGTGACTATAATTGGTGGTAAAAAAAATCCACAAAAGTGAACTCTTCCCAGAAGGCTGTCACTTCTAGCTTCATCGTTCCTCGAATCGTAACCAACTTATCCTGTTATCAAGAACAGGTCCCAGTGTAGTCAGCAATGTTTCGAAAGGCAAGTGAAACTCGACTATTACCGTCGTGAACAACCTTCCAGTAGTAACTAATAGTTACAATTTACGTTAATTTAAAGAGAAATTCTACAAACTCAAGTGAAAAAAGTGAAATTGCTTATGTTTGAGATATACTCAAAGTAAAATATTGATGTAATATAGGCCCTATATATATGTGTGTGCGCAGTTAAGCAAATTGAATTTACGATAGGATCAGGGCTACCACCAAACGCTGTCTTTTACTTGGGTTTGTCCTCTTTCTCGAGCCTAAAAAATGGTCAGAGTGGGATTTCAAGAAAATGGGTACATGTTTTTTGTTTAAAGATATGCAGAACTGTTTCAACTTTAAGATTTGTAATATTCGTATATTTGTAAATAATTGTTAAAGTTAATATTACTGCAATGTTCAGTTTCCAAGGAAATACAACCCATCCAATTGTAAGTGTAAGAGAAAAAACTTCATATTTCCATAATCTAATGTAAAAGTTTAGTTGTGTGAATTATATTTTCACGCTATATTATTAAGAGGTTTGTAGAGTGATATAAGCTTATTGAGAAATCTAAAATAAATAAATAAATAAATAAATAAAAGTAGTATAATTTATATTTTCTCGCTATGCTATCAAGAAATTTGTTGATTAATATAAATCTTTTCGTGAAATCTAAAAAGACCCCCCCTTTTTTTAGTCTGTCATATGATAACTCCATGATAGAATATTATTACCCCTAAAATCCCCTGCTTTAAAAAGTGAAGGAATATTTAAACGTGACTTTGTTAACGTTTATTGTGTTCATGCTATCTTTAACATTTTCTTTAAAAGTGTCTTTAAAAAATAATTTATTACACATATTTTTTTTTCAGATCTGCAGAGTGCCCTTCACTGGCACAATCTCTTAATTTAAGCAACACAGAGATAATTGAAAGGCTAACAGATCCTTGTCGTTATGATAAGTGGTCGAGGCCAGGTATTTTCAATGGACCACTGCAAGTTACAGCCAGAGTATACGTTTATTTCATCGGATCTATTGAGGCTCAGAGTCTGGTAAGTAGATCTTTCAGTGGATAGTAAATACGTACATCTTCTACTAGAAAGACGTTTAAAAGTAATTGCTCCCCAAACTTCGTGAGAATTATCAATTTGACCAACACTATAGCCAGGAAACATTGGAAAACGTTATTGGGTTAAATATAAAAAAAAAATTATTAGAGAAATTAAAAATGTAAGTCTTTCCTATGTAAAACTGAGACTTTTTGAAAGTTCTGGAACTCAATATCTCTTCTCCTGGGTATTATTGCAGCAATGTATTGTAATATGCAATATTTGATTAGTGAGTTGTGGTAATCCAATGGTACACTCTTAGGAAACTACTTATTTACCAATTAAATGTTTCAGAAAGGTACGCATGAAACCTAACGAATAAATAATAAAAAAATACGAAACGAAAGGTAGCCTATATTAAAAATAAAAAGTTGCTCTGTGATAAAAGCGCTCAGCACTGGTGAGACGGTTCCCTGGTACGATTCTAGGCTATATGAATTTGTAATGGATAACATCGTGTTCATAAGTTACCTCGGGGTTCTCTCGTTTCCTCCCACATTCTCACTCCACCATTACTTTAATAATCTTCACTTTCATTGGCCTAACCGTCCGTTTCCTTTAGCCTAAAGGCTATAATCATGGAATATTCAATTATTTTTTTTAAAAAAAGATACAGTCTCTTTGTCTAAAGAAAAACACTAAAAATAATTACAATTTAAAAAAGTAAAAAGTCAATCAGATTTATTATTTTAATCTTATAAATAACGGGGAAAAAGTAGTATCAAAATTTCGGTAAACACCATAGTTTACAAAGAATGTCAGTTTCGTGATAGTTATTTTTTATATATAATTTCTTTTTCTAGCCGAAAGAAAGCAAACTAAAAATCATTATATAATATCAGAAGTTGAAAATGTTCTTATCAAGCATTTTCTTCACTTAGTATTATTATTGTTTTACCATATACCATATACCATAGATTAATTTCCATATACTATCATTACAGTACGGTGAATTGCCAAGAAATTAAATTTTCCCAGGCAAGGTATATAAAACAGACATTTGAATGATCAATTGTTATATGAATCACAATAAAATTCAAGAGTAATACAAAAAGCACACAATGAAACTGTTAAGCGTAAGGTACTTTATAGTCAATTATTTCGCTGCACGTGTGAAAGCTTTCAACACCATGTAAGCATAAATTTAATCACGTGCCATTGGACTTCTCGCTTACGAATAAGAGAAAAAGAATATAACGAAATGATTATATATGACTTCTAATAAACATTTCCCATGGTGATTTAAACCGTTATCATTTGCTGATACTTTAAAAAATATATATATTATCAGGAACTATTGTGTTGTGCTTCATATCTTTACAGACAGAACGGATAAGCCATAAATAATTAAGGAAAGTTTGCATTACTTCTACTTTCCTTTGTTGTTAATAAACTATGATTGCAGATTTCTTGAGATATTGGTATTCAACACATGAATACAACAGTTCGTTATTAATAGAAATATTACAAATTATGTCAACCTTCAGTTTTCAGCTGTTGACATTATTATTATTATTATTATTATTATTATTATTATTATTATTATTATTATTATTATTATTATTATTATTATTATTATTATTATTAATAATAATAATAATAATAATAATAATAATAATAATAATAATAATAATAATAATAATAATAATAATAATTAGCAGAATGTCCGTTCTTAGCACGGGAAAAATGAAGTTTACGAAAAACATTTTAAAGGTACAGTTTTGTTCAAAAAACCTTGCTACCCCCCAAAAAAGTCAACCTCTTAGAATACGTACTTTAATCAGAATAAAGAAAATTGAGTTTCTATTTTAGCTAAGTATCGTGTGCAAGATTTATATGTATAAACCTATATACATACATATTGTTTTCTGACTTGTTTAACGTGTATGATAAACGATGAAAATAAATATAATAGAATGCAATAAAACCCAAATCGACCCTATATTCAAAATTTATTTCAAACAGCTTAACTATTTTCTAGTGAAAAGGAGGCATACAATGTAAATTTCAATTTTTCTACGAGAAAATATCAAAAAGTTGGTGCAATCACGTAGAAGAAATCCAGTCCGGAGAACTTTGATAATTAAGATTATATTAGTCCTTCTCTACGTAGTCACCATGCCTAGCGTAGTCACCATGCCTAGTAAAAGTATGCAATTTGGCTTTAAAACCACAGTTCAACCTCAGAAATAACGTCATCCCTATTGTTAAAAATGGCGTCCTCTGAGTGGACGCTTCATTTCTGAGGAGAGAAATAAGTCATTTGGTGACGACCCGCTTGGGAGAGTAATACTCCAGGAAGTACGTTTTTTCGCGCGCTACTCTAGCCAGCTGTTTTACGCGCTATCCTAGTCAGTTGTTTTAAGTTGGTCACAAAATCTATATCATTTAGTACAAGGGGAACAAAACGAGCCTTATATCATGGAGTACAAGGGCAACAAAAATGGCCCTGATGGGCTTCTAACCCGTTCCTACTACTACTACTACTTAACTGCACAAAAGTAAGTAAATCACATTTTTGAGTATTATTTTCGTATTATTTTAATTTAAAAAGTGTTATAAAAATGTTAAAAAAATGTTTAAAAAACTTTCCTTGGGCCGGGTTTGAACTCACGCAAAAAGAGATTTTTATTACTAGCATATGACGCTAGCCGACTCGTCCACGAGGACCGACAACAACAATCGTCTGAATTTTGCTATTTGAATGCAACGTGGCAAGATATAGATAACGCCAACCAATCAAAAATGTGTTTTCCGTTCCTACTTCCGGCAGCATTACTCTCCTGAGCTAGTCCTATTTGGTGCGGTAATAGGCCGGGCCCTATTTCGTGGCTAAGTGTGCAAAAGTGCATATAATGTGGAGTCTTCGTGCGAAACTATTGAACTTCATGTTTCATAGCCGGCGCGATGCAGTTCAGGAAGTTATTTCCCCAAATCCTCAACGTAGTCTTTCGTATTGTCTTTTTGGTGTTCTGCGAAATATGCGAGGCATTTTGCAAAACAAGCACACACTTTCCTCTTTTCAGTTTCTTGCTTAAAATTAACCTAAATTTTTCTGTTTCCCCAAAGCATTGTTGATGTTGCATAGATATTTACATGTCTATTAGCTCCCACCAATGTACGAAATCTCTTCATATTTTCCTCAGTCCTTGACGTTCAAGGGATTTCTGACCTTGGGTTATCCTCAACATTTCTTAACATTCCATATTTGAAATTGTTGTACTATTGGCACACCTGAGTTCTTGATAATGCTGCATCACCATACAGGTCCACACCATATGCAGCGTTTCTGAAAAGGTTTATCCAATTTGTAACAAAATTTTATTTTAGGATGTTGTTCTACAAAGGTGAGTTATAAGTGCTGCAATATTTACATAACGCAAAAAGTAGACGCATATATACTTCGTAATCTCTTGTAAGTGCAAAGTCAAAAGGGTCCAAGGGATAGTGTGGGCAGCGGACTATTTAACACGGAGGCTGCCACTTTGGCAGTATCTTCAGTTTTTTAGTGGCAGTGGCAAGAAGGGCTCAACAACATCTGATACGTGAACTGTTAGTTTATGAGTTCGAACTCGGCCATAACACTGTGGCAGCAACCAAAACATTTGTCATGAGAAAGGAAAAGGTATAGTGAACAACCGCACGCCAATCATCGGTTCCAGAAATTCTGTGTAGGTTAAGAAAACGTCGAAGGTCAAGCGAGGCCCGATCTTACCAAAGTAAGAGATTCTGAGATCATATGACATTGAGAAAAAATCATCCACCAACACACAACAATTGTCAAACTAACTCGGGGTATGCCAGTTTACTGTAGTACGTTACCTTCACGAATTCAGGAAAACCATCAAAAGCTGCTGCATTGTACCACATGATTTGGCCCCATCTCAATCCCAAAGCAGAGTGGATGTGTGTAAATTCCGCGCGATGTGGGCTTCCTGAGACAGATTGTGACGATTACAAGTGGATATTTTTTTTCCGAATCCGAATGTGCTAAAACAGTGGTTGAGCAAGGGTCAACTTATAAAACACGTCGTCAAACAGGACCGTTTCGTGCACAAAGTCATGCTCTGTGTATGATAACAACTACGAGGGAGTAATTCACTTCGAGCTTGCTCCTAACGGTCGTACCATCAGTGCCGACTTTTATTCCGAACAGTTGAAGCAGATGTGTGCTACACTACGCCAAAAAATGTCCTGTATTGGCGAACCGAAAGCACTTCCTACTGCAACAGGATAACGCAAAAACACACTTGGCTTGAAAAAAGCAATAAAAATGCAGCAGAAAATTGATGCCATCAAACTGATGCTACACTCGGCATATAGTCCTGACCACGCCCCTTCGGATTACTACATGTTTTGGTCCATGGTGCACTTTCTGAAATCATGTTGCTTCATCAACTACCAGGAGGTAGAAACAGCAGTGATTAACTTCTTTGTCTCTAGTGACAAGACATGGTATCGATGTTGAAACGAGGAACTGACAGGAAGATAACTGCAGCCAGGGGCGGATTAAAGGAGGGGGCGAGGGGGGCGATCGCCCCCCCCCAAGAGCCCTCAAAAATATTAAAATTACACACACTGCCGCTCGTAGCTTACCGCCACACGAACGAAAGTTTGGGATCGTTCTTGCATTATTTCAAAAGAGGGTTAATTCTTTAAATTCTATTTAAAAATAGTCTCCGTTTAGCATGCCGCGTTTACGCTAACGATAATTCGAGTCATAATATCAGATAAATCTCAGGAAGAAGGACGATGTTACTTGAGGCCAGAACATCTGGAAAACTATCGATGGCTGGTTCTTTCCTATAAGAAGAGGGATCTTTTTTTGTAAATATTGCTCACTTTTTGCAACGGGTTTTGGGGTGGGGGGAGGGGCTATCGAAGAAACGTGCCTCTCCAAACTCTTGAGATTAAAACTTTGAATAAATTCGCTACTTTCTACGGTATTTTAGAAACTCACAACAAGGCACAATATCACATTAACGCTCTTGAGGTCGAAAAGTGTTTCTTAAAAACTACTGGGAACCAGTGAAATCAGTCAAGAATCAAGTCAACTCGTCAAGAAGACAAGTCATCCAAAATCGCGACAAACTGAAATTAATGTTGGGAAATGTGATATCCCTTGGAAGGCAAGGCATTGCTTCTCAAAGCCACACGACAAGGGCGCCGATTTCTCCGAAAATTTGGGGGGCCATTCAGATCCAGAATGTATATATATGAGGATTTTAAGACAAATTGCATTCAAATTATGTCAAATATTGTATATTCATAAATATAATAGGGAGGCACACTTGAGATTTGGGGGGCCCGGCCCCCAGGATCGGCGTCCTTGCACAGGGACGGTGCGTGTGCCGATAATTGGACCTCAGATGGTGACAGTGCAGAAACTAAGTTCAACGAGGGCAATTTTCGAGAATTGCTCAAATTTAGAATGGCTTGTAGTGACGATCTCTTTAAGAATCACTGGAAGAAAGCACCGAAAAGGACCATTTTTGCCAATGAAATCACACAAAATGCCCTCATTGAGGGTTGGGGATGAGAAATCACGTCTGCAAAATTGTCAATCGAGTGCGAGAGGATCAGTTTCATTCTATTATGTTTGATGAGACTACGGTCGTTTCGCACACATCTCAGCTGTCTTTGATTCTAAGGTACGAACACATGGGTGAAATAAGAGAAGATTGCTTCGGTTTCATTGATCCTCGATCAGCAGAGCTGAAAGGTGAGGTCTGTGGTTCGAGCTCGGAATTCGAAGACGCAGAACCGCCCGAACTCTCACTGACTGGGGGGAAAATTGGAGAAATTGTTCTATCTTTGCTACGAGACTTCTTACTCGACCCGAAAAACTGCGTTGGTATTGGTACAGATGGTTGCGCCGTCACGACCTCTCAAAGTCGCCGGGCAGTGCAGGAGATCCAGAAGGAGGCTTCAAACGCGCTGCACTGTTCATATTGCTGTTACAGCCTCAACTTGTCCATCTCCAGGTCGTCGTCAGTACAGTGCATGAGGAACTGTCTGGGAACAACGAAAGAGATCATTGCGTTTTTCACCGCATCGTCAAAACGTAATACTGTCCTTAAGCTTATGGTCAGTGGCCAGTTGGAGACATTGTGTGAAACGAGATGGGTTGAACGGAACGACGCGGTGTTACAATTTCACGTAAAATTTCAATAAATAAGTGAGGTTCTACAGTGTGCTCCAAATGATCCGAGTTAGATACAGCAACCAAAGCATGGGCACTTTCTTCTGCCATGCACGACAGCGAGTTTATCGTAACTATTACGTGTCTTCAGGATGTTCTCACGATAACCTTCCCCTTAATCGACTTTTGCAGAAGACAGATTTAGACATGAACGCAACGTCCGATGCCATTCAGGACACTATCGCAGCATTAAACAAGAAGCGTTCAAACAGCAAAGAATTCAAGGTAACTTTCGAAGCAACATCCAGAATGGTTGCCGGTGTCGACGTGTAGATTCAAACTCCTCATCTCACCCAAAGACAATACATCGTACGAACTTCAGGGCAGATGACACGACATCTTACTACTGGAGAACTGTCTACATTCCGTTGATAGAGTCGGTTGTAGAAGACCTCAAAACTCGTCTTGCGCAGGAAGTTTTAAATGTATACGGAGTCAACATTCTATTGTCAACACGCACAACTGACTAAACTCTGAGCAACAACTTCCGCGTTCTAGCAGAAGGATTTTACAAAATTATCGGAACTCAAGAAAAAATGCTGTTTTCCCTCTTTAGTTCTGAATTTGCAATCTGCATTTCTAAATGGAAGAGAATTAAAGAAGAAGGTGGAACTCTATCACGGACTGCGTTGGAGGCCTTAACCACCAGCGACGAAGATCTTCATGTGACTATTCGAAAACTGCTGTGCATACTTGTAACCCTGTGGTACGGATTCCACGTTAATCAGTAGGTCTCATATAGCCTCGCTGCTGAAAAGGACGTTTAACTCTACATCAACTAAATTTGTAACCCTGCATTCAAGCGTGGCCAGTGCAGAACGAGCTTCATCCACATTGTACGGACTGAAAACATGGTTGCGATCTCGTTCTGGCGAAAAGCGGCTGAATGGACTAGCACTTTTAAATTTCATAGGGACATTGTCGTAGATCGCGACAATATTATATCGACAAATACGCTTTGTGTGGTATTCGCCGAAAAGCGTGTTTTGCGTTGTAACTTGTAAGTTCTTTTGTCCTTTTGTTTAATTCATTTTACTAAAATACAGAAACATTATGAGCGTTCTAAAATATGTTTAACCTGATATTTTTACTAGCGTAATATTTAATAAGGCATAGCCACGACCAGGCCTGCAGACAGAATATCTTTTCGGGGAGGGGGCATTGTGACGAAAATTCCGTAGCAATTATATCTTTCACCCTCTTTTCCTGAATCCGTTTTACCTTTCTTTTTCTTTTGGGGGGGGATTTCGGGGAAAATATCCCACTCTACAATAAAGAGCCCCCCCCTAAGACGTTTGGTTTAATCCGCCAATGACTGCAGCCAATCCAACACGAAAGGGTATACTTTGAATGTTACTCTGGTTTCATTGCAGTATAATAAATACAGGTATGTTGTGTACCAGGATATTGCAAGATTTATGACGCATTCTTGTATTCCAACGCACGTGTTTTGTACGGCAACTTCACACTACATGCACTTGTTGCAGGCTAACCCAGATGCAAACTGCATTAAACCGGGAAGATTAACTAACGGGACTAACGGGAAGATTAGACAAAGGTTTTTACAGTGTCGTCATCCTACGATAACATTTTAAACAGAGTTGACTGTTTTCGTAAAAATTCGGTTTCTTTATGGGCGCACCTTGCGTACTTACATAGATATGCTTCTTGCCTTTATATAGCCAAACCAATATAAATTGATTGCTGATAGAAGTAAAAAAAATTAAGACTGATAATACCGTAACAAGTTGTTTCATAATCAAATACAGAGTGGACTAGATAGTAGTTATTTATTCTAATTATTCTTCTAAATTAGATGTAAGTGCAATAGTGCACAGTTTATAAGTACCAGTTATTTTAGTGTATTAGATATTATTGCATTTCTATAGTCAATGGAACATGTTATAACCTATACGTAATTTGACCTACTTATTATATCGTTCACGTATATTGACGAAAATAGTTCTTTTGACCGTACATAATAACCTTGTGCGTGAAAGAAAACATAAGGTTGATGACAAGCCTTGAGTTCAATCGTCGATCGACAATAGGTGGATTTACATATCCGAATACACAGCTGGATCAACAGCTCAAATGTACAGCTTCTTCTGTACAAGTGTTCTTTTTGTTCTTTTTAGTAATAGGGTCAATGACAAAAAAAGTGGGGGAGAAAAAGAGAGACAATTGAACGTGTCTGCAGAATGTCATAGAACAGACTGATTTGAAATATCTATTTTGTCAAAATAAGCCATTCACATGATACTGTTATCAATAGAGCAATCCAAAAGCACAGCAACAGTTTATACATAGGGTAAAACAGGGAGAGATGGCGCACATTTTTAAAGATGAATATTTTAAGTCCAATGATGCACTTAAAACTAAAGGAAGATACCTAATTTATATAGTGACCAGCCATGTTTCCGAAAAACACACTAAAAGTTATATTTTGATCATCCATCACTTAGATGTTAGAATTTTTTGTGTAAAATATTACATCGCGGCGTCTATGCCGTATACCAGCGTTTCCCAACTTTTTCAACTTGCGGCACACTACGGATGCAACTTGAATTCTCGCGGCACACTTATAGATATTATTATTATTATTATTATTATTATTATTATTATTATTATTATTATTATTATTATTATTTGCAAATATAAAATACCATGGTATTTTTTTCTGTAATTACTGATCTCCTTATCACAGAGATGAAAGGCTCGATTACTGGTTTTCTCCTATGCTAATTCATTATGCTTATTTTTTATTCTAATTTTAAAATAGAAAACAATTGCAATGAAATACAGAACTCAGATTTTTTAAAATACGCTTTCTTTTTCGAAAACTGTATCCAACCTTTCACTAAGAACGAAGTTCACTAAATAACGAACGTACAAACAAATGTTTTGTATTTTTAACTTTGCTGTTTTAACCATAACCGGTGAATATTATTGCAATTACACAGCTTGCGATGCGTCGAAGTCAAAACAAAGCTGTCGAACAAAGTGTTGTTCTGTCATTCAAGTGCAAATGAGTGTTCTACGAACATTCACTTGACGCATACCGTACAAGTGCTACCATTTCTCGGTGTTAGTATGACTCTCAATTGAAGTGTAACATAGCAGCTAACCGTGGAAATGTGTACGAGTCGAAATACTGTCTGCTACATAGTTATAGATGTAGAATAATATATTACAATTACAGTATTTTTTTTCCATGGTAGAAATTCATAGCAATGTGAAATATAAAAATATAGGCTACATTTTTTTCCTGTCTTGCAATTTGGTTGCTAGAGAATTAATAATTTTGTTTCGATCCCCTCGCGGCACACCAGCGGTCCATTCGCGGCACACCAGTTGGGAAACGCTGCCGTATACTATGGTGACTATCCGCACCTATAAGTATGATACGCCGCGCATCATAAAAGCAGACTAAAACTGATTCCTGTACCTAGACCTATGCTACAATTGCATTTTTAAAACATCCTGTTCGTTAATGAAGTTTGGAGAAAGTAAAGCTATGTATTTTACATTTTACTTGCCTGTCGAATGCAGAGTACCTTCGTTGTTATCTATATAAATAAAATTGAAAATCACTAGGTTTGTGACTCTAAATCTCCTGAAGCGCCCGACCGATCTCGATCAAATTTGTAACATGGATGAGGTTTGAGGCTGGGCTGGTTTTAGGCTATTCACTTTGATGGTAGAACTGAGGGGGGAGAGGGTATTAAAAATAAATAAAACTTAACTCCTGAACCACTCGACCGATCGTGATCAAATTTTCAACATAGATCAGGTTCAGGCCTGGCATCGTTTTTATGATTTAAATTTGACGGAGCAACGTAGGGGAGGAGAAGGAGGGGTAGATATATAAAAATCAATTTATATAAGACTAAAAGTGACTATTTTTGTAACTTAATAACTCTTGAACTATCCGACCGATCTCAATCAAATTTTCAAGATACATCAGGTTCGGATCTGGAAACATTTATGTAATTCTATATTAACGGTAAATCCTAGGGGAGGAGGAGGAGAGGGGGACATATAAATAAAAACTAACAAAACCTAATAACTTTTGAACCACCCAATCAATCTCGATCAAATTTTCAACATATATGAGGGTCGGGCATTGGGTGTTTTGTATCGTTTCACTTTGACAAGCCAACCTAGGGGAGGAGGAGGAGGAAATATATGTAAAAAAAAAAAATAAAATTAAAATGACTGCCTTTGTGACTTTATCACTCTTGAACCACCCGACCGATCTCAATCAAATTTTCAACATACATGAGTTTAGGGACAGGGATTACTTTACGCTATTCACTTTGACCATGCAACGTAGGGTAGGGGGAGGGGGAGTTTAAAAATGATCAAAAATAACCGATATTAGTCTTGAATTCATAGTTTTCGGGGTCGATGAGAGAAACAGTTCAGATGCTGTTTCAATCCAAATCCAGCCCTGATAATTGGGGTACTGGGGGGAGGGTACAACATAGGGGAGGGGGTAACCATTTAATAATGATCGAAAATGACTAATATTTATGTCGAATCCATAGTTTTAGGAGTAACTGAGATTAACAGTGACAATTCTGATGCCCTGTGCCGCAGCACGGAGGAGGGTGAGGGTGAGCTATATATAATAATGATCGAAAATGACCAATATTAGTGTCTAATCCATAGTTTTCGGGATCATTCAGACGAAAATGACATTTTCGATACGGTTTAAATCCAAAATCAGCCCCACCACTAGGGAGAATGGGAGAAAGAGATATATAAAAATGATCGAAAATGGTCACTATCAGTGTCGAATTTATAGTTTTCTGGGTCGCTTAGGTGAACAGTGATACTTTCGATCCCGTTTAAATTCAAATTCAACCCCGCAACTTGGGCGAAGAGGAGGAAGATATATTTAAAAATGATCGAAATTGACCGATATTCGTGCTGAATTCACATTTTTGGGGGTCGCTGAGATGAACGGTGACACTTCCGATGCCATGGCCTGCAACATGGGATATATATATATATATATATATATATATATATATATATATATATATATATATATATATATATATATATATATATGATCGAGACCAATATTAGTGTCGAATCCATGGTGTTCGGGGTCGCCGAGATGATTAATGATCTTCCGGAGCTGTTTAAATTGATACCATTTAAAACGAAAACAGCGTATTTCACGGGTACTAAACATATGAGATACGGATTTGTGCACTTAAATTTTCATTTCAACCCAGCGAAGCGGGTAATATATGCTAGTTGAAACCATAAAGTAAAAATTAGAAAATCAAATGCAATATTCAGTTCCTATTTTAACTAAAAAAATAAAAAGTTGAAAAATAAACCGTAAGCTAACTTTCGGCCAATTTTACTAGAATCGAAAAGTCATACCGGAAAACAATGAAACCAACTCGGTATGTCATAGTCAATGAACTAGGCTACCTAGTTATCACAATAAGCAGTCTACTCAATGAACTTAGGTTACTTATTTAATTATTATTGTAGCCTACAGAAGTACAAAAACATTCAGACCTATAGGCCAACAAAACATATTATGATAATGGCCTAAATAAAAACGTATTTGTTTTTTTTCTGTCTTTGCAATCGACATAAAATATATGGAAAGTGTGCAGTCATCATGCGACCATAATTTGCATATAGCACAGCATAACAAATCACTTGTTTTTCTGGTTTCCTGGTAAACCACCACATTCCTTGCAGCTATCCGTTTGCTTATCATGGCTAGTTTTCTTGACCTTATATAACTTAAATATTGCACTTGAACTAGCTTCATCATTGTTGCTATGAAAAGTAAATTCATCGTTACTTTCGGATACAACTTGTCCACTCCGTTGTCCTCTTATGACACGTAGCCCTAAGATTTTTAGGTTTTGTAGTTCTATTGTATTTCACCTTTGTTTTTAGTCCGTCCATGTTTTTCGCAGAGCTTAATGCTATTGCACGATGTTTCATACCCTTTCTTGATTTTACTTCTCTGAATTTTGGGGGAGAACATGTTGTCATAAGTTTTGAAGGGATTCCTGTGGTTCAGGCTCGGTGCTGTCCTTGCTAAAGCAAGATTGTTGTTCCAGCTAAAAAGATCCTGCAACGTTAGGTCTAGTTTCTGGTTTTGAAGATCTAATGCCTGGAATAGGCCTAGGTTCCAAATTATCTGAAATAAAAAGGAAGTAATCTAGAAGAGCTTATCTGTTCATAGGGAAAATCTCCGAAGACCTGAAGCAGTTTCTCACGTAGGCAGATTTGTTCTACGTCTCACAAAATATGAACTGACCTGATAAAGCATTATCTTGCAGCTGGGATGTTATTCAGTGCAGTATCGTTGACAGTTTTGAAAGGATCTATTTAGTAGTAGATTCATCTAGTAGCTACAGATATATCTAGTAGCTATAAGTTTGCATAGTAGATAGAGTAACATAACGTCGTTCTGTTCAGCTAGCTCAAGAAGGACAATGGAAGAAAAATGTGCACAATATTCATCGAGTATCAGAATATTACGTCCATGTGCTTTAAAGGTCAAAAGCAGTTCACTAAACCACTTAAAAATATGTCATTATTAATATATGCAGACTACTAAGTCGTGTATTGTCTGTCAAACAAATAAATGCATGTTTTCCGCGGGTGCTATGAAAATAAATGAAATGAAATGAAATATTTGAGTTTTACGCCCCACAATTATGCCGGTTAGGCTAAAGGAGACGGTGATGATGAATAATGAATGAAATGGTGGAATGAGGAAAGTGGGAAGAAACGGGAGAACCCCCAGGAAACCCTCGCACATGGTGTTTGTCCACCACAAAGTCCACTTGGCGGGGGCCGTGATCGAACCCGGGATCCCAAGCAGCAGAGGTGAACGCTCTACCACAGACCCACCGGGGCCCCACTATGAAAATAGAATACTACACATTACGCCATATCATTTCGCCAGTAGGTTCCTATTTGCTGATCAGTTAAACAGTATTCCTGGGCATCGTGGCGAAAAATGTATTTGCTTTTTCGTGCATTGTACGAAAAACACAAAGAGTGAACGCAATAAAAAGGAAAAAGGAAAAATACAATGCGATGTAAAGTGATTGGACTCTTTTGACAAATCACTCAATGTAGCGCATTTCTTGCAACCAGAGCTTGATGGTCTAATCAGTAACACCGTGGGCTCATGTTCAAGGGGTCTTCAGATCGATTCCACCTGAACACATACTTTTTTATTTTCTTTCCAACAATAGAAGTTTTTTAAAATTATCCAGTCATCCTAGAAAAGGAAATTGTACACACTTTTGTATTCACATTATCGCGAAAAAATATGACCAGTTACTTGCAGTTTAAACCGTAGACAATAAGTTAATGAAAAATGTTTTTCGTTCTTTTTATAAGCAAGGGGCAAAATCCAGCTTCTCTTCCTAATACAGAAGGACTCGAAAACCTCACGATCGTCAGTCTAATAATTATGTCAACCGGCTGGGCTCGGTTCAACTGAGCCAACAGCTCGAGCCGGCTCGGTCGGCTCAGCTTAAGTGAGCCATCGGCTCGAGCCGGCTCGCTGCGATGAGCCACCGGCTCGGCTCGGTTGCGATGAGCCATCGGCTCGACTCAGGTGAGCCATTGGCTATGTTCGGCTAAGCTCATGTAAACCATTGGCTCGAGCCGGCTCGGTAGGGTGAGGTGTGGGCTCGGCTCACTTCTCGGTTCGGCTCGGTGGTGACTGGGCCGTGAGCCGAACCGCTCGAACCGTCGACAATACTACAGTCTAACACCACAGGCTGTTCAGCTACACCCACCGGCTTCCACTGGGATACTGCGGCCCCTAGTTTTGTAACAGTTAGTAATAATATTCATTATCTTCACCCTCGCAATCAGCTATCGAGTCACGGTGATTAAATTATTCATATGTATTTTATTTATTTATTTACTAAAATATTTACGATACAGCCAAAAGATTATTATTTTTGTAAGATGTTTATTATATTCATGAAGCAAAGACTGAATATTCTACTTGGGTTTAGAATGTTTATTATTTTCATGAAGCAAAGACTGAATATTCTACTAGGGTTTAGAACTATCGCTACTACACTTTTAATGACAACTAATAGTTTATGTTCATTATTTCTGTCCATTTTCTACAAATTACTTGCAGAGATTATTCGGAGTAAATGTTTTATTTTATTAATGTTTCATTAAAGTTTAGTCATATGTTAATTACTATTTCAAATATTTTTATGTTTCTTCCGGTTAGGATAATGATTAGAAATGAAGTTTCTTCTTTTTATAAAGTTCTTGATTGTTGTAATACTTTATTTAAAGGACGTAATCTAGATTATTAGGAAATATTCAAATAAATTAGAATGAAGACGATAATACTAAGCAATATTATTAGAACAAAACATTGCTGTTTAAGAACTTGACAGAATCAAGCTTTTCAAAAAAGCAGCGTAGTATATGGGATTCGAACTGATGATCTTGGATAAAAACAACATATTTGGGGGAGCGTGCGCTAACCGTCTACTCTACTAAGGTATGTTAAGGTTCATTTTCTTAGTAAACGCATATTAGAAAATCACTACCACAAACTGCCTGATCGCTTCGCATATTTAGTGGCTTATTTCCTTTTATGTGATTGTTTACGTATAAAATGTTTAATATCTGTTATTATTAGAGCTGTGCAATATGTATAGTAACTAACATTATGAAAGATTTACGTTGTATTCTAATAAAGCATAAAATTCCACATCTCTGTAAATTCGCCGCGCGATTGCCACGCTTACGAAAATTGAACTTAGAATTTGGTGATGAGTTTCGAAGATTTCTTTCCTTATTTTTTATTTCTTAATTTTTTACAGAAATATATTTTGGAAGTCTGTGGTTTCTTTTTTCTGTATATTTATAAGAAGACATTTAACATTTTCTATCATAAGAAAGATAGTTATTTCTATTTATGTAATTTTGAAAGACATGCAACAGAAATTCTGGACAGAAGTGTAGTTTCTTCTTTTATTTATACCCCATTCCTAGACACAGACAAATCAACTTTCCTTTATTTTATTGTTTCTTTAAACAAATCACGTAATGACCCATACCTTTGGTTCGGTCTTACTTGTTAGCTCTAAACTTCATGCGTCTCGATTCGTTGTTTTTGGCCATTTCCACTTGTGCTCAAGAGTTAAACAAGTTTCTGCGTGCGCGGGAATCCATCCGTGTACTAAAAGATCTTCAGACCACCTTGCTATCGAATACTCTACGAGGGGGGATGGCCAGAGCAGAGAAACTGATTTCTTTGTTCAAGAGACATACGCACATTACTCTGGCTTCGTTACCTCGATCTGTGTGTGAATTTACAGAACTAACTCGCTCTTCCAATTTTACACGTGATTTCGCCAACAAGTTATTATTAACTTTAACGCTACATGCAACGTTGATAAAGCATTAAAGGAATAACACAAATTACAAATAGTGATCGAACTTACAACTCTAGTCACATGAACGATTCTATTCAAGGTGTCACCTCACCTTCCTATCTAGAAAAAGACACGGGTTCGATTCCTGGCAGGAGCTCATGTGGTTTGGATTCCACGTTAATCAGTAGGTCCGTCTCATATAGTCTTGCTGCTGAAAGGGACGTAAAACTCAATATCAACTCAATCTATCTAGAAGAAGGACGAAACAAAATTCATTACTGCTACCAGCTAACAAATATTTATACTCCATTTCTTGTTCTCATAAAATAATAATTCTATCTGTCAATTCATAAATGAAATATTACGTTCATGTGTAAACCTAAAAAGAATCTGACATAAAATATCTCTCTTCTGTTCCTATCAATAGCTTAGACTATGTGTCTTTTTCTACCCTTCTTTTCTCATTCTAATAATAATAATAATAATAATAATAATAATAATAATAATAATAATAATAATAATAATAATAATAATAATAATAATAATAATAATAATAATAATAAAATAAATGGTCACTGTTGTGTTTCTACACAATTTCCCTTTCACGGATGACTGTGTAATAATAATAATAAAAAAAACTTCTATTGTTCTAAAGAAAGTAAGAAGTATGTCTTCAGGGGGAATCGATCTGAGTACCCCGGGAACATGCGTTCACGGTGTTACCGATTACACCATCAAGCCCTGCTAGCAAAGCAAGCGTAAGTCACGCAGAGTCAAAAGAGTCCAAGCACTTTACATCGCATTGTATTTTTTCTTGTTTCCTTTTCACTCTTTGTGTTCTGCGTGCAATGCACGTAAAAGCAAATACATTTTTGGCCACGATGCCCAGGAATACTGTTTTAACTGATGAGCAAAAAGAAGCTACTATCGAAATGATATGGGGTAATGTGTAGTATTTTATTTTCATTGCAGCAAGGGGCAAGATACTATCCCGCGGAAAACATGCATTTATTTGTTTGACAGACAATACACTTGGGACCTGGAGGGAATCCATCTTGGAACTCTGGTTTCAAGTTTTTTCCTTAGCAAATTAATGCAGGAGGATGAAATCTCCCATTAGCCGAACAACACGCAACCAAACTCACTTTTTCTCCTTTCTCGCCAGTAGTCACTACTTCTACACAATTTTGTGTTATGACTTTGCCAACCTTATTTATCAATTACACTCCGGTCTCATCTATATTTTGTATATTTCGTGGCTTGTCTTCAAGTTCATGTTTTGTTATCTCTCCCTCTATAATATCATATAAGTTTTCTGCTGCTTCGTTGGTTAAACCCTTTGGCGTAGACAAACTCTGTGCTTTGCGAAATTTTCAGGACAGGATGTCGTCTCAGAAAAGACAAAAGCAAATTATAACCTTCTATTTTCTCGTTGTTAAATTTATGTTTGATATTTAAAGTAACGATAAATCCATAGGACAATCTCCTAACAACTTTTTTATCAGGGTAAAATTAAGCATCACCGTGGTTTTTGATGTGTTCTACACTTCTACTGCCCTTACTTCATTTTCTGGTTCAAGACTGCGTGAAAAACGATGGATTTATTGGTGTTTACCTGGCCGTTACCTTAATGTAACATGTGCACCATGGGAGATGGGACTTATTGTTAGTATCCTCGTTAAGTTAGGCCTATCAATAATTCATATTAACAACTATTTACAGAAACTACGTGTAGGGTGGGGCGTTCTTTACGCCGGTGTCCATTCTCCGTTTACTACTTTATACTAGTACCCCACAGTACCTTTCTGCTTCCCGAAATGAAATATCTCCGGCCAGTATTTTTGCAATTGTTTCTTTTGATCTCTCTCGGTCTCACTGTCCACGGGGTTTTACCCCTTGCTTTTCTTTTGTAAACTTTTAGCATTTTCAATTAGACTTAACGTATAGGTGAAAATAAAATATATTTGCATTATTTTCATGCGTATTGTTTAAAATAAAAACACAAATGATACTACATAACGAACACATAAACATATGTAGGCCTATTTAGTTTTCATATGCAACATAACGCATATATAACCTCAATGATAGTGTTTCATAATTAATCTCAAATCATAAGCCTAAATTCATTCTGTGCGGCGTGTGTCCCCAATGAGAAATGTGCGGCATATGTACCGGAATTCATGACTGAGTCTCTCCCATTCAGTACAGGAGAGACGCAGCACCTTGTGACTCCTTGATGTTGAGAACCAAGATGGCTATACTAAACTGATAACATTCCGAGCAGTACTTATTGTTCTAGCAAATGTGCTTGGGGTCCCGAGTTCAAACCCTGCTTCCGCCAAGTGAACTTTGTGGTGGACAAACATCGTGGGTTTCCTCGGGGTTCTCCCGTTTCCTCCTACTTTCTTCATTCCACCATTTCATTCATTTCTCATCATCACCGTCTCCTTTAGCCTAGCCGGGATAATCGTGGGACATAAGACTCAAAAATTTCATTTCATTTCACTTCATTTTGTTCTGGCAGATCTCAACCACTTACAATAATGTAGTAATTTACAGTGAAATGTGATTTTTCTGTAAGGTGAAAAAATATGAAGGCAAAATATCAGATTTACATTAGTTTATGCGTCGGTAATGTGTAACAACAGACGAACGTGCACACAACCACTTCACTTTTCTCCAACGTCTACGCTGCACATTCGACCGCACTCTGTCGGCAATTACCAAAACTAGAGAGCGTGTGTAGTCTACCTTGTGTGCAGTGACTCTCATTGTTTTATCCTTCCCAGCAAAAATGATTGTGCTAAAACAACTCAATTTGTCTACCACTGTTAAGAGTGTTATTTCAACATTAATACCTTCGTCTTGCTAGGGTATAATTAATATCTCAAAACATGTACACAGGACAACGAATGAAGCTGCGCTTGAATGAAGGAGAAACCAATAGTATGGAGATTGGAAGAGGAGTCAGACAAGGATGTAGTTTGTCGCCCCAATTATTCAACATTTACAGTGAATGTTCAATGAAGGAAGCATTAATGGGAATTGGAGATTTCAAGATTGGAGGGCAGATCATTAACAAGATCAGGTTTGCAGATAATGCGGTTATAATAGCTAAAACCGAAGGAGGACTACAGGAGATGATTGACAAAATAGTTGACACTGCAAAACTGTATGGAATGGAAATTAACATCGAAAAGTCGAAAGCCATGAGAATATCACGTGGAAACACGCCCTTACGGATCAGAGTAGAACAAAGAGAACTCGAAGAGGTCGATAATTTCAAGTGTCTGGGAAGTATTTTGACGAGAGACGCTTACTGCACCAAAGAGATCAGATCAAGAATTGCCACAACTAAAGAAGCATTCAACAATAAAACTCTTAACTAGCAGGCTCAATATTGGACTTAAGAAGTTTGTCAAGTGCTATATATGGAGCATTGGACAGTATGGTTCAGAGACTTGGACATTACGAAAGTTAGATAGGAAATATTTACAGAGCTTCGAAATGTGGTGTTGGAGGAAGATGGAGAAGATAAAATGGACAGAGAGAGCAACAAACGATGTTTTAAAACGGATATAAGAAAAGAGGGCACTTCTAGCCACCATCCTTCGTAGAAAGGCCAATTGGATTGGACACATCTTGCGAAGAAATTGTCTTCACACCGCCATAGAAGGAAAGATGGAAGGGAAGCGAGGAATAGGAAGAAGAACACAGCTGATCGATGATTTGAAAGATAGGAGAAATTATTGAGAGTTAAAAGAAGAAGCTGAAGATCAACAAAAATGGAAGAAATATTTCCAGGCCAAAATCTAAAATTGAAAAAAAAAATCCTCATTAGTCCCAGGACCTGCCGAAAGGCAGAATACTTAATAAAAACTGATGAGCAAAGCTTTTTGTTGTATATTTGACATTTATACCAAGTAACGAACAAAGTATGATTTCCGTAATCTTTCACGAAAATACTGTAGTTTTTTGTGCTTGATCACTTACTTCCACAATTATTAACTAACTAACTAACTCTATGACCTATGGAACCCGGAGGTCCAATGCTGCGTTCACAAAAGCTCTCCACTGACTTCTATCCTTAGCTAACTGCATCCAGTTTCTACTTTTTATTCCAAGCTCTGCCAGATCCATCTTAATATTGTCCTCCCATCTGCGCCTAGGTCTTCCTAATGGTCGTTTTCCAATTGGTCTTCCAGTCAAGACTTTGAAAGCGTCTCAACTTTCTTCCATTTTAGCTACATGACCCGCGCACCTAAGCCTCCTAGACTTGATGACCCTAACAATGTTGGATAAACCGTATAAATTATGTAGTTCCTCGTTATGAAGTTTCCGCCATTCCCCATTCCCGTTCCTCTTGGGTCCGAATGTTCGTCTCAGGATCTTGTTCTCAAATACTTTCAGTCTATGTTCTTCCTTCAAAGTAAGCGATCATGTTTTGCAACCATACAGAACAACAGGCATGATTATCGTTTTGTATGTTTTAAGTTTCAAATTCCTTGACAGGATTCGCGACGACAAGAGATTTTGAACCGAATAGTAACACGAATTCCCTGCTTTTAGTCGACATTTAATTTCTTCATGAATATGATTTTCCTCTGTTAATATTGATTCTAGATTATTAAAACAAATTCGTTCCACGATTATTAAAACGTAGAAAAGCAAAGATACGAAGGACTTTCATTCCTAAATAAAATAACAGACTTTGCCCCTTAAAATGTAATCCATGCTGTATTACTGATCTCGACAAGGCGTTAGCTCAAAAATGTATTCATCTACTAAGTTCACCAGTTTCTCCTAAGAATATTCAAGAAATTAATTCGATAGAATGATTTGAAAAATATGTTGGTGAGATATCAATTCAACCATGATTTTATAACGCTGGCAATGCTTTATACACCACCGACATAAAAGCCTTACCGTAAGAAAGCCGATGCCAGGGGCAACGCAACGCCGGCATTGTCGGGGCCTTCCTAGCAGCATTGCCGCTTCCGGCAATGCCGGTAGGTGTGCAAGCTAGGATTTGATTACATTGAAACTGAGGTTATCGCCGGCATTACCGGTATCATGTGCAAATGCACTAATGCGTTTAATGTCTTCCCACTGGGAATTGAACCCAAAGTCAGGTGCATTAAAGGAGCACACGCTAGTGACTAGACCAGCAGTACTCAACCGACACATTGGTGTGTTACGAAATTTTAGAATTTAAAAATCATGAAGAATTTAATAATAATTAGTTAAAATCAACTTTGAGACAGATTGTACGGTAACCAGTCATCGCCTCCATCGGCAGTAATAATGCTCAGTACTACTTACAGTCATTACATTATAAAAATTTATAGGGTTACACTATTATAATTTATATTATTATTATTATTACTAATAAAAATATCAAACAAATGCGTCGCGTTGTCCTAGATTTTCAGTAAAGTGTGTTGTCAGTCAAAAATGGTTGAGAACCACTGACCAACAGGGAGGGCTTGAAGTCTTTACTTCGGATTATGAATTTATATATTAAAGAAACGATTGTCACTTCATATTGACTTTCTTGTTCTATGAAAATCAATGTTATAACCGGATGTGGTAGTAAGTTTCTGCCACTTCCATTTGCAATAGAGTGAAAAAAACAGAGACGGAAACTACTGTTGTGACACAGTATCCATATCAAAAACTGCTTCTCGCTATCGTTTTTTCACTATAACGATTAGTGTTGAAACTGAATACGTAGTTTCTCACCACTTCCGGTTTACATAGAGGGATAAAGATCGAAATGGCGTTTTTGGGATGCTGAATTTATATCAAAAAATTATATCTCGCTATATGGAAATGCTATATGGTATTTACAAGTGGAACTGGAAGTGCTAGTACGTTTCTACCACTTACCGTATTAGTAGAGAAATAATGGTAAATATTGAATATATTCTTGGGACACTGAATTGGTTGTGGTAAATTGCATCTTACTATATATTACCGTTTTTCCTCTATGGCGATCAACATTGGAATCTGAAGTAGTTGATTTATGTCGCTTCGAAGTTGAAGAAAGGATAAAGGTGATGGTGAAGATGTCATTTATGCATTTAGACTCTAAATCCATTTAAAAAATCATTTCTCACTATCACTTACCAATTTTGCTCTATGGAGATGAATATTGAACCCAGAAGTGGTTTGATTCCTGCAGTATTTATTCTTACGAGGAAACCGATTCAAGTGTGACACGAAATTGGGGACGAGTTTATGAGCAAATGAAGTGCTTTTGTGTACAATTAAACCCATTATCTCAACCGTTCCGGAGATATAGAAGAATAAGGGGAAGGTTGGTGCTCCGATATTTTGCGAATTTCTGAATTTTTAGCGTTAGTACAGGTAAACGAGTCTTAAAAATGAACAATTCCTTCATCCAGGAAACTGTAGTAATACGTCGCCTTAGACATGAGGATTACAAAACCGAAGAGTCCATAAAAAATTCTAGAGGAAGAACGTTTTGGACTGGGAAGGCGAAAATACCGGAGTTCCATTGTTGCCTGAAATAGGCGTGTCAGGATTTAGGTTCAGGTTTCTTGGTACGTTGAATCAAATAAATCAGTCAAATACGATGAAAAATGCAAGAAAAAAAGAAAGGTGGCCGTCCGAACTTTCCAAACATTTATAATTTCTACAATTATTAACCGATCGGAAATGTACAGTCCGCGAAAAAAAACTGCAACATGAGCATGTAAGTTTATTGGGAAACTACGGCTAACAGCGCAGGGAATCAACATAACGTCTAAGTGGCACGAATCAAGCCAGGAGAAACCTCGGCGTCCTCGCCTGCATACTTATTTTGGAGCAAAAGACTTCGTCGTTTTACAATAAACTTTCATCCGCATGTTGCAGGTTTTTTGCTGCGGACTGTACATGATATACAGTATATAAGCCGTACCGGTTTTCGTGTCTTAAGTTGAAGATATTATTTTTGCTTATTGATCCATACATTGTGTTTTAATATATGTCACACAACTACACACTGCCGTACTTACATTTGCAACAACATGTGTTTATGACTCATATTATTTAATTCGTTTCTCTATAACACTTTTGCACAGAATATAACATTCAATTTTTGTTCACACAGTAACGTCTCAGTTCCTTTGGCAATGTAATTAATACATTTTCATATCACATTTTCTACGAACTAACGACATGATATATTAGCATGTAATACATACAATTTTGTTCTTCGTGTCAATGACGTTTGTTATTCCTTAAGCTCCTTCTTTTTCCGGCCCCGGTAAAAGCTACGCCACTCACCTCAAATTCAACACCACTTTTATTCCATACTGGTGCATCTTTCTTAACGTTTCAATGCAATTTTCAAACATATTCACTCACAACATAGCCGAAAATTCGCAACATATCGGAGCACCAACCTTCACCTTATTACTCTATATCTCCGGAACGATTGAGATCTAGGGTTTTTCCCTCTAATAGGTTTAATTGTACACAAAAGCAGTTCGTTTGCTCATAAACACGTCCAAAATTTCGTGTCATACTTGAATCGGCTTCCTCGTTAGTATACTGAATCGATCCTTATAAATTGCTCATTGTTGTTTATTTGCTCTATGGTGATCAATGACGTAACTGGACGTGATATCTTTCTACCACTTCCGGATTAATATAGAAGGTCAATGAATTAAGTGAACCTATTCGTGTTGGAAAACTCGCTCTTCGCTATTTCTTACCGTTTCTGCTCTGACACCTGTCAACAAATGAAGATAGTCGTTCTTTAGGACTTTATAGGCTATACTTTGCATAGTATAGTTTGAAAGTCTTAACTTAAATGCATTCGGTGTGTAGGTTTTACGAAAAATTTTCCGTTTTTTTTCTTTCTTTTCGGAAAATGTTTTCAATTTTAGTTTCAAAATTTTCGGATTTTGCTTTTCGAAAACTTTTTCATTTTTTAGAAAAAAATGTTTTTTTTTTAAATGCACAGGTATTTTCCAAAAAATATGGCCATCTCTATCTATAACAATTGTTGCAGTTATTCTCTCAAAGCATTGTTCTCTTTTCTCTGAACTGTAACACAACCAAAAATACAATTAGTAACAATGTATTTTATATCATTGTTAATGTGTTGTCCCATCATTAAATTAGACTAATCTTAGAAACAATCGGTATTAGTCTTTCATAGCAACTATTTTAGTACCATAGAAATACAAAAGAGCATGTTAAATGGCAAATATAATTTGTCAACTTGTTATCGCTTAAGTGACTCCACCATTAAAAAAACCTCCTTGGCCAGAGGTACGAAGTAGAAGAAAGGCTGAAGGTTTGTGAATGTATGATTGTACTTGCAATGTAGAGTGTATGTTTTTAGAATTTATTTATTTTTAAAAAATATATTTTTCTTAAGCGATTTCACTTTTAAGACATTTTATAGTGATTGTACTTTCTAATCTAATTATTAGGGTTAGGATTTCGACTAGGGTTAGAATATGCATCTTTTTTCCAATTAATACTTTGACATTTCATAATACATACGGTGTCATGGGTATACATCCTCTCAGAGGTCCCTTCTTCATTGGAACTTATTTTTCTCCTTTTACTTTTTAAAGGTTCAAGAAAGGAATTGAAGTCACTATTGTTCACTGGCAAGCACGTGCATAGTGATGACGTTACATTTAAATATATGTTGGTCAGAACTGCGCATCTTTCGTACGTGACTACAAATGCGTGATTGTTTCAGTATCAAACTACCAAGAAAGGCTGGTTTCAAGAAAGCTTTACGAATATAAGGTTCACAGTGCATGTCCATAGATGACAATCGTTTGAGTTTAATCAAATGCGTGTTGAAACTTTCTATTTTTTTAACACCTGTCTCACCGTTTCAGATTAATAGGAGTGGGCATAAACTTTTCAATGACGCTTGTGTTGACATTTTGACCCACCGCCATTTTGCACAGGCTTATCATCAAGAGTCGAGACTTGTTTTATCTTTCACTTAACATCAGCTTTCATACAATACTCAACTTGAATCCCTTTCCCATTTCAACATTTTGAGCTGGACCCCGTCTGGGACCCTGCAAGGGACCCTGGAACATTTTTTTTTAACTTTGAAATAATGACTTTTGTTTTACTTTTGAAATAATGACATATCCGTGTTTTTGTTTTACACCTATCCCACCGTTTCAGATCCATACGAGTGGCCACAGACTCTGCAATGAAGATTGTGTTGATATTTTCACCCACCGCTATTTTGCACAGGCTTATCGTAGAGAGTCGAGACCAAATTTGTCTTCTTTCATTTAACACCAACTTCCATACGATGTGCAATTTAAAAATTTAAAAATTTTGAGTTGAACCCTGTCTGGGACCCTGGGACAATTTATTTTGCTTTGATACGTTGTACTTTTGAAATGATGAAAGGCATTTTTTTTTTTCTGTTTTCATACTCTCACCGTTTCAGATTTTTCGGGGTTGCAATGGGCTTTATAGACACGCTTAAAGATTTTAATAAAAACGAGTAAAATGCTGCCCTCAAGCGGAATGCATGAGACCTCCGCAATTTCATTAACCGGTTTTGATCTTACCTTGACCCAAGCATTCAGGAAATATATACATCACCCCCATGGGTTCAAGTTTAAGTACATCCCGGGTAAGTGAAATTTCTTGATATCACTAAGTTAAAACTCAAATTTGATGAGCAATAACTCTGAAACCAAAATCTCACACACCATAGCCTAATATTTAACGTGCGTACTAAATACATCGCGGTTTATAACCATACTAATTTTGGTCGTGATTAAATGAATTTCGTCAATAGTAGGCATCCTTTCATTAAATTCAAACCCAAGGGCGCACAGTGGCTCAGTGGCAGAACGCTTACCTCTTGTGCATGGGATCCCCGACTAAGTAAGTTCGTGGCAGACAACATCGTGTCCTTGTTTTTTCTCTCGTGGTACTCCCTTTCCTCCCACATCATCATTCCACCAATTCCGAAAACTTTTCGAAAAACGAAAAATCATCGAGAAACGAAAAATTATTGCAAAACAAAAAATCGTCACAAAACGAAAAATCATCGAAAAACGAATTTTTCGAAAAATGAAAAACGAAAAATATTTTCGAAGAACGGAAACTTTTTCGAATAAACGAAAAATAGGAAAATGAAATTTACGAAAATAGGAAAACAGATTTTTCGATAAATTCCATCCCAAGCATATATCGCCCCATTCGAACGAAATCCACACTATAAAATGTGTCTGTAGAGGGCATGATTATCTCATTTTAAAGGTCCCAGTACAACGGCCACTGTGAATGACAGACAGATGACATGCTGCTAGTGATTTGGAAGCTGTAAGTGTGAATTGCAGTCAGTTGTTTATGGGTGGTAAGAACGATCAGACGTGGAGGGCCCGCACAGCTGACGAGCCCTCTTCAGTGTCTCAGCGGCGTACTAAAATTTAGTTTACTCATTGTGGTTATGCACTTGCTCATTGCTGAAGCATCACAAGTAATTAAATAATCGTTTAGCACTCACCGAAGTGTATGATAAGAGAGCAAATTATTTCTGTCATTTGAAAAAATGAAATCTTTAAGTTTTACGTCCCACGATTATGCCGGTTAGGCTAAAGGAGACGGTGATGATGAGAGATGAGTGAAATGAAGAAAGTGGGAGGAAACGGGAGAACCCCGAGAAAACCCACTGGCACGGTGCTTGTCCACCACTAAGGCCACGCGGCGCGTACTGGGATCGAACCAGGGACCCCAAGCACCGGAGGTGAACGCTCTACCACTGAGCCACCGCGCCCCCTTTCTGTCACTTGAATATCGGTAATTAACAAAAGCGGGATCGCACGAATGACTGATGTTTTGGAAGGAAACCGGAAACCATTTCGAATTCCGAACAATTTCTGGGGACAAATGTAAATCGGAGCTATCCCGGCTAAATCGGGACGTCTGGTAGCCCTTAGCACATACAAATGAAGTAAAATCAAAGTGCTTATATAAGTTTCTCTCAATGATCGTTGGTAATAAAGGCAGCATATTTTCCCAGACTTCTAAATAAACATCGTCCAGTAAAGAAGAAAGGGAAAAATGAAGCGAAATCTTTCAATTTAATGTCCCATGATTACGCTCTTTAGGTTAAGAGAGACGGATGACTAAAGCAAGCGAATGAGGATGGAAGAATCGGTGGAGTGATAAGGTGGGAGGAAACGAGAGAAAGTCCACGGACACGATGTTGTCTACCACGAACTAACTTGGCAGGAAATTGAATCAGGTTTCCTACGCACCAGATGTAAGCGCTTTACCACTTAGCCAGCACGTCCTCCAAAATAAGAATGAAACTAATTGATAACTAGTGGTGTAAACAACGGAGTGTTCGAAGTTTTAACCTTTTCTTGAGAAACACATTATGCAAAATGAGCATTTACTATGCAAAAATGAACTTATTTACCATGTATACAAATAACTGAAATTATATAAACTTCGGAATTTGAACCAGCACCCTCGACAAACTTCTGCGTGCGCCACTGATTATAATTATTTAAATTATGATGATCTGCGCAAAAGATATAACATAGTAAGGAATAGAATCCCAATAAAAACAAAATCAACTTGTGCATAGTGCACACGACATACTACAATATTTACCTATTAAGATACTTCGATTCAGACTTGAATAATCACATGTCATTAGACAATCGTAATCGTTTTAAATTATTTCTTTTCAGCAATTCACAGCACAAATCCTACTACGATTTCGCTGGCGAGACGATCGACTTAGCTATCATACGATTGCACCAGATGTACGACGAGTGATGGGAGAACATCGTCTTCTGGAGAGTATTTGGTCACCCCATGTCTATGTAGTAAACGAAAGAGTTTCTCGAATAATGGGAGCCAGTCGAGAAGATGTACTTGTAACAGTTAGGCCAGACGGGACAGTTCTTCTCTCCAGCAGGTATGAAATATTTTTCTATGCACTCATAATTAAACAATAATAGAGGTGTTTAAATCATATAGGATTATACCTAGGTAACAAATTAGCCTATATTCCAGAGCTCCTTCGTGGCTAAGCGGTTAGCGTACGCGCCTTTGGCGTGCCCGGGTTCGATTGCCGGCGGAAGCTCATGTGGTTCGGATTCCACGTTAATCAGTAGGTCCACGTCTCATATAGCCTCGATGCTGAAGGGAACGTTAAAATCAACTCAACTCAACTAGCCTATATTCCAGATTAGAGACACTTCTTACCCACATTAAATGACACTCAAATGCATAGGAATGCTATCAGTAAAAAGAGAAACTCAAACAATTTTCAGTAGTTAGTAAATCTTCATGTAGTTACACAGTGTAGTTAAGCGGAAATAATTGTTAACGGCAAGAAAGCGTTTTGTGCCCACAATTTTAACTGCAATCTGTTAATGTACAATGCAATTACAATTGTGAATTTAAGGAAAGGTTGCATCTGTCAGCAAAACCCATCCCATCTGCAGCCCATCAGAGAGCTTGTTCACTCGAAGTCCACAGAAATCACCACCAGAATTAGCAAAGAATTAAACATTCCACACCAAATATGTGGAAGATTCTATGCCTCCATATGTGATTCTACATACTTCTACCGATTACAATTGTTAAGGGTTTGAAACCGGTCGACCGAAAGAAGAGATTTTCTTCCTATTGGTTGTCTGATACTGAATTTCTTCATTTGTTTCCATGTTTTTCTTTCTTTTGGAGGTATGATAAAGTCTACAAGCTATTCTTATAGCCTGTCATGCATGTTCAATGAATACATATTGCAAAAGTCATTGTATCAGTTTACTGTGATATGCTGCAGTATACTCAGCAGGAATTTGACTATAACCTGGATGTCTGTCCAATGAAACAAGTCATCTTTCGTTTCACACTGTAAAACTACGCTAACTTCCCAATCTATGGGGTTCAATATAGAAATCTGAAGTACGTATTAGTACATTCATCATTTCCAATTTGGATGCAGGAGTAGGGTCGGAGATGGAACATGTTCTAGTTACGTTGAGTCCATATCAGAAAAACATTTCCCGTTATCTTACTTTTTTCTCTCTACGAAAATCAATATTGGAACCGGAAGTCGTACTCAAGTAAATTCGATCTCCTCTATTAAGCGTCTATTCAAACCGGATGTGATAGAAATCTATATCATTTCTAGTTTCAGTACTGATCAGACCAAAATAGATCAAACTGACAATAGATACTACAAGTGATTTTTTGATCCAAGAATCACTTTTGATATGGGGTTCAGCGTTCCAAGAATACACCTAAAAAAATATATATCTCGTAATCTGGTAGTGTGCTACATTAATCTGGTAGCTTCGAGACCAAGCGGGCGACATGAGATAACATTATTCTCCGAATGTAGAGACTTATCTGTGGAACACGTATGTATCCATGACTGCCCATTGGAAAAGTGTGGATCCTACAGTTGAAAGTGTGCGTAGAAACTGTACATACAGCAGGTAATGAGAGCTGGCATCAAACCAGGGACCCAAAGCGCCAGAGTTTCGCACTCTACCACGTAACAGAAGTTATTTTCAAAGTAACGTGAGTTATTTTCAGAGAATTTTCTTCTATCTGCGCCAAGAGGTACTTACTACAAGAATGGCAATTACTTTCACTGATGTTTTGCCATCAGGTTAGGAGATGGAATACTATTATCAGTGGAAATAACTTTATGGCTTGATATCACAGGTAGTTTGGTCTCCTGTTTGAATAAAGTGAAACAAAGATCTATTTACGTATCAACACTATCTCCAAAACTAGACATATAAAATATATATTATACAAATTAAAAGTTGTTTTTTCTTCAGTACTAAATCAGTCTCTCACAGGACTGATTCCCCGCGTAGAAATAAAGAACTTCCTATGGTTAATTTTCAAATACTTCTTATTATTCAATACTTTCTTATGAATTAATCAGCTTTGTTATATTATGAGGGATGCGATGTAGATTGATTAGGCATTTTTATTCTTAACCACTTTTACGATGCTATAGAATTCGCTACACGACTGCGTCATTATGTAGATTTGTCTACATAATTTTATCCTTGGCAATTAGATGCCGTTATCACTTTTTGAGAAACCTGGCGTATGTTCCTATAACTTATCCTGATATAAGTACAGAGGAGAGGGGAAAATAAAACTATTAGTGTTATGCACAAGTAAGATACCTTTAACATGTTTCTCATAACTTGTACATAGAAATATTAATAAATACTAGGCTGTAATAAGTGTATATTGTCACAAATAAATACTAGGCTATAATAAGTGTATATTGTCACATTTTCTTTATTGACTGTTCCGTTTTATAGGGAGTGGGTTTACCTATAATTTTGCACTTTCTTCATTGGTTAACTGTGCCCTCCTAGATCCCTTCCTAAACAAAGTACGTGTGACTGCTAATTTCTAATATGCCTTCATGAAATCATTTAGATTTAGTTTATAAGATATTATATAACATGTATTTGTGACTAGAAATATTATAAATTATTTTAATATTTCTTTTTCTTAATATTTATTGCCTGCCTCATATATATATTTCTTCTATGTGTTTAATCTTATAGTTTTATTTTTGATTTTTTTTATAGAATGAAAGTTACGTTATTCTGTGGTATGAATCTCCAAAAATTTCCATTTGATCAGCAACACTGTCCTCTGGAATTAGAAAGTTGTAAGTGTGTATATATATGTAAATGTTATTCTTACTTAAAATAGCTACTTAAATTATTAATTTATCCACACAAAATTGTTCATGCATTTTAGAGTACATTAAAAAATTACAATCTCAATGAGATTATATGTTATCTCTTACCAAAACAAAAACCTATTTTTCTGTTTATTGCCTTATGTTTTTCCTGTGTTCTAAGTATAACACATCTTAATACTTCAGTAACTACTTTTTTTTTTTTCTTTTTACGCGCAAGCCGTAAAATTTCGATGACATCGTTATCAGTAAGAACTTTTATTCTGTGCAAATTAAAGTGTGCAAAGTAAATATAGTCACGTGCAAATATCTCTACTGCTTCAAGAATATCTTACTTGAAAAACTGTGCTCGGGAATTAAACACATTACAGAAAGTGACTTGTGAGATGAATTTAAGAGTCAATTCTCCAAGCACAAACAACTTTATCTTCCTAATGTTAAAAAAAAAAAAATCTCATGATAATGTAAATTTTGCAAGATATATAGAACTGTAAATAAAATAGCTGCTACTGATTAAACAACCATATTTGCATGGAAAGGTTTATTCTTGCGAGGTGAAGCAAGTACTTTTAAAACAGTGAATTTTGTATACTCAAGAGAGAGTGCCCAAATAACAGCATTACGCATGATCTTTTCTTCAGTTCTTCAATTTCTAAGATTATATTACAGATTGAAATATCCTGTTATATATATCACACAATTTTCATTTTAATGTTGTCTTCATATTTTAGTCGATTATGACTGCCGCCGCCTCTGGGAACACACACTCGTAATTTATTAAAATAAAGTGAACAAAATTGAACATACTTCACTTGAATTCATTTGAAGACAGTTTATTAGTAACAAATTGACACAAAGAGGTTACAGGCACATTCCCATATTATACATACATTGGTGCCAACGTTACTGGAACACAGAGAATGTCACAAGAAGATACAGTTCTCTATGTAATAAATATCACCGTTTCGTCTAAAAACTTTCTGAGACAAAAATAGAATATTAAAAATATAATACGTACGTACACTCAATACTAATATGCTTCCGTTTAGAATGGAATTTACTAGAAATAAAAAGGACAAACACTTAAGATTAAATTACAATAACTCCCATAAAAAATCGGTTAATATACACATGTTATTTTAAAGTTCTCTTCAGCATTTTGTTACGTGCAATTAGATTAATAGAAGCATTTAGAATTTTACGATTTAAACAAATAATAGTAAAATGAAACTTTCTACCAAATGTGGAAATTGTAGAACAACATTGATAGAAATTCAGATTAACTGAAAGGATAATAATTTAAACATATTTTAAAGTACTACATATAATTGTAAAACGAAGAGACATACCGTGTCTTGTCACTCATGGATATTTTAGAAGCCATTATTATTATTATTATTATTATTATTATTATTATTAATAATAATAATAATAATAATAATAATAATAATAATAATAATAATAATAATAATAATAATAATATAAAACATACAATTCAACTTAAGATTAAACTTACTATGTTCCGTAACTAAATACGTATTTATCTTGAAATGGAAACTTATTTATTTCAAACGTTTTAAGTACACCTAGACTGTCATTTTATACTAGAACATAACGATGAAAAACAGATTTAAAAAACAGGCTATATGACCTATACATTAAAACTACTATGTGCCATTAGTCTAAACAAGCTGCAAAAACCCAAGAAGAGCCTGAGTTAGGATTTCCTAGCCTCGGAAGTCAAGTTTAATCAGAATTACTAGGTTAAGGCTAATTGTTCACCTTTGCTGACTCGTTATTGAAAAGAACGATGATAATTAGAAATTTATCACACATTAATTTTCTCTTCTTTTACAACATTTGGTTTTAATGCACTTCATAATTATTGCAAAAGCATTGTTTCTATAGTTTGAAAATTACGTAATTAATTACCTATCTACTGGGATATAATGCGTAGAGTATATTTGATACTTTATGTAATTAACTAATTAACTAACTAACTCTATGACTTATGGAACCCGAAGGTTCAATGCCGCGTTCACAAAAGCTCTCTACTGACTTCTATCCTTAGCCAACTGGATTCAGTTTCTACTTTGTATTCCTATCTTTGCGAGATCCATCTCAATATTGTCCTTCCATCTGAGCCTAGGTCTTCATAATGGTCGTTTTCCGATTGGTCTTCCAGTCAAGACTTTGAAAGCGTTTCTACTTTCTTCCATCCTAGCTACATGACCTGCTCACCTAAGCCTTCTAGACTTGATGACCCTAACAATGTTTGGTAAACTGTATAAATTACGTAGGTCGTCGTTATAAAGTTTCCGCTATTCCCCATTCCCGTTTCTCTTGAGTCCGAATAATCGTCTCAGGATCTTGTTCTCAAATATTTTCAGACTATGTTCTTCTCTCACAGTAAGCGACCATGTTTCGCAACCATACAGAACAACAGGCATGATTATCGTTTTATATATTTTAAGCTTCAAATTCCTCAACAGAATTCGCGACAAGAGATTTTGAACTGAATAATATCACAAATTCCCTGCTTTTAGTCGACATTTAATTTCTTCGTGAATATGATTTTCGTCTGTTAATATTGATCTTAGATATTTGAAAGTATCATTTTATGTAATTATAAACTATAATTCAGTTGTTTATAATATTTAAAATACATAAGCGAAATATTTATGTAATTTTTAGCTATGCAGTTTTGTAATCTGTACTAATTTCGTGTAAGTTGTACATTTTAGAATCTAAATACTGATTAGAAAATGTATATAGTTTGCAAATGTATTATTTTCGTATTTTTAACTACATAATTTTGCATGATAAAATTTATTTAATTTATAGAAATGGTGGCTACATTTTGTGTACTATGATTATATGTAAAATTATATACATTGCTACAACCTTCATCAAAGATACTTTTAAATCACAAAATATTTCCCATGTATATATATATATATATATATATATATATATATATATATATATATATATACTTCGTATACTACTATTTAGTATATCTTTCAATCAGTAGACTATTAGGCACATTCCAGTAATTTAAACTTTTTCTATAGAGTAGAATGAATTCAATCAACATTCTGTTTCATTAAATTGGAAGTGTAATATACGTATTCTTCAAAATAATGCATTTCCGATATTTACTAAGGTTTGTACTTTCGTTAGGAGGCACATAAATACACGGATTATCAATAGTACAAAAGTAAATTCTATATGAAGGCATCAATGATACTCAGAAGTATCAGAAGACAATATTTAGGATAGGCACAATATATATACATGTGTATATATATATGCATGTACATGTTAGATAGACATATATACACATGTCTATCTAAATCTATCTTGTCGATAGCTGCCGTCACACGTCAAATGGTGCACGGCATTTATTTTCTTGTATGTATATATACGAGGCGTATTTCAAAAGAAAGGGCCGATATATATACCACGCCAGTCAAAAAGTTTCCGAAATTTTGTTGGAGCTCTTTATTGCCACGTAGGCTTCTTTGGAACACACACATTTATTCCACTGTCCTTCCATTGCTGGTAACATAGACGAAAGTCCTCTTTCGGTATCTTACGAAGTTCAGCCGTCACCTTGGTTTAGATCATCTTCTACAATGGCGAAACGGGTACCTTTGAGACTTTTTTTTTTCCTTAAAACATTATCACTGTACCCATAAACTGTTTTAAGGCTATCAAAGTCTTCGAAGCAGATTTCCCCAATATGCAAATGAACTTGACGTTTATGCGTTGCTTGAACTGCGACATTGCGCCAACTGATCACCTTGCACTGTTCCGTCCAGCTATACTATTCGTATACTGCTTGTTATAACCTGTTCACACATGTCAAATTCATAAGTAGAGAACCTAAGAACTGTGCTGTATAAGAGTCTTGTATCACAAATGCCAAAACTACAACGTTCCGGGAACTTTTTGATTGACTGCCCTGGTAAAATTCTAAATGCTTCTATTAATCTAATTGCACGTAACAAAATGTTGAGAAGAGCTTTAAAATAACATTTGTATAATAACTGGTTTTTCATGGGAGTTATGGTAATTTAATCTTAAGTGTTTGTCCTTATTATTTCAAGTAAATTCCGTTCTAAATAGAAGCATATTAATATTGAGTGATACGTACGTATTATATTTTCAATATTCTATTTTTGTCTCAGAAAGTTTTTAGACGAAACAGTGATATTTATTATATAGAGAACTGCATCTTCTTGTGAAATTTGCTGTGTTTCGGCAACGTCGGCACAAATGTATGTGGGAACATGCCGTTAACCTCTTTGGGCCATCAAATTACGAATAATCTGTCTTCAAACGGATTCAAATGGGGTATATACAATTTTGTTTACTCCATTTTAATAATTTACGAGTGTTTTCCCAGAGCTGATTGAAGTTATAATCGTAAGATTGATAGATATAAATATAGATATAGCGTGTTACTTGTTTTGGGTAAAGCGATATTGTGCCCACCTAATATTTAAGTTGTATTACGTTGTATAACAATCTATCTGAATATTTGAAACGTGAAATAAATATTTGGTGGGCACGTAAAATAAATATTAGGTGGTATATATAAATGTTCAAATTTATCAGTAGTGATTATCCAAAGAAATTAAATAGAATTCGGGAGACCAATTTTTATATCATTCTAGTTCATTTTTATTTTATTTTATATTATATTATGGTCTATCGTACTCGCTCAATGTAAATTATTTTATTTATTTATTTATTTATTTATTTTTTCATTTTTCTTAACTAACAGTTTGGATCATTACTTCCTCAATTGAATTCTTTATTTTGTATCCTTACCTTAGGCAATTGTCTTCATGGTGCAGTTCAATCTGTACAAAGGAATGGATAAAAAAAAAATAATAATAAAATAAATAAATATCTATACTTCACAAAGTCAAAAGTTATCATGTCTGCTGACGAGTATGTAGCTTTCGAGCTCTCTGAGTATCACTATAGAACACTATGCAATCATACTGAAGAGGTTTCGATTAAGGTTGATATTTAAAATATTTATACTAACATGAACCTTAATACACTTAGATGCTAACATGCTCAAGAATTTAAAGTACTGTTTTACTTATTTGAAATTCTGATTCCTGAAACTATCTTACTCTTCGTAGCTTTAGCCTCTCCCCTGGAGCCTTGTTCACGGAGACTAAAAGTAGAAGGACAAGTACTAAAAAGGATGAATTTACCAGGATAGCGCAGTGCAAAGACTTCTTGTCGATAGCTGCCGTCACACGTCAAATGGTGCACGGCATTTATTTCCTTGACCTTTTTATTATTTTTCTCCTATTTTTATTCCCTGTGAACAAAGCTCCAGTAACAGTAGAACCGATAAGTGAAAAATATTTTCAAGAATAAGAATTTCAAGTAAGTAAAATGATACACTTATTTGTCAGTTATTGATATTTCTTTTTTCAGGGACATATAACACGAGTGATCTGATTTTATCATGGGAAAAGGATTCACCAGTCACCGTAAACAAAAAATTTGATCTGACAGAATACAGATTAATCAAAGTATGGACAAACTCAAGCATATCTTCCTACTCAGTTGAAATGGAGGATCAAGAAGAAAGTGCAATAATGGATTCAGAAAAAGCGATTGCACGCTATTATGGAAAATTTGGTACGTTCGATCTCTTTTCAAAAAATGGATTCAACTTAAAAGGAAGGCTAATGTTTATATTTTAAGATATTACACACAAAATGTATGTACTAAAAACTCATCTAATTGTATTCATGGAAAGAGCAGAATACTGTCCAATATTTTTTATACATACATGAGTATCCTTTTACAAGGAGCATAGAGTCTTAATACACGTTATGCAGAAGGGTCTTCAAATGTTCCCTCAATTAAGATCAGTGAAATCCTTTAAATTTCTGTGACGTATTTTTCGAAGTGATATCGATTTAATGTCCCGAATTTGATGTGGAAACAAAACACGATTATATTGTTCCCCTATTAAATTCAAATTTATGTTAATACCAATTCCGAAGATACATCAAGACTATTGCCTAGGAGAATTGTCTCATCTATCTGGAATGGAAATTAATCTATTTATAACAGATAATTCTATTGTAAGTGCACTTACATCAAAATTATTGTTTAAGAAAATTTTCTCATCTATCAGGAATGGAAATTAATTTATTTAGAACAGATAATTCTAAGTGCACTTACATCAAAATTATTGTTGAAGAAAATTTTCTCATCTATCAGGAATGGAAATTAATTTATTTAGAACAGATAATTCTATTGTAAGTGTACTTACATAAAGATTATTGTTGAAGAAAATTTTCTCATCTATCTGGAATGGAAATTAATTTATTTAGAACAGATAATTCTATTGTAAGTGTACTTACATAAAGATTATTGTTGAAGAAAATTTTCTCATCTATCTGGAATGGAATTAATTTATTTAGAACAGATAATTCTATTGTAAGTGCACTTACATAAACTTGAATTTAACGAGGCAATAATATAACCTGTTTTATCCTCACATAAAATTTAGTACATTAAGCTGATGCCACTTCAAAAAATACGTTACAAAAGTTTAAAGGAGTCCACTAATATTGATAGAAGAAGCATTAGAAGCCTCTATGTTCCTCGTAAAAGGATAGTCGTGTATGTATCCAAAATATTGAACAGTCTTCAGCTGGACTTTGTTGAGTTCTTTTCTTATTTTGAAATATGTCTTCTATAAGTTCTGTTAGTCAATACAAGGAAACAAAGTCATGACATTACAGAATAAGATAAAGAATTGGTAGCCAACTCACCAATAATTACCAATATGTTAAATTAATTCTGAAAAGTTGCGATAGTATAAAATAAAATCTGTAGAAGCTTTTTCTTTATTTCTGTTGATCAGAAACAGACAAATCTGTATTACTTTTAAGCAAAACAAATATCACCTATGCTTCGATTGCTCTTCTAGTCATTGGACTATACAGATTAATTCTACCAATTAACATTTTATAACTGTTTTTAAAAAATCTCATAATGTTTCTATACGTTTTATGTTTGTACTTTTAATTTCCAGCTGGAAATTTCAGCACTCTGACAGTAAAATTCCACCTAGCCCGTGAAGTTGGACATTATCTTATGGACTATTTTATGCCCAGTATTCTTCTGGTTGTTGTGTCATGGGTTGCATTCTGGCTAGACCCAAATGCTGTTCCTGGTCGAACTACACTTGGTATGTATATACTATATAGAAGATTCAAAAAAATGAGGGTGGGGGTTATCTTGGCAGCAAATTGGAAATTTAAAAAAAATATTTACGAAATACTATTTCAAAACTTCTGATGACAAGTGTGATGTAAGATTGACACGTTGTATGAGAATAATTGAACAAGGAAGAACAAATTGTACCTTATTAAGACCAAGATATTTAGCTCATGAACACAAGTTGACAAAAGTTTTTTTTTTTTTTTTATACAGTGTTGGAGACTTTTTTGTCTTAGTAGTTTTTTTTTCTCTCTCTCTCTCTCTCTACTAAAATAGAAAAGCTTGTAGAGCTACGGAAAAATTTCATTATAAATAATGATCTCTACGTACAAAAATATAATCATATGTACACATGTAATTATATGTGGTTTTCATCTCAACTTGTCTTTGCTTAATGAATTTCCCTTGTATTAGAAGCGAATATCTTTTTTTTTTCATATATGGGAAATATGTCAGGAGAACAAAGGAAAATAATTTTACTATTTGTGACATAATGCTGGAAGTTAAAAGTAATGATCTAATGTGTATCTCTGTAAATTGTTATAAAATATTCACTGAGTTCGAAATAGCACTTGAATTCGTATGAACATCTAAAAATGAACCTTTTTAAATATTTATGTGTAAGAAACCAGGTCTATAAGGTTTTATATCGAGGATAAGTATTTCATTGAATTATCAAAAGAAACAAATTTTGGTGATGTTTGTCTTATATTATTCAAAATTTGTATATTCACAGAAAAAAGAACTACATCAATACCTGGTTATTTCCGTTCTTTGAGTCATAATTCAAAATTTTGGTAAATGAAAATCCACTTTGTGACATCAAAAGCCAAAGCGAAGATTCAAATTAATTATTTAACTGAATATTGCAAACGTAAGCACTATTTCTTTTGTAATAAACTTAATAAATATTTACCAGATTTATACAATTGAATGTTAAGTTATAAACATCATGATAAATCTTGGGAAAATTTTCTCTTCAGAGAGTCGTTCATGCTCTTTATTTTCTAGGAACTAGCACAATGCTAACTTTCATCACACTTACAAGGAATACTGGCAGTTCTCTACCAAAAGTATCTTATATCAAAGCAACGGAAATATGGTTTATAGTATGTACTGGATTTATCTTTGGTTCTCTAGTCGAATTTGCATTCGTCAATATTATCTGGAGGAGGAGGTAAGCTAATTTTATTTTAAAATATTAAGACCATAACACATACAATTAATGACATAATACATTATGAATGGACTCTAAGAAAATATCAGCAAACATCCAGAAAAACTGCATATTCTGCTCTGGTTTCAAATACTGTATCTAGAAACGATGTGTCGCTGATTAAGTAACTCATTTATTATTGAATGCAATTATCTCCTATTTACTCCCATTAAAATATTACGAAATAATTTTGATGAATATTTGTTTGCCTTGTTTTCTATATTACTATTATCTTTAAGCTGACTACAATACATGTGATATGTGTCTTAATATTTACGATTTCAATAATATTTAGGAATATATAGAAACAATATTCCTTTGTGTATATGTATAGATTTCTTTCCTCCTGAGGTATTTTTCGATATATTACTTATGTATCACAATTAACTACTGTAATACAATTCTACACGTTTATAAATATTTACCTTATATAATATTACATTTTCAAGCATTATACATATACATTTTCTAATATTAGCCACTCGTCAAGCGTTCTTTTAAACTTACTTAAGACAGTGAAGTTATATTCTTTAGCAAACGGTCTAACCGCATTGTCTATCTGCTACCGTAAGATTACTGAAATCCAGCTGCGCTACGTCTAGATAATTCTTGGATGGATGACCGTTAAAAAAAAATAGATGGTGCTGGTAATTGTTACTTTCACTTAGCGTCGTGAGGATAATTGATAAGCAACTTAAATGAAATAAATAGTAGACTTCAGTCTACAGAACCGTCGATAATAGCAACAAGCTTTGCAATCACACAACTCCCAATTTAAAATCCGCGAACAATCCAAGTTATGTTCTTTGATATTTTTCCGTAAAACTTTGATACTTTTAGCTATTGTGAGATTTAGAAAAACAACTATCATCCTAGATTTTGTTTTTAAAAAAATCAAAAAATAAATAAATAGAAAGGGTAATTTTAGTATTGTGGGACAATATAAATGGTTTTGATTCAATAAATCTCTCTATCATCTCTGTGTCCATGTGTGAGTCTATCTATCAGGCAATGCTATGTACATTATTTATGAGTCTTACATTGTAAAACAAGTTATGACATCTTGTTCAATATGTAAGCTACTAGAAATATATGAAATTCATGACTAAATTTCAGATAGATTTCAATAAAGTAAAAATTGTCCGAAGTATATCTATTGAATTATTTATTGACTTTAGCACGTAGTAGCATTTATGTAATGTATAGATAGAATATATACTTTGATTAATAAGGGCTGTTATATGTTGTCAGAACAAAATCTTTTGAAAATATTTGTATCCTCTGATATACAATTGATTTTTTAAAAAATCAATTGTATTCCTGAGAAGTTTTCCCAGTTAGATTTTATTGTTATATCAAACTGCTTACCACATAATATAAATTTGTAGCATAATAGTAACCAATCACCTTACTTTCAAAACCAACTTAGAATTTACCAAACTCTTAAGAAAATCCCTATGCTTGCCAATGAATTGAATTTATAACATTTCAATTTATATTTCAACTTATTGCATGGTTAATAGAAGATATTAATCAACACTTGTCAAGTTTTTTATATTTGAATTCCTTTATTTGAAAGCACTATATAAAATATATTAATTTTCTGTGTAAGTATCCTTCATGTGAACAAATAATTGTTCTCAATCATTATGTAATAACTTTTATTTTTAGTTTACAAATGTTTAATATAATATCTTATAGAAGTTCTACAAGATACTTATGTTACTAGTATATAAACGAAGAACATCTAAATCTCTGACGTGTTAATATCATCATATCTGTATCACATACTTCTTTCACACCTGAAAAAAAGAAACTTCAATAATTTTTATTAAATACTTTTTATAGATATATATTTTTTGTATTTAATTTATATGTTACGATCTCGTCCTTATTTTGGACCAGTTCATTGTTTCCTCCTTTTATTTCTTTTATCCATTAACCTACATATTGTAAAAATTATGAGCTCCTGTTATTCTACTTTTAAGGCCGATCACAAGTAACTCTCCAATAGATTTTACTTATCTGTACGAGCACCAAACTATGATATTTAATATCATAAATAGAAAATAAATGCAATCATAACGACAGTCAAGATATAAACTTTCACCTATTTACATACAATTTCGCTAAAGTTTAGCTGTTCTTTTATTAATTGATGCATTACTTAAACTTCTGTAGTTTTTATACATCAAGACACACTGATTATTATAAACACAATAATTATTTAAATAACATTGAACATTTTATGACAATGTTTGATACTATGTGAAACTGCCCCAAAATACGAACAATGATAATATTTAATACAACTGACTGTGCAATTGACCTAAAAATTCTCCGTCCACGTGCTTAAGACTTCTAAATAGTAAGAATAATTTGAAACTTGTTATAACATGTATCTTCCCTTATCTAATCTTCTGAAGACATTCAACATTATAGATGAACTGTTAACTAAAATATTTTTTTTTTTAAAAAAAAACGGAAGGAGAAAGGTCTTGAATATATATAAACATGAGCGTCTTTGTGACAATCATCATTTAAAATTTTAACTGTATCTTTTTTATAATCGGTTTTATTTACTCGAAGATTTTTACCTTCGTAGTAATCTATTTACCCATTACTCTGAATTAATACCTACTTCTAAACATCTTTCCAATGAACTTGCAATAAGTTTGTATCAATGTCAGGAAACTTTTCGTTAACCTTCACAAGGAAATGGTAAAGGTTTGTTGCCTACAAAAAATATAAACCAGTATTTATACAAAAATAATGAATACATTATTTTAAATAAAAACAAGATTACATTACTTCAGAGTTATTTTAGATCCATAAGTAATAAACAAAATAAATAGTTTACTCTGTACTGTATTTTTATAGTTTAAGGATCAAGCCATGTATTAAGAATGGATAATGTCTTGATTTCTTTTCTTCCCTTTCCAACAGGAAAAATGTAGAATTGAAGAAAGTGAATAGTAAATACATTTTGAAGTCAACACTAACTCCAAAAATGAAAAGGAAACAAACTGACTTGGAAAGATGTCAATCATGGCCGACAGTAGAGGGTTCACATGGTGGATCTACGGATAATATACAATTCTACTTGCAACAGGTAAGTTACAGTAAAGTACTATATACTCTGCTTCTTGAATATTAATTTACCTGCTCAACGTGCTTTTCTGGAAACAAAACTGAAAACGTAATGGTTTTATTGAGACTTTAGAAGCTATTATAGTTACACACTATAGTTGATATACGCAAATATTCGAGTGAACAGAAGCAGAGACGACATAATATCCTAACAGTTTCTAAGACATATCAATGATGAAGTAGTGGTAAATAAAAAAAACGGCATTCTTCCCTTGATTTACACACTGACATATGCACATCCTGCTTTTCAATGTCGGAATATATTTTTTAGTGGGGGCATGCTTTCCTAAACTATCAAAACCAATATGGCTTATTAGCAAATAGTCTCACTTCAATCATTGAAGCACGTTATTCGCATTTGTTTGTTCCTTGATTTCTTAAATTCAACATTGAATAATTAACCACATTACATTGCTAAAGATCTAGATTTAGGTTGTTTATTGCGTTTTTCGCCACAATTACGGTAGAAATTTTGCAGAAATGTACTTGTCAAGAAAATGTTTGATTAATATATAAAGCATAAAGGTGACAATGAATAACTACTAAAACATAAAGACCTTAAATAAATAACTCGTTTAAGAAATACTTTTCCATTATTCAAAGTGTAGTAGAAAAGTAGATAGTTTTATATAGAATCCTTTAGCCCATACGTACGCTCACTTTTTAGTCATGAAAGATATTGTTTATTCACTAACAGTTTCATTATTATTATTACAAAATTTGCCTTAGGATAAATTTTAGTTTTCTCTGGTTTAATTTAATATGAACAGTGAAATCGGTGTAAATACTAACAACTTTATGAAAATATTTCAGAGTTCACAAAATCAGCTGACTGTGAATTCGATCGACTCTATACGCACTGATCCATACAACTCATGTAACACAATGGACTCTAGCTTATCAACTGTTCCTCAAAATAGTGATGATTGCCACAGTGTGGTTATCCCAGTTCCTGCAACAAGTGCAACTCCAAACCAACCGAAGGGATTTACAACGATGACTCCACAAGAAATTGCTCAGTGGATAGACAAACGCAGCCGGGTTGTTTTTCCGGTATCTTTTATTCTGTTCAATGCCCTCTATTGGGGTTTTGTATGGGTGTGAGTGTATGTGCCATGTGCAATACCAAAAAACTTAGTATTATGTATTTATCTCATACGTTGTAATTCATTTAAGTTAGAATATCATTGAATATAGACAATTATTTTTAAATTTAAATTTCATATTGTGTTGTATGTATAATGTTGTTTTGGACTTTTTTTCGAAAGGAAGTGTGAATAATATATCACTTAAACCGTAGTGTCAATTAAAAAATAGAAAAGTGCAACATTTTAGAAGGAAACAGTTGTTTTAAAATCGAATTAATCATAGTTATTGAGTGATTAGAATTAAAAATAATATGATAAAGATAATAATATTAATAATATATTCATAATTAAAAATACATTGTGGTTAATTTGCTTCTTTTTTGAAATTTTTAATTTCAAGGAAAAGCAAAGAATAATGACGGAAATTAAAAATACAACGCGATCTAGCATTTACAAAATTACGGTGAAACAATGTAATTAGTGCTTTCTAAATATTGTATTTATTACATGAATTCTTTGTCAACTAATTAATTATAACGTAATTTACCAGGATTGCAAATATCTGCAATAATAAATCTTCAAATCTAATTACTCCTTTTTAAAATTTTTGGTTTGAAAGTTGCAGAGCAATATTTGTCCTAAACATTGTGAAAATAAATAATAATAAAAAAAACAGAACAAAAGAGAAAACAGAGTATATGTTTCTTTACAGTTTAATAGCCTTTCAGTTACTAAATTACCGGACATAGACTTATAGCTTAACGTGGGATCCGAACCATAAGAACTCTGATGAAATACATCATCCTATGAATCTGCTTCTCCTATGAAGATTTAAAAATTAAGTAAAAGTAATAAATTACCAAAATTTCCTAGATAAGAGATCTTAAAAATTTCAAAATGCCACAAATAAAAGGAATGTAACAAATGGAATAAACTTGTAAGTAGTATACAATTTAATTGGTTTGTTATGATTCATAAAATATTACTTGCGAATTTTTGGATGTAAGAAGATTATTGAAACGATTGCTAATTAATATAATTTCAATGGTTAAAAATCAAAGATCCTAAGTCTTAATATTTTAATAGACTTTATCCTATTTTTGTTTCTGATAACAAAGAGATAGCGTAATGTATCATGTTTAAAAGTTCAAACTATGAGAGTCTAAAGAGGTGATGAGAATAAACGTTCAGCTGCTTAGTTTGTTTTTTTTCGTACATGAAACTGAATAATCAATTTATTTAAGTTATTTTTATCTCCAGATAATTACTCTCCAGAAGGGTGAACATGCTATAAGAAAGATGTAACCAGATTACAATAGACCGATTTTGAATTAATTAGTCTTGTGAGAGGTATAGCTTACATACTTCTTTATAAGACAATGTGTAATATAAAGTATAATGCTAATCATGGGCGTCTCTGGCATGTTAAAATTGGGGGGGGGGACGACTAGAATGCTAGTAGATCCCGTCTAAAGTTATGTCAAAATTATGAGTAAACTGGAATCTACTATACTAATGGCATCCGCTCTTTCTACCTTTAGCAACAAAATTCATCATTACTGGTAGACTACCTGCCGAAAAAATTAAGTTTATATATAAATGGTTCTTAGGTAATTTCTTCATCTTGACATTTCTAAAGGTGAATTCCTGCTCAGTACTCTTAAACACATTTGCAGCAGTGTAGTTTTATAGTCCTCATATATTTCGATTTTTTATCTAACAAAATTTTAACTCTCTGAAAGAAGTCCTACGATGACACTTGATTTGATTGTGAATTTCGATTTTTTTATTTTCATTCTTCTTCTGTATTCTTAATAAACTCAAACTGTATATTATCCAGGCACGTAGCCAGGATTTCGTGAAAGGGGGGGGGGGGAGGTTCCGTGACATGAAATACTGTAGTCATCAAACCAGGGACTCGAGCATTCTAAACTATTTTACTGGAACATATATTGGTTCATTTAGCCAGGATTTCGTAACGGAGGGGGGGAGCCGTGACATGAAACTCTGATGGCCCAGGAGCTTGATCAACCTAAACTACTTTACTATCAACATATATTGGTTTGTTAGGACAGTAAAATGTTGGCAAGTATCATATTTTAATAAACTATGAAGAAATCTCGAGTAAAATAATAAAAAAAAAGTATTGAAAAAGATTTTACAATATTTACGTCCTTCCTCTGTTTATTCAAATATAACAATTTTCCTTTCATTATGACTTCAACTATTATAAAAAGTACATATTCACTATTACAAAAAGTACATATTCAATAATGTCTTGTAAAATATTTTACAATATTTGCGTTCCTTTCTCTGTTGAATCAAATGCTATCAGAACTTTCTTTCCACATACATTTTGTTTTTATTATTCCGTCAGCTACTGTCGGTTCCAAATGACAGGTTAAAGGAGCAGTAGAAAATTGTTTTTGAAATACCATGTTTGATACTGCAAGGGTGCAATGACGAAAAATTATGATAAAAAAATGTCAACACTGTTACACAATGTCACTATGCTTTCGGAAACTTGAAATCTGCCTGACTAGTAGGAGAAATTCTGAGAATTCCGTAACTTTTCTAGAAATTTCAAATTCCCTGACTCTCCCAGGATATCTCGCTCACCTCGCCATAATGTATTGCAAGTAATGCAAATCTCCTCGAAAGAAAGAGTAACTAAAAGCTTCCTGTACCTTTTTTTTTTATTTTTAACACTGATCTTTCTTTTTCTCATTTCGCTTTGTTTCATCCTTCCTTATTTTTTTCATTTCTGGTCTCGAAGGGGCAGGGGGAGGTCCGGACTCCCGGACCCTCCTCCCTTGGCTACGTGCCTGATATTATCTATCATTTTGTCTTTCATTTCGCTGTATGTTTTTGAACTGGTCCAATGATCTGCCTCGTTTACTTCGTTTTCCGTTTTATAGCCGTGTGCAACAACGAAGTTGAAACAAGCGTTCACTCAAACGCGTTCAACATTAAACTTTCAAGTTTAAATGTGGTTCCAGGACTTTTGTTGCACCATTGAAAGTCGAAGTTCAGTATATCTCGTTTAAGTAAACTTCAGTCAATTTGTTGAATCGACTCTGATTGGCTGTCGTCTCTTGTCTCTAATCTTGGTTTAACAAGGTAACACATGAAGAAAGCATACCGCGTGCCGGTCTTTTCGACTTTCGAGATTGTGTGTATAAAGTTGTGAGTAGTGTGATTTCAGTGATCGTAATTGTGATGGAAAAAATAATGAAACCACGAGCAAAACCTTTTTCCGAACACGAGAAATGTAATTTCATTAGTGAAAAAATACAAAGACATTATTGAATGTAAACGGACTGACTTGATCAACGAAGTTTAAACCCCCAAATTCGGCCGTTCAAGCTAAAACCAAGTTTATCCACCATTTGACCGAGACATAGCCTTGAACGTTGTTGGTGCAACAGACATTTTTACCGAGCTTAGTTATGACCCTCGTTCAACAGTTGAACTTCGTTGGTGCACACGGCCATTAATGTCTAAAATGTAGTTTATTCTTGCTATCATCCGGCTCCTCAATGTATTCTTTCCATCTTCCTCAAACTCAATTCGCTCATTAAACACTAATTTCTATCTTTAGTTTCTATATTGTCATAGTCTTGCTGCCCTTCTAGTATTCGCATGAAATTTACTCATATATATAATATTCAAATTTCTCTATCTTTTTTAAATTTCTCTTGTCACCTTCGCTTCTATTGTGCATTTCCCTGTCTTTGTAGATTCTCCTTCCTAATTCGCAGATAAACTTTCTATACATCCTTTCCTTCCCTTCTCCAGTCTCCCTTCGTCATGGAAACCAATTGTTAGATCTACTGGTTAAGCAATGAAAAAATTGTGTGCCTGCAGCCGAGACTACTTTGACTAACCAAGAAGCGTAACTTTAAAAAAAACCCCTCTTTGAAAGTGACATACGTCAGGCGGACATTCTAATCACGTTAATTTAATGTTTAAGAACAGACATAACTTTAATTTGTTCTATGTTTTTATTTCTTCCATATAGATCTAAATACTTTCAACATTGATCCATTTATCTCGTACTCAAAATATTTGGGGGGGGGGGCACGCATCCCCCCTGTCCTCCTCGCCAGAGACGCCCGTGATACTAATTATATTTGCGTGTTGAGCTGTATAAGATTCTGAATTGCAGATTAAAAGCAATCAATTATCCAAAATTTGTAAGAAATAGTTTAAAAATGTCACTTGTTTTCTGAGTAACAAGCCCTAATTGCTTGACCACGAAACAAGTTCACAATTTCACGTTATCTGTTGGAGATGATGGTGAATAAATTGTTCATTACAATACACTTGTTTATGAATATCCGTAGCAACTAAACCCAATCAATGTTAGGACCATCCTTAAGAAATATATTTTTGGTTATATATATTTAATTATTAGAGAACAATAGATTATATATATTTTATACATACTCTTTGTTTGTTTTAGTATGTACAAAAGGAGCAAAAATCAAACAGCATGAACTTTCATTTGTTCATATATCACAACAAATTATAATTTATATATTACAAGAATTCTATATTTGCAACTTGTATGCACACAAATAAACTACAGGAGGTGAAACTGTAATACAAACTTGACATTTATTTCAAGAAATGAAGAAACTAACAACAAAATATTAAAAAAAAAAATTTATAAAAATCCTAAAACTGATATAATAAATCGGAAACGGTATATTCTGTACTATTTTACACTAATTAAGTATCGTTATATGAAGTTAGACGTCACTAATATTATATATATTAAGTGTCTTTTTAGATATATATATATATATTATACATATGAAAAGCAAGATATATATATACAAATTTATTTTTTAATACTTTTTTTTTGTTTCAAATCACAGTATTAAAGTATGTTTACTCAGTAACCTCAAGTATTTCTGTTTTCTATATCGAAAAAAATATAAGAAGAATAAGTGATTAATGTCTGATTGCTGGGTAGGATTATTTTAGTTTAGAATATTTGAATAATTTACACAATTCCTGTTATTCGCAATGTAATTATGTTCATAAACCAACCAAGCCTTAAGTATCACAAGTACAAGGACTTTTAATGTATTATCTATGACGTTTATACTTTCTACAAAGTAATAAATATTAGATGTGCATATTAAGCATAATAGAGTCTTCAGTAACTAGTAAACACAAAAATGTTTTAAGATTATAATATGTTAGTATTTTAGATTAAGATTTTTTTATATACAGTATTTAGTTGTGTACAGTTACTACGTTAGTCATGTAAAAATGACAAGTTCTATACAAAATAACCATATTTTTATTTGTTTTAGTGTGATCTTAATTATACGTACCATACATTCCAGATGTAATTTTTATTTAAATTTGGAATTAAATTTAGACTTGATCATAGTTATACTGTATTTCAGGGAAAACATTTTGTTTCTTAAAATATGTAATATAGATATTTAAAATGTTCGTTTCGTATGCTTACTTTAGGTTGTGCCAATTTTACAACTATGTTCTGTGTAAGTATCTAATGTTTTTGTATATATTAAAAGTCAGCTATCATGTGCATATTGTGTGAATATATTTCATACTTATTAAATAATGTATGTTTTGTCAATAATATGTGTACATAATAATTCGTAAGAATTGCTGAAAGAATACGGGATTATATTACGACAATTGATTTGAAATTAGTCTGTACCTAAGGGTAACATTGTGATAGAACAAATAATTGTGATGTATTAATAAAATATATTTTATACATAAGAAAATAATATTTTTATTGTTTGGATATTGCTCTTACTTTCAGTGAATACCTTTAGGCTTATTTTTAAAATTGGAAATAGTGTCGAAAAGAGCTATCCAAAATTCATTTTGCCCTGGAAGCTTTCAGAACACAATAAAGAATTGCATTGAAGATAACCAATCAGCCTTACTGGAAGGAAGCAGATAAAGATTAGGGTATATAGATTTCAAAGACAATTTAATAGTACATTTAATAATTATTTATCTTTTTCTTGGTCTGTCTAATTTCTTGTGCTTTTGCCATAAAAGGAAGCTACAATTTGTGTGTTGTTTAGATCTTTACTGGCTACAAATATTCAAAGGTAAGGGAACTAACTTGAAGGAAATTTTATACCTAACTTTTATGCTTACTAAATATTATAATCAGTACTGTTTAAACTGTACGAGATGCAACGAAACTAATAATCTCTGTATATATATATATATGAATTAAAAGCTTCTATCGAAGTAAAATTATAATTCATAGTTGCGAAGTTTTCAAAGAAATAAGACAAAATTACGGGTGAAAGAAACTCCACATTAAAATTGGGCAAATCTATATTTACAAAAGTGAGACATATCTCTAGTCCACCACTTTAAACATACATTTTCGTAACTTCCATACCTTAATCGAAACATATTTATTATTCTATTATAATATATTATGTAGCTCTTATCTTGGTATTCTCGTATTATGTCTACCTTCTTATAGACTTAAAAATGTACTTGTTGGGTGAAGAGAGCTGTCACTATTCTAAGTTCGGATTATGCTTAATCATACAAGCATGTTGATACAGTCGTAATTTTTATTGTATTATACTTTCCGATCTATAGTATACTCTTAGACATAATGCCGTCTGCTATAATCTTATTCTTCATTTAATTACCTTCTTGTAGTGCTTATTACGCTATTTTCAGATCATACTTCACCTGAATTCAAGTCCAAGTACAAACCAACATAATTATTACATTCAACAATATTACAATGGACGTTGTATGGAGCGTATTCGTAACGTAACACTTCTGTAACCACATTACTATTAATTCCCAATGTAATTATTAATACTCAGTGTGGTTTATATTAATACAGGTATAATACCCAAAAGCAGAACGACGAAATCTACCGATACCTTATGTAGCTGCTTCTATTGGTGTTCCTTCTGCTTGCAACTGTGTTTTTTGCCCTTCTTCCTTTAGCGAAATGTTAACTTTCCTGAAACTAGCGGTTGTTTAGGATGAGATAAAATAACTTCACTAGATATCGTGCTATGTAGTATCATTAACATGCTTATCTTGTTATGGTAATTCAGATTCAATCTCAAATGAATTGATTGAGATACCTTGTAATTTGAAGTAAAAGGTGATATTTCAGTAGTTCTGTTTTCCTGGGCTTTTCTGGATATTGGTTTTGGAATTCCCGTTTTCCATTTGTCGCTGAAGCCTTTAATATATATGGGCAAAGCTCTACTCTATGACGGAGAGGACAATATGCACTTCGATTAGCAGTTACGTACACATTTTACAACATAGATTACATTCGTAAAACTGGGCTTTTCCTTGTAGGATGGTCATCTTGAGATTACATATAACTTTAATCAAACACCTAATGAGTATAAACCATTGTGTACTTCTAACCTGTGATCTCTGTATGTAATTTTCAGCGTCTGCTCTGCAGTGTAATTTATAGTTCACCTTGTCCTGCTTCTGTAGTTGAGGATAACTCGTCACTAATTGATATGATAAAATAGTAAACGCCTACACAATTAAATATTATTAGTTTATTTTCAATTCTAAAATATTATTATCATAATCACAAATAAACTACGATGAAGCTTTGAATCTCTATCTTATATACAGGTAGTGTCACAAGTTCCTTCTTTCAAGAACTTCATAACTTCCTTCAAGAACTTCCTTCAAGAAGTTCATAACTTCCATATCTTAGTCGAAATATATTTATATTCTACTACATTATATTATGTAGCTCTTATATTCATAATCTCATATCATGTACCATTAACCTAAACAACTATTTCATAACTACATATCCACTAGAAAGGCAAACATCATATCATAATCCTCTATTGATCTAACAATCTGGCGTTATAGAAAGTCATTATTTAATTACCCTCTAACTATTCTCCAATGACTTCGTTAATAGATATAATCACTATAGCTGTCTATTGCAATCTAGACAGAATTTAAAAAACAAAAAAACAAACAAACAAAAAAAAAAAAAAACGCTTTCGTTCAAGAGTTATCGTTTGGGATAATACAATCTTATAAGGGAGTGTCATAAGTCTTGTGACGTCACGTTAGAGAATATGAGAAGGAAAAAGAGATTTAATTGGTATTGACTTGAAAAATCATGGAACAGTGGACGACCTTACGAGAAGTTTTGGACAAGAATTTTTTTTTTTTTTTAAGAAAATGAACAAGAGGAAAATTAAGAAAAGGAAGGGCAGATAAAGTGGAGGAAGACTGAAGAACAGAGAAGTGGATAAGAATAGAGTTATAGAAGAAAATGCGGGGAATAAAAGAAAAAATAAATGAGTTTGGGTCATATCCTAACCCAAGAAACATACACAACACCAGCAGAATAGAAAAGTACTCAAATGCTTGAAAAGATAGCAACAGAAGCAGATGCGTAAATGTGTTAGCCCCATACACTAAAAAGATGCAAGGTGGAGATAGCAGCATAGATACATTGTGACCAAATACTTAGAAATTAAAAAAAAATAATTAAAAAACATAAGGGAATGAAAAATCAAAAGCATTTTCCAAAAGTGAGGTTGGTGCATTGATCAAGAAGGATAGAATGTTACCAACGACAGCAGCATAAAACTTAAAATATCTTCTGATCCTATATAAATTCGTAACTATATTATAAAACAATAATCATACTTTACAAAACAAATTTGTATGGATTAAAGACAATACTACGAATTCATGTAAAAAAAATTAATGCCACATAATCATCAAGAAAATAGCATGCTTAAGCATCTTCTCTACATATTACTATTTCTGTCATTATAACTAAATAAATCGTTGTTTACCTGTGAATTCTATTGGAAACCAACTAACAAATTCACGTTTGCATCTTAAATATTTTCTTTTGGATGATATTTGCCTTCTTCCCTACAAAATAAAAAGAAAGTTGTTATCAGTTGACAGAAGGAAAATAAAACAATATACAATATTTTGTTACATTTACTCATACTTTTAGATGCGCATTATTCAGTAAATTTCATTAAGTTATATAGCTCATATTCAATTATCTATATAATGTTTCTTATGAATGTCTATTTGACAGTTGTAAATCTTTCTTCACGTTTCATTTCTGACTCAAAACGAGAGATGTATCTCTCTAAAATACACTTTTTTATCTAAGAAAATAGAAATATAATGGGGCTAAGGATAGAGAAAGAATTTTAATTTCTTACTGCAGGGATTACTGAAGTTTTTATCCGTTGACTTATTCACTGGAATATTTTTACTTATTCACTTATTAACAGAATAAGTATCAGTTGCCACATAAATTGTTACAACAACCAATCAACCAACCAATACCTTTAAACAACCAACTTTCTTAAAATTCAGGAAAATATCGTGCTACATAAATAATTATCGCGTAAAAAGTAACTTCTCTCAAACTGCTCTAGTCTACTTTCAATTTTGTAGATACCTGAAAAAGTAAACTAGTGTTAAACTAAGTTTTTTTTCACATATTTTCTCTTTTTCACGTATTCAAACTTTTTCATAATCTTTTCACATCTTTGTTACGAGTGCATGGAGAAAGACAATTCCATTTTCAAGAAAGTGAAACTCATCTCTCCCCTTTTAAAGTATTTTTTCAAGAGTCTACGTTTAGTACAACTCTTGGAAATGAGAATTAAACTTACTTATTTTTCTTAAGAAAAAGATCTCCACAGAAGGAAGCAATGCACCTATATGTTACCAATCAAGTAACCGAAGTTGAAGATATTAAAGATGATATCAGACAGCATAAAACTGTATGGAGAAGCTTTTACTTCTCGGATACAAGGTAAGGTCCTTTTACCTTCTAAGTTATTTAATGGAATCCTGTAGCTACAGTACGCATAGATAGTATATATGTTTAGCAGAAATATATTAAATTAATGGCAAGAGATTCTTTGGAAATAATAAAAGAAATGTAAGTAGCGTGTGAAAGCAACATTTTATTTATGTTACAATAATTCTATATGTCGACTAATAGCATACCTCTTTTTGTGTATCGTTTCCTTAATAATTTAAGAACGATTCGACCAATTTAGCGTAATTTTCCGTATAATAAAGAGAATTAAGTTCTTACTACGTTAAGAAGAAAGATGTACTCAAATTCGTCTATTTATATCGAAATTGTTTACAATGCTTTTGTTCAAAGAATACTTTGATGATGTATGCCTTTAAGTGGAGATTGCATATTGATACAAAAATTCAATCATAAATCACGTAGCTTTTAGCCTTTTATTAATTACATCATTACTTAACAGCATTCGGGATTGAAAATTTATATTTTAGCTTTGTATGAATCCTTATTCAGATAAGTATAGCTCTCACCAAAAACTATACTTGAATATTAAATATATTATTGAATTGTGTTATAGTTCCGGCAACATATCAGCGTCTTCGTCAGCCACATTATGTTCTGAATGGTCTACAAGGGAATTGTATATCATCAGTCGTTTAATTGGTTTGTAGTTTAACATCCTTTTAAATACTGAAACTATACAGATTTGGATCTATATCTAAGTATGGAATCCGAACCACATGAACCATATAAGCTCCTCCTCCAGGAATTAAATTTGGGTTTTCAATAGCAATTCATAATTGTAATGATTATTTTATTTTCATTCTTTTTCATACATTAAGTACAAGAATACATACTCTACAAATGGTTCGAATACATGATATAGCTACAAACTACCTTAATCACTACATAGTAGAAATTTACACATTGATTATATTAACCTGAATATGTGTTATACACAACAGATTCGTGATACTTTAAGCTAGTGAAAACTAGGTGATGCTAGGTGAAAACAAACGCGCTTACCTCTGGTACGTGAGGTTCCTGGTTCAATCCCCGACCAAATAAGCTTGTGGTGGACAATATCATGTCCGTGGGTTTTCTCAGGATGCTTCCACTTCCTCCCACATTCTCATTCCACCGAGTTTTCCATAATCATTCACTTGTCTCAATCATATGTCTCATTTAACCTATCGTGGAAGGTAAAGGACATAATCGTGGAAGGTAAAACTGAAAGATTTCATTTAGTTTTATTTCATTTTCAATTGATAGACCAATATGATCCAGTCTTGAGGTCAAAATTTCAATTTATGAAGCGTGAAAACAAACGCTCTTACTCTGGTGCGTGAGGTCCCTGGTTCGGTCCCCGGCCAAGTAAGTTTGTGATGAGCAACATCGTATTCGTGGGTATTCTCGGTTTGCTACCGTTTTCTCTCACATTCTCATTTTACCGATTTTTCCATCATCAAAGGCCATAATCGTGAAGTGTTAAACTGAAAGATTGCACAGATTTTCATATCCATTTACCATATTTCACAGCTGGATACGTAACAATTTTAGCAAAGGTGGTATTTTTCTACATCACCGTAATTTTTATATACGAAAACTATATTTCTCAGTGCAGGAATGCTTTCAACTTTATAAAACCAGAGGCTGTGAGACATATTAAAGTATAACAGCTCATTTGTACCAGCTCATTTATAATTATTACTTTGCTCAGTTTTACATATTTCCTTACAATTAAAAAATAACAATAATAACCGCTAATGTTGTCAATTGACAAGCATAATTATTAGGAAATTATCTATTTCCATTGAGTTATAAAATACAATTAGTATTATTAAGTAATAAAATATACTTACTCTAAAGTTTCTAACAATGCTGCTATTTTGTCAATTGTATCATAAACATGATGATATACCTGCAAAACATTTTGAAAAGGTCGTAAGTTAGTAATTTATTAGTACAGAGAAAGAAGATAAAAAGGTTTAATATTCATAATATTCTACATAGCCTGGTCTCTATCTACAGTAACATTCTCTTCCTTTTTTTCTTCTTTCTTTTCTCTCTACAGTATACCGAACTGATGAATTGTCCGAGATTTGAAAAGTTAAGTTTATATTTAGCATTAACTCCACATCCCTGTGATTCCTATATAATCCTTGCATTTACTATTTTCCTGGAAGGCTCTCAAGGTTCTCCCGGTTTCTCCCACATTCGCATTCCATCAATTATTTCATAATCATTTACTTTCATTAATCATAACAGCTGAATATAAAGGAATCAGACAAAAAGTGAGATAAGGAAATGTCATAAGGCGAATTGAATGAACCGTGTTGTTTTTTCTCAGGTCCACTTTTCATGGAGCACTGAGGAATCACTAAAAATTTTTAAATGGAAAGGTATGTCATTTGATGTATCGTTGAAAAGATTATGGAAAAATAAACAATTTTTGTAGAAAACATTTTTTCGTGTGGGGTATTGTTTACGAAATGGCTACCATTTAAGGTCTGAGTTCTTGCACCGTCATAGGGGATTTTCATAGAATGTATTGAATGGACCGTACTGTTTTTCCCACATGTGTCCTTGTCGTGGGGCACTGGGAAGTCACTCGAAAATTTTAAATGTGAAGGAATATGATTGCAAGTAACATGAAAAAACAAATAACTTTTTACAGGCTTTTTTCTTTTCTTTTATTTTTTCATGCGAAACAACGCTAACAAAATCATCACACCATTTAAATGTGAGTTCTTGCATAGTCAGATAAAATGTTTAGTGCTTACAAATTACAAATGGGATTACAAATAAAAACATAAAACAAAAAAAAAAATATATAGGGAAGGGTCATAGAACACATTTAATGGATTATACTATTTGCCAAACAGGACATTCTATCATAAGGTATTGTGGCGTCACTAGAAACTTTTAAGTGGAAGTGTGTGTTATTTGATACATCATTGTAAAGATCATGGAAACAACTTTGAAAGGATTTGTTTATTTGTGTGTATGTGTGTAAGTGTGTAGCACCGTTTATGAAATGAACACCCTTAAAACAACATTTCTTGCACAGTCTGATAAAACATTCAGTGGTTGTAAATTACAGATAGCTACAGATAAAGAAATGAAACAAAAAGTGAAATGAGAAATGTCATAGAGTGTATTTAATGAACCATACTGTTTCGTCCATAGAGGTCTTCTATCATGGGGTACTGGAGGTCACTAAAAGATTTACGAGATGGACATACCACTTACATTTGAGTTCTTTGCACAGTCAAACGCTTAATGCTTATAAACTGTACACGGATGAAGTCAGAAAGATGAAATAAAAAGTGTGATAGGGAAACGTCGTAGGGTACATTGAATGGAGGGTGTTATTTGCCCCACAGGATCCCTAATAAGGAGCACTGGAAGTCACTCGAAAGTTTTAAATGACAAGCTATAGATTTGGTATATCATTGAAAAAGTCATGAAAAACGAACATCAATTTCTGCTTCACTTTGCGAAATTAATCTTTACACAGAACACTTGTGCGTAATAGTCTGAATTTTCTTATTTGTTTTGGTTTTGGAGTCTTCCCACCCCACCCCCTCTATACCGTGTATTAACAACTACTGTACAAAAGCTCATATTTGAATGGTGGTCATTTCATGAATGGTGCCCAACACACACACACAAAAATCTTAAAGAAGTTTTTTTTTTCTTTTTTTTTTTTTCATAATCCTTTCATTGATGTAACAGATCACATGTCTTCGCATTTAAACTTATCGAGTGACCCTCAGTATCCTATGAAAAGTGTCCCTGTGAGACAAACTGCATGCTCCATTGATGCGCCCCTTGATATTTCTCTATCTGACATTTTTCTTCATCTTTTTATCCTTAACCGTTTGTGATTTATAAACATTGGACATTTTATCTGACTTGCAAGAACTTACATTCATTCATTTGGTGGCCATTTCGTTAACGGCGAGTCACACAAAAAAGGATTTTTCTACAAAAGTTTTTTTGTTTTGTTTTTTTATTATATTTTCGATGATAAACCAAATGACATATCGTCTCCTTTAAAATTTTCGATTCACCTCAGTGCCTCATCAAGAGACCCCTGTGGGAAAAAAGGATGGCTTATTTAATGCGCCCTATGTCACTTCTCTGTCTCACTTTTTGTTTCATCTCTTTATCTTCACAAGGGGGGCATAGTGGCTCAGTTCTAGAAAACTTACTTATAGTATGTGGGGTCCCTGGTTCAATCCCCGGCCAAGTAAGTTTGTGATGGACAACATTGTGTCTGTAGATTTTCTCCGGATACTCCAATTTTCTTCCACATTCTCATTCCCCGTCATTTTCTTAACCATCCGTCTCTCTCGGCCAAAAGGGATAACCGTGGAACATTATACTGAAATATTTCATTTTATTTAATTTTTTCTTTATTTTTAGTCATTTGTAATTTATAAGGACAGGACGTTTTGTTTGACTCTGCACGAATTTATATTTAAATGGTGGCCATTTCGTAAATGGTGCTCCACAGGAAAAAATCCTATAAAATTTGTTTGTTTTTCCATGATCTTTTCAATGATATATTAAATGATATACCTTTCCATCTACTCAGTGCCCCATGATAAAGGGCTATGTGGGACAAACAACACAATCCATTAAATTCACCCTATGACATTTTCCTATTTCACTTGATATTTCATCTTGTTATCTTCATCTGTTTGTAATTTATAAGAATTGGACATTTTATATGACTGCAGGAATTCACATTTAAATGATGTGGCCACTCTGTTAACGATCCTGTCTTTGACGTGGGAGACCCAAGTTCGATTCCAGCGGGAACTCATGTGGTTCGGATTCCACGTTAAGTTGTAGGTCCACATATCATATAACTTCGCTGCTGAAAGAGACGCTAAACTGAAAATCAAATCAAAATCAAATCGTTAACAATTCTCTACACGAATAAAACAAAGATCCAATAAAAGTTGTTTGTTTTATTATGATCTTTTCAATAATATATCAAATAACATACCTTCCCATTCAAAATTCTCGAGTGACCCTCAATGCCCTACGAAAGGTAGCCCTGTGGGATAAACAACACACTCCGCTTAATGCATCCTATGACATTTCGTTGTTTCGTCTTTTTATCTTTAGTCGTTTGTGATTCATAAGCATTGGACGTTTTATCTAACTTGCAAGAACTCACTTCCAGTCGGTAGCCATTTTGTTAACAGTGCCCCTTTTTCCCTTCACACACACACAAAAAAAAAAAATGATACAAAAGTTTTTGGTTTTTCATGATATTTTCTTCATATACCAAATGACACATCTTTCTGCTTAAAATTTTGAATAATCCCACACTGTTCCCTGCAGAGGGCCTGTAGAAAAAACAGCACGGTCCAATTAATGCGCCTTATGACATTTCCGAATCTCATCTCTTTATCTGTACCTCATTTCTGTTTCATCCCTTTATCTTAAGCTGTTTGAATTATAAGCACTGAACATTTTACCTGCAACACCCTGTATATATTAAACTCTTCTGTTGAATATTAAATTTCAATAACATGAAAATATATTTATCAGCTGGATTAACAAATATAAAGATCTATATCCTGTTTTTCTTTCTTTCTTTCTTTACCTTTAGTTTTTTTTTTTTTTTTTTTTATTTTTAAAAGTGATTCATGCACTTTTTTAAAAGGAGCTTTTAAGTTTAATTATAACAATTTTTAATATATATATATATGTTATTTATTTACATTATTGTATAAAATTTAAAGAATACCTAAAAACCAGCAATTAAGTTTAATTTTCTTCTTACGTTACATTTTATCTAAATTCAATTTTCGTGTAACTAAGTATTCAGACCCACATATTTATAAAGTGCTTTAGTAAATAATAAAATATCCCTTTGTAGTATGCATATTGTATTCACAAACTAAGCTTAGAACTTTTAAAGTTAAATTATTGTATTGGAATACAGTTTACAAATTCACGTGAACTATTCGAAATTGAAATGATTTATAAATGAATTTCTTCGATAAATATTTATCTTTTATTTTCCATATGTGCTTTATTCCCATTTGATCTTGATGTATATTATAGGGAAAAGTAAATTAAGATTTTAGAATAATTTGACTTCTTCTTATTCCCCAAATATAGTACAGAAGTAGCCCATTCAAAGAAAGTACAGACAGAAAATTATTTATTTAACGTTAGATGTAACCATTAAATTTACAGTTTAATAGAGCTTCCTTCTGTAAAGATTAACGAAATCTTAAGAATTCATTATTAATGACGAATCTATAAAGCGGTTACAAAGATCCAAATTTTGAACAAAGACTTGCTAATAGCGTATTTTTAGTTAAATCGAGAAGTGCCCAATGATATAGGGAGCAGGTCAAAACTCCCACAGCAAAAACTCCCACACTCAGAAAATGTCAAAACGCTCACACAATCGGTCATAACTCCCACACAAATGAACAAATTTCCCAAATGCACGAACGGTCATAACTACCACACAAATGGACAAAACTCCCACACATAGCAACGGTCACAATCCCCACATAAATGGACAAATCCGCCACACAATTGGACAAAACTCCCACACGCAGAAATTGTCACAACCGCCACACAAATGAACAAAACTCCCACAGCCAAAACTCCCACAGCCAAAACTCCCACACTCAAGAAATGTCAAAACGCCCACACAACCGGTCTTAATTCCCACAAAAATGGACAAATCTCCCAAATGCACGAACGGTCAAAACTACCTTGTACTTCTTTTTATTATTTTCAACGTGTGAAACTTACAAGACGTGCAACCAGAATCAGTGCAAAGTGTGGAAGATTTGTCCGATTGTGTGGGAGTCCATTTGTGTGGTGGTTGTGACAATTTCTGTGTGTGGGAGTTTTGTCCATTTGTGTGGGAGTTTTGTCCATTTATGTGGGGATTGTGACCGTTGTTATGTGTGGGTGTTTTGTCCATTTGTCTGGGAGTTATGACCGTTTTGACATTTCTTGAGTGTGGAGGTTTTGGCTGTGGGAGTTTTGACCGTTCGTGCATTTGGGAGATTTGTCCATTTGTGTGGGCATTTTGACATTTCTTGATTGTGAGAGTTTTGGCTGTGGGAGTTTTGACCTAGACCCTATGTTTAGTTATAATTGCTTTTATCTCAGTAGATATGATATGGTTTTGGTTCTTTCCGAAGATTATGTTCTTGAGTTATGTAATATCTTCGCAAGTCATTAACATAATTAACGAACTGAATAGGAGTCTGTTTTGTTGAATGTAATGGACTTTAGACTAGGATGGGATTATTTCCATGTTGCTCCATAGTAATAGAAATAAAATTGCAACCAAGAGTATTGAGAGAAATTTCTGTCCGACCCACAACAATAGTTATAAGTTGTAAAGAGATATTATAAATCTCCCGATCAATATAATAATAATAATAATAATAATAATAATAATAATAATAATAATAATAATAATAATAATAATAATAATAATAATAATAATAATAATAATAATAATAAAGAGAAGAAAAAGGAAAATAAAAAGTATAATTTGATCTTGTGGCATATGTTGTTAATATATGGTCAGTTCATATTCTCTTTTCTTGATCTTTAAAAAGCATTCAAGAATTAAAGCATTGATGAAACTAAGAATGCGAACTAGAAAGAAAAGATCAGATGCAATACTAAATATGGCATCATTCAGAGATCGCCTTAGCCTTTGCAGGACTTATGGCTAGGAAGCCCCGTGGGGTCTTTCGCCGATTTCATGATACTACATCAAAAGTAAAGACGTCGAAGACAGAATCCCCCCCTCCCCCACTGCCAAAATGACGTCAAGTAAATATAGAATCATTTTCGATTTCAACGATATCTTTGTTTACAAATCGCAATATCACTGACAACTGGTCAACACAAGCGATATCTCAAGTACAATTAAAAATAATGGATAATACCTGTTTTTAACAACTATTCATTAAATTTTTGCTTTTGCTTGCCATAAGTTTTATTATTTTAAATGTTTTTTTTTCTTTTCTTCTTTTTCGAGGTAGTATAATCATTAATCATCTTGTTTGTCATTACTAAAATCGGTGTTCTCTATGACCTCTGAATGCTAAATTCTGTGAAACTAGAACATGAACAATGGCAAATAAACTCTCTAAAATATACTGTTTTTTGAACTCTTTGTTTATGGCAAAGCTATCTGAACTAGTATTGAAAAATACATATTGTTTTAGTTTTATATTGCTATGCCGTTTCAGAAAATTATCGTTTGCGCAAGGCTGATCAGAAAATACTATTTGAATTTTAACAACTTTATCCATCTGCCTACATGAATACGACACGATAAATTGAAGGGTAAGGGGACTCAACAATATACTGAATATTTAATTGGAATAAAGTGAGTAGTAATCGAGTTAGAATTTTTTTATTTTATTTAGGGTGCATGTGTTGGTTCTGCTGATGGGGTACTTACAGAACTAAAACTGAGCTTCATTATTCTGAGATTAATCTTAAAAATTTTATCGAATAATGCATAATCTGTTGTCTATAAATGTCGTAAATGTTAAGAGTAACACTGTGAAGCGCGGGGCCTTTTCATACGTGGATTCCCGGTCTATTGGCTGCTTCACCCCGTGTAAAGACCGCCACTTGCAAATGAGTGTAAAACTGAGCGTGAGTTGATTGTGACTCTCAAGATAAATACTTTTTTTAAGTGAACTTACTCTTAAATAACTTCATTTAACAGTGTACACTTACATAAGCGAGCTTTGTTTAACTTTGTAAATAGCTAAAACCTTAAAAAAAAAAAAAAAAAAAAAAAAAAAAAAAAAAAAAAAAAAAAACTTAAGAAATATATAGTTTATCAAAATTAAAAATCAATAAATAACTGAATACAATAATAGTGAAATGATATAGTAATAAAACAGAAAATAAAAGTTAGCAAGGACTTATTTACTGTAAATTACCTCGATAAAGAAAACCTTCTTGAACATCTCTTGTTGCTGAGGATTTGGTATATCAGTTATTATAGATGATGCTATGCTTCCTGGTTTGTCACTAATTTGAAAGTCTGTTGATTTCCTTAAACTTTTTGAGCTGCTACCTTTCTCCTATGAAACAATAAATAAAGAGTTGCATAGTTGCTAGTAGCAATCGTGTTTTTTATACCTTATAATTGATATGCTAATTTAATGAAGATCTTATGCTGAATATAAAAGAATGGACTACAGATTAATACATTATAATAGTTGATATAGAAAGCATCTGAATTAAATGATATGACTAACCTTGCAGTGCGAATGTATTTATTCTGTTGAAAATATTTTCGAATTCTGCTGCTGCTTCCATCCTCAGTCACTCTAAGTACGACATACAATGAATACACCAAATTCACATATTTATGAGTCCATAATTGACATTAAACAACACATAAATATGATATGTTGGCCAATATACAAGCCTATCACTTAATTGTACTGAAAAAACAAAAGTTAAACTAAATAATCGAATCGTAACTTGTACGAATGTTCTACATAATGTTGATAATGGACTCAGAAATATCTAAGTTTAATGTATTCGTCGTTTTTCGTACTTGGAGTGACTGAAAATGAAAGCAGCAGAGGCTTTCGAAACTATTTTCTCCGGAATAAATACATTAACGCTGTAAGATTAGTCATACCATTTAGCTGACTAAATAGTTTGTAGAAAGTACGTGGGATTTAAAAATAAAATCAAAAGATCTGAAGTGTAGTGTTTCAATTAATCATTATCAAGTATTCTGCCACCGATAGCATGGTACTTACCACGGCATGAGAAATTTCCCGCACTACAATTACCCGCTTCTTCGTCATTACGAGTAAACGAATAATTAATATGCACGCTTACTGTGCTCGACGCTCTGGCTTCGATCCTTGGTGTATGCGCGTATTCTAGATTTCACGTTTTCATTGATTTCAAAACTTTTCCTTATTCATCAAATATTCAATTGTGTCTCTCAAAATATATTTTTTCCCTTTGTATTCTAACGTCTTCCTTTTACTATTAATGTGTTCCTCTTTGATCTTGAAATTTTATTGATTGCAAATCGTTTCTCGTTACTTTTTCATAATTCATGTTTCTCCCTCGCACAACACCATGTTTTACACCAAATATTCAAGCAATGCTGGAATTGATCTTTTTGAATGAGTGGAGAATAAGTTTTGCTTCTCAAATGTGTACTTTACTTTGTTTCATAAGATTTCGTTCACACACATATATTTACACACGGTCATTTATGTTTTCTCATGGCAGTTGATCTGGATATAGATTTCTATTGACTGCATGATGACATGTCACAAACTTCCAGTGGACACAATGCTTGAAATTTTAAAATACACGCATATCATAATTACTGTGCTCTAAGCCACTATCTGAGCTTCATCATCAGATTGCAGTAATTTGTGATCCCCTATTAGAGAAGGAAGATCCTTTCTCATTACTTGAGTCATTCTTCATCAAAATTTGTCAGACTGTGAACTTAAACAGCAATTCTTAACAGCGATATGCTGCTTAACTTGCTCTAGGGTGAAGTGATGGCTTGCTGATAAAGGAAACAAAAATGCAGATCTATGAGGCACTGCCCATTTCACCTAATCAACAGTTAGTTACAGGGATCTTTTTCAACATCACAGATCATTATGTTCGCAGTGGTAGTCACCTGCCATCCATCTTTGGCTGGTGGACTAGGTCGGTCTAGTCCACCAATCAAGATCAAAAACGATGGAACCATTTTCTTGTAGTTGCGGGGCGCACTATTCCTTTTCCATCTGTGTTACAAATTTCTTCCTCATTATTACTGTTATACTGAGTTCTTTCTCCAATTTTGGCATAAATACTCATAAAGAGCAAGTTTTCTAACACTTTCATCTCGAGTGATGAAGCCACAGAGATGTTATTACTGATAAGGTTATTTTTACATACTGTTAATAAGGTTACTTTTAGATGTCTGATGAAGTAGGTACATGAACAGGGTTTGAGCAGAGTTCCTTTTAAATCTGCTTCGTAAGTTATATAATACATATGCCTCATGCTTCATATGTATCAATATTACAAGTCGCCACGACTTTATAATTCACTCAGGTAATAATAATAATAATAATAATAATAATAATAATAATAATAATAATAATAATAATAATAATAATAATAATAATAATAATAATAATAATAATAATAATAAATTATATAAACTAAAACTAAACTCCTGGCTTATAGAACACATGTCTTTGAGGTGACATGTAGTCAGCACATGGGTTCCCCTCGCCATTAATGCTGGGTTTCTAGAAAAAAGTTTGTTCCTTCTGTCTTTCAAGTTGCTCCGCAATTATCCTCACAACACTGGACAGACACCGCAATGCCAACATTATCTGTGAGTACGAACTGTCACTCATCTTTCCTCTGATCGGATCCGCCATTGCTTGACTTCACTGATCTCACGAGAAGTGGTATTCCAGTGATAGGGCATTGGAATAATATTTGATACAATGAATAAATTACTTGATGTAGAGCATTATTGACCAATTTGACTTTTCTAGTTACAGTAATGTTAAAGTTTGATTAATGAAAGTAAATTGATTCCATACTGAAACTCGCAACTAATAATGCAAATTACCATAATTTCACATAGTATATCTTACACTTAAATATCAAATATATTTTGAAAACAAATATTTATTCTATTCTATTCTTACATATTTACTTATTCTCCAACTATTCTTACAGTTTTCTTTCCTTTCTTTGGAGCGCTGGCTGGTGACAATGATCGCCTGTCAGTTTTTGTATCCTTTGGCATCTTATCTTGCTTTTCACTTACATCTGGTGAAGATTTTTGTGGATGTATTCCCAACAATTCCTTAAGTTCCTCACCTTCAGCTGCAATTGTGTTCATCAAACTACACAGCAGATTATACCTGAGAATAAGAAAAGAAGAATCTAAACAATGACAGGAAATAAGTTCAAAATGCATACAATAATAATAATAAGGGTCAAGCGGTACTACAAATTTTCGTAGCTATGATAAGCGTAGCGAGAGTTATCAACATCATGCCTTGCAATTGGCATAATATTTTCAATTTCTCTTCCAGAATGATTCAGTTTCTAGTTGTTTGCATTATAAACAACTTAAAATAATCAAAGCTTAAAACCCGAATTCAAAGAAATAAAAACAGCACAATACGTAACAGCAAAAGCTGTCGCATTGCGAATTTCATGTATATTCGCATTCAGACAAACACACCATTGTTCTTGTTCAACATAAAAAATGAAGAATGAAATTTCTAGTTTTAAGTTTCACGATTATGTTCTTTGGGCTTAAGGAGATGCATGATTAATGAAAGTGAATGCATATGAAGAAATTGGGGAAATGAGAATATGGAAGAGAACAGGAAAACCTGGAGAAAATCTATGGACAAAGTGTTGTTCACAAGCTTATTTGACTGGGATGAAACCAACGCCCCTCTAGCATCAGAAGTGAGCCCTCTACCTCAACAACTATAATTGAAACGAAACATATACATTATTATATATGACAAATTGTATGTATTACATTATTCACTTGGACCAATCTTGGTACGTCAGTTACTTAACAATTGTCAAATCCAACTCCAAGTGGATGTTTGTAATTATGCGTCAGTTTTGTTCCTTAAGTTGCCATTATATTACATTAGTTTATAAAATATGTTATTTCAAACATCTGTGGTTATTTTTTAATTTTTTTTTTTTTTCATCACCGAAAGTTCAAATTTGTCTTTCTTTGTATAATAAGGTATCCCATTAATTCAACATTAGCATCTAGTAATCTTATGTCTTATATATATATATATATATATATAAGACTTTTTAGATACATACACGAAATAATATCTTTTATCCTCTGACGGCTCGGAGTAAGGAGGAAATAAAAGAATGTGAGTGTTGGTCTTTAGAATATCGGCATATTCTTCTTGTTGCGGACCTTTTTCCATTTGAAGAATTGCCTACAATGATAATAAATAAATAAATAAATAAATAAATAAATAAATAACAAATATATAGTAAAGAATAATGTACTTACAACTGAGTCAAGTATGAAATATTCTGTAAATCTCAGGATTTGTTTTAAATCAAATAAATTTAAGTCTATGGTTATTTTGGAAAAGAAATATAACTTCTTTTTTAAATTTAAAGGACAAAGCATTTGAATTAGACATCGGTGATGAATAAGTGTTAGCAGGTAATCTTGTGAAGTACTTAAATCTTTATAAAATTATTACATTAATTTTGTATCTAAAATCTTGATTTTGTTGTGCAATGTCGTATCGTATCGACTCAATTCTCTTGATCTCCATCTAATACAATTTTCTCTTTTTGTTTCGACTAGATAATAAAACTTTTAAAGTTGATCTTTCTATTTGTGATTTAGATTTTTTAAGAAATTTAGCATATTTAACATAATTTTTCCAAATACCCATGTAAATATTTGAAAAGATCTAAAAGTGCTAGTATTTTCTGCTTCACGAATGCCATATTTACTCGAATATAACCGTACTTTTTTTTAAAAAAAAATTTAGAGGTAAAATTTGTGAAAGATGCTTATAACCACATAATACTTTCTGAACAAATAGTAGAAATATAGATAGAACCCTTGTATTTCTTTTTTAAAGATTTGGCTTATTCTTCTTTTTTCAGCTTTGTGTTTGATTTTTGTAATAGATGAACCACACTTTGCTGTAAAAATGTTACAGCCAACAAGTTTACAAAACGTGGTTCAAATGTAACAGTGCTTTAATTTTAAGTATATTTTTCAGAATGTATTACTGGTAACTCTGCCTGGAAAGATACTTTTTGCAACCAACGATGAGCCGTTGGTTTAGTAATTGAGAGAATTTTCTGTAATGATCATGTATAGAGTACTTTTACCCGCTAAATAAATGGATTCTCAAAACCGACACAACTTTTTTGAAGGGTGCTTAGATTTGAGGGTTGTTTATATTAGAATAAACACGTAAATTATTTTAATTTGTCACAATTATACTTCTTATTACAATAAATCACGTCATACATTTCAGATACCTATCATGTGCTAAGATATGAGCAGTAGTTCTAATACTCTGTTGGTAAGTTTTCAATATTTTAGCAGCAGCAGAGGCAGAATTTTAATTTTAAAATTTTCTGCAATAATTCTTCTCAGCTTCCTAAAAAAATCCCTGTAAAATATTTCATTGGACCACAAAAATTCAGAAAACTGACCACAAATAACACAAAGTGAACACAAATGATAAATTATAATATTGCATAATGTCTAAATTATATCTTATGTATATTATATAAGCCTACAAACTTAGCTATGAACAAATAAAAATCTGTGATGTTGATGAAATTTGTCACTGAGCACATTTTTAATGCGCTATCTCTCTCTACTAACTACCAAAATGTCTTTGTGTTACTTTAGAGTAAACTTCTATATTTCAAGATAAGTTAATCACGTTATATAAAATGTTCTTCGCTCGAGAAATAATATTTTTGCAAATTTTATTACCATATGTCTTTTTACCATTATTATTATTATTATTAGTGTTTGAATCCAATGACTAAGCAGAGAAGCTTTCTCAACTTTCATAAGTCTCCTTTCATATTGCAAACTATATTATTTTATAATCTGTAGTAAGTGAAAACCTTAGGACTGTTAGTATATATTATATATTTTAATCCATTATTAACTTTCAGTTATATATAAAAACTAGCCTTTGGTTAGCTTCATTTGTTCGGCCTACGTCCTCGCATCTCTTATGTATCGGCCTTTGCATCAACAGTGAATTCCGCGAACTTGCTCTTTTGCCAAGCCGGGGCCTTCGCCCCCATACTCTCGCCTTTGCTCGGCCTACTTCCTCGCACCTTTTGTACCCACAATTCTATCGTTTCTTTTCCTGTTTCAACTATCTAAAAGATAAGATTTTGTATCCTAAGAAAATACCCATTTAAATAACATGGGAATTTCGTCATCCCCCTTTAGACCCCTTAAAAATTAAAAATATTCACTTTTGGCAATTTTCCTGTCGGTTAGTTCTGAAAGGCTACAATCATGCCAAATTTCATCATTCTAATCCTGCCGGAAGTGCCTAAACATTTTGGGGTGTAGAAGACGTTCCACATAAATAACAAAGATTTTTCCGTTCCGCATAAAACCACTCTAAAGATGGATTTTTTTATTTTTACTGATTCACTTAGGTAACGCTGCCAAAAACGTACAAGCATACCGAATTTCAAGTTTGAATTCCAATTCAAAGTACCTAAAATATGAGATTATAGGTCCAAAAAAGCCCATTTAAATGACATGGGGAATTTCTTCATCTCCTCTTTAGACCCCCTAAAAATTAAAAATATTAAGTTTTGGCAATTTTCCAGTGGGCTTGTCCCAAAAAGCTGTGATCATGTCAAATTTAATCATTGTAGCTCTACAAGAACTGCCCAATAATTTTAGGGTGTAAAAGGTGTCCCATATAAATAACATGGAAAAGATTTTTCAGTTCCCTATAAAATCTTTTTTTTTTTTTTTAACTTAAGTAGTGCTAACGAAAACGTACATGCATACCGAATTTCAAGTTTTTATTCTAATTCCAAGTACCTAAAACTTTTAAAGATTATAGGTCTAAAAAAAGACCCATTTAAATGACATGAGGATATTCTTCAACCCCTCTTTAGACCCCTAAAAATTAAAAATATTCACGTTTGGCAATTTTCCTGTCGGTTACTTCCTGAAAACTACAATCATGCCAAATTTCAACTTTTCACGTCAACCGGAAGTACCCCTTTAATTTATGTCAGTTCATGTAGTTTTATATATAGTTAAGATTCCATGATTGAATTTTAAAGTTGGAACAAGAAAAGAAACGCGACAGTAATCAAACACACATTGACAAACTATAACATCGAGAAAATAAAATCAGACGAAATGAAATAATTATTATTACCAGTAAGTGTTACTATTTCAGCAATATATCTTGCCTTCATCAAGCACATAATGACATGTGTATGATAAAGGCAATAATATATTGTCTAAACCGTAACAAAGGTTAGTAACAATAAGTACTTGGTTTGGTCAGACATAATTTTTATTAAAATTATACATAATTCCAAAGCTAGAATGACAAGCATCCTAACAATCACCTGGCAGGTGAAATGCCTATTAAGCAAAAAAATTGCATAATTTATAACCAACTACACATAAGAAAGTTTTAACTAGTCATCCCTTGAACTAGTACTTTTCTGGCAAAATTTTATCTAGTTACAAAGTACGAGTCTATTACTTCTTTTATGAAACAGCAAATTTCTAATATTGAAGTTAACCTTATAAAATATTTATTTTAAATTGATAACTCGTTTCTGACGAAAATAAAAATTCAAAATATAACTTTCCAGATACCTCATCAGGGCGGCGTTGTCTCGTAAGTTTGCTTATAGTTGAGGAAGTTGTAGCTATGCTACTGAAGCAGGGACCAAAATAGAGGAAAGTTTCTATTTCAACATATAAACACCAAACTCACTAGGTTTGCAGTTTGCCTTTCTGATAAAAATGAGGTAACTGCTCATGCGCACCATGAACATATAAACGTGTACGTAACTTAACATCAAATATTTATTTGACGTTGAGGATTCCTTGTCGATATCATGTTTCTCATCTGTACGTTGAACTACGTCCAACAGACACAATTACTACAACAATCAAATCATAATTTAAGATTACGTTAAAGACTGAGTCAAAATCTTGTAGATTTCGTCCGTGCCCCTTGTAAAAACTCTTATGTCTTAAGTATACTCCACAATATATACTGAAAAATAAAAGTTAACAATGGAACAAGTAACCTGTTACATCTAAGATAGGGTAACCAGACGTCCTATTTTTAACGGGATTTTCCTTTTCTTCGGAAAGCCACCCGGTGTCCCAAGAAAAATGCAAACGATACAAAAGTCCCTTTGAAAAAAGCGTTTTTGGCTTGCAGTAACTACTAAGCATATACTATAGTATGTGTTAAAATCTACACGAAATTCAGTCATAAAAAAATGTCATTCAAGAGACAATCGATGCCCGTAATCTTGGTTCCTATTAAATATTAGAAGGTAATCTAAAAATTAAAATTTGAATAAGGTAAAATAACTAAAAGTCTAGAATTCTTCTTTTTCATTGCTATCAATAAAAACCTATCAACGACTACCTTTCGTACACCTAGGAGGGTGGACTGTAAAATTATGCCAGTTTACCGAGTGTCTTTTTTTTTTTTTTTTTTTTTAATTTTCTAAATTAGGTCACCTTATTTTAAAATAAAGACAAAACAGAACGAGAAATACTATGTGCGTTTTGTTTTATAGAAAACACTCCGTAAGTCTATAGAACACACTTGGATATTATGATATTTTGTTATAGATAGAATGACAGAATTTAATTATTTGTGTGTGTAAGAAAAGAAACTGGTAGAGCAAATGCGTATTCCCTGTATCATTTTGTGAAAGATAAGGAAGCATGACATTGCACATTTAGATTAAATAAATAAATAAATAAATAAAAATAAACACTAATCATTTCCATTTAGTACTATTGTTGAGTATTCCCTAAATAATAATATGTCCCAGGGAAATATTTTGACATTATTGCTGAAATAACTATACATAGTAAGAAATTATATAGAATATATAAAAAAAAGTCTGTATTAATCAGTGTTGTATTTTGTTGGCTACCGGGCCTACCGGCGGTAGCCCTAGAATATTACAAAATAAAGTTATTATATTATAAACTAATTTATTTTGTATATTAATAATTTTATACTTCAGTATCTTCTTTCAATGATACAATTTTCTGAGAACTATTAATTTAGGAACATCTACATGCTTCTTTGTGCGCAGTCTGTTTCGCATTCTTGAGATCTTCGACATTGCAACACAACAGAAACCTCTACTCGTTATTGCTTCAGCAAGAATCGTGTAGCTATGAGCGCATTCCCCTTCGCTCCAACTACACACGCAAAGTACGAACGGCTTGCAAGATAGGACCAGTTGCCTCGAGAGAAATCGTTTTTTTAGGGGTGAACGAAGAGCAACGGAAAGTTATACGAGTAATGACAGCGCATTTTGAGGTCTCTGGGAACGAGGGACATATTGAACCTTGTTCTGTAGCGGTTTGCGTCAATATTTTTCAAACCATAACCCTTGACGTAGCATATTGTTTACAAGAGGTGATACTATAATTGAGTACAAACATAATAGATTTCCTTCCATTTGCAATGATACGGAAACTGCAAGGTTTTCGGGCAGTACAGCAAATTGCCATTAAAAGCAAGGAAAGGAAATGATAAAGTTCACTACAAACAACTATATTACAACATACTAGGTCGAGTGTATGTGGAAATTAATGATAGGTTTTCTGATTATACTTTAATTCACACATCTTTTGGAGTCTCAACATTTCTTTATTTGTAGGCTAAAGGGAATTTTACCAAAAAGCATTAAACACATTGTTAAAGTCTTACGGCAATCATTTTGATGAAATCCGACTGAAAAATGAGTGAAGTGTAATATATTAAGCAGAAGCCTAGGATTCTCGAACAAACCAGTTCATGGAATATTGTCAACTATTTACCACAAAAAGTTAAATCAAGTGGCCTCTGAAGTTAAGTTATCTGCGTTAATTCTGACAATAATTGTGATTGCTATGTCAGGATCTGTAGAAAGAAAGTTTCCTGCGCTGAAAAGGATAAACTCTTATTGTCGATCAACTCAGACACAGGGACATTTATCTGGTTTAGCAGTAATACCGATTAAAAAATCATTTCTTCAGAAACTTCGGAAGTAGTCAAACTATAACCCTAACGATGAAGTCATCAAGGCATTTTTGTACCGAACAAGATCCTTAGAAATCAAATATGAATAGTTAAGTAATTGATTTATAGCAGTATTATTTGTAAACTACTACATATTTTTATGTATTATTATTATTTGTTTGTTTGTTCGATAGAAGTGTCCCTTTGTAGCACCGAGCCTACATGAGACATGGACCGACAGGCTAAGGTAGATTATGAACCATTGTAATGCGTTCAACACTCTTCTCCGAGCATTGAACCCGGGATTATGTCTATTAAAGGCACGCGCGATAGCAACCAGACCAGTAGGAAGAGTATAGGCGTAACTAGAGGGAAACTAGGCTCCCTAGCAATTACTCATTACTCCAAAGAAGAAGAGCTATTATTATTATTATTATTATTATTATTATTAATAATAATAATAATAATAATACAAAGGTGTTATAAAGTGAGTGGTAGCCCAAGCCAGCAAACCACTATACGCCACTGGTATTAACGTGTTCTAGCATTTTCGAATTAGTGATAGATAGTGATCCGTTGATTCTGTATTAAAAAAAAAGAAAAAAAAGAAAAAGTTTAGTTTTGCAAACATTTAAGACTTCATTATTAATATCATTGTCAACGTTAACACCTCAAAAGATGTTCAGCTGAACCACATCAAAATACGCACTTTTATTCTTTTATTGTTGCCTTTTATTTTGCATATTCTGTTTACAGGTATTGACTAAAATATCGCAATATTTTGTTAAGTTCGTTTACTACAAGTAATGCCAACTTTATTGATTAAAGGCAATTGTGTCTCAGTAAAGAATGTACCATGTAATTGTTTCTTCTGTTTTTTTATGAATACAAAGAGGATTGGTTTAAGGAAATCGTAGAAGGTGAATTGTATAGAAACAAATAAGTAAAAAATAGTTAAACTCTTTCTCTTAAATTGCCTTAACTACTATCGACGACAGCTTATGCGTCGACGAAATTGACTATCAAATAACCTTCCCGTATTTAATTTGTTCTAACTCTCATTCAACCCCTTGGAGTTTGTAAAATATGAGTTCATTGAGTTAATTTTTTATGTTCCGTTATTCCTTATCTTAATTTTTTTAAAATTTACTTTAAGAAAGCGATGGATTGAATGAAAACTAGGAAAAAATTGAAATGAGATGACAAACACAAATATAAATGAGGATTATTTTTGTTGTTGCTACGTTGTTTATATGATCTATTCCTTCTAACCTGATAGGTAGCCGAAAGAGTTCCTCTCTTCTCCTCCTTTTTGCTGTCACAAGATGGAAAGCAGATCACCAGTTCCATCAGAAAGCAAAATTCTTGGAATGTTCAATATTATTTAAAGTTAAACTTTCCACCTGCAACAAGTATGCTTGATGCCTTTCAAGGAACACTTGCTTTTTTTTTTTTTCTTTTTTTTTTTTTAAACAAGTTCAATCATCACAACTATGTATTTTCTTACTCTTAAAAGAAGTGCAGGCCAGATTCTTGAAGTTTCCAGGTGACAGCTTTTGAAGAATGAAAAATAGAAAGTAGAAATTGCAAAATTGATTATTTAAACAGAAAGCAACTATATTGTTGCTGATACATTACTTTCATTAGTTAATTGTGTTTATTGTTGATTACTAACACTGCATTGTTGTTACGCGCTTCTATTTTAATTGTTGCTTACAGACAAACAGAGAATTAGTGTACAGATTATACAGTATTTACTGCTTTAGCTGCATTTGTTAAAATCTATTATTTTAAATAGTGATTATATCCTATAAACTCAAGTTATGATTATTAGAGTCATATTGTTGGGATGCAATGGGATGTTATTAGAGTTGGGATGAAATTATTGTTTGATTTCATTAAATAGCCTATAATTTTTTAATTTCGTCTTTGCTTGCAATGCCGTCATCCATCTATTAGGCATGATTTGCTATCCTAATATCTGCCCACAATTCTTGACTGTATCATCTGAATGAACAAAATTCAATTGCATTTACAATTACGTTACTAAGATGTATTACTTACCTCAATTTTACAATATAATGTAAGGAGATTTTTTAAAAAATATGTATGTGATAATATAGAAGTTATAGCTCTATTTTTATGTATGGTCATATGGAGCATATTTAGATATGGTATAAACATTCACGTGGGCTACATTTTGAAGATTTCAAACAAGAGAGCATCGAGATGAGAGATTGTTTTGGTCTCCTACCAGATTCGATGTAACGAAATATAGTTTATGTGCGTTTAATATGAATCAAATGAATACAATTGTTTTACTTTGAATGTACTTCGAAAATCAATTCTGTTTATATTCAAATAAATTAATGTGGTACATTCGGTCGGAAAGGCGAAAAAGTCTTTTCAGACCAGTCTTCACAAGTGAGGTTTTTCTTGGGTTTCCCTCATTCATACAGTCAAATATCGGAAGGGTACCTAACATAAAGGTTTGAGGCAGCTTCCTTCCTCCCCCGCTTTCCTGGGTAGTGTCATCTCCAAGGGACGTCATCCCTCATACGTAACAGGCTTAAAAGATCATAGTTGCCGAATGCCTAGAAATATAATTCCTAATAATAATAATCAACAAAAGATTAACAAATATAACAAATAAAATAAAAAATAATTAAGTTATAAATATTTACTTCTCTTAATGTTGATAACTGAAGATCCCATTTCTTTTTTTCTTTATCCGATGTGGCTGATTTATATGTATTACGCAGTGTGTCTACCACAGTTGGATGATAGTAATAACCTGGATTTCTATGTTCGAACACTTCTTTCTCCATAAAATGTGATGGATAGGGTGGCTCTTTAGGGGGTGCAGAACGAGCTTGGATAAAAATCTCTTCAACAATGCTGTTCACTAAGTCTGTGCTTGTTTGTCTCTCAATGCTTTTCTAGAAAGGAATAATTATAAAAATCACAATTTTATGTCACATTAAAGTTAAATACTTCATGCTGAAGTTATTATGTAGGCGCATTAAAGGATTATTCAAATTAGCAAAAAAAAAAAAAAAAAAAAAAAAAAAAAATATTAATAAAGCCTCCCATGAGTAAACTAAGCACTCTCCACACGTATCGGAACAAGCTAGGTAAGATAACAAGAATAAAAACGGATGAGTTGAAAAAGTCACAAGAAGAGGGCATGTCGGGATTGGTGCGTAAAACAACATTCACACAATATAAAGCAGGTTAATGTGATAAGTTCAGCAAAAACAAAGAAACAACGCGAGAGTTAAGAATCATTCTTTATTCACAAATATAAACCAGCTTTAAATTTAGATATTGGCAATATTGATAGAACTTGATTACCTACTTTCGATATATATTTTGGATCTGACAATATTGACGTAAGGTAGACATCACGCTTCCTTTAACTCAGCGCATTCTTTCGAACTGTGCTATGCTCGTGGTATTTTTGCATTCTCCACGTTATATTTATCTATTCTGTGGTATGTATTCCCTTTTTCAAACCTTTTTTCTCATCCATTTTCATCCTTGTTACATTACCACTGAAGAGGGAACTAGCTTATTGTTCCGATACGTATGGAGAGTGCTTTATTTCCTCACGGGAGAATTTATTGATAAATAACCAATTTTGTTGCTAATTTCATGTTGAAGTTTTTTATTTATTTATTTATTTTTTTTTAAAGCAATGTTTCTAGGTATTAAGTTATATTTTCATTTCAATCTAAACTTTTTCCTTGTTTCTTACCCAGCGGTTTATAAAATATTAAGTTTTATTGTTCATGATTAAAAAAGAAGAAGAAGAAAGAAAAGAAAAAAACTAAGTATACTAGCCTATATAGTATTTGATAATCTTCTCAATGACAGCAAATGTTTCTGGTGTAGTGATATATGGTGTGGTTAAACCAGAATATCTTTCCTCCGTCGAAGTGAAACCACCACTGAGGATTGTTACAGTACTGAACTCGCAAGAAATGCACCGTAATTTTATCTGCAAGCATACAGAAATATTCAAAAGGCATGGCAATGCACGCGAAAAGTTCACTCAAAAGACGTTGCAGACCCTCCACGAGTTGTAGTATGGAACACCTCCGTTTTCTTCTGGAGTCTCTCCCACTCCCTTCCATCTCTTCCAGCATCCCGAGTACTTCTTGGGAAGGAAGATCTCCCTGACGATGAGGCGGTGCAACATGTGGTTGAGGATTTCGCATTGCACACACTCCAGACTTCTTTCGCTACGAAATCAAATCGTTGGCTGAATGATGACAACAGTGTGGCTACAGACGCTGTCTATTTTAATTAACCCAGATATTGTAGAGTCCAAGATTTTTTGACCTTTGGAATGACACTCTTTGGTGGAATTGTATTTGTACTAATAACCTAATATTGTGAACCGGAAACATGTCTTTTTTCTCCTTTTTTCTACGCGTCACAGTAGATGAACATTTTTAGTTGCATTAAATCATCTGCGCTCAAACAGGGTGTGCATAAAAATCTCTCCCCAACCCTGGTGTTGATGAAGAAATATAAGAAATCGAAAGTAACAGTTTTGTTGGGTAGAAAACTTTTAAATGTCTAGCTAAAATTTTATATAATCGCATTTTCAGAGGAAATCCTTACATTTAACTCATCGAAAATGAGTAAGGCCTGTATTGGACACGGTAACAATTAAGCACGACTTACTTGATATGGCACTGATCTGCTATGAATCGAAATTACTTTAATTATTTCATATGTCTCCAAAATGCCGAATAAAATATGTTTTCACAGAAAATATAAGGACCAAATAATCCTTTATATTACCATGTAATTGTGACGGAAAATTGTTCCATATTATTTACACTATATATACGGTATATATATATATATATATTTTTTTTTTAAATACAGAAACCCTACTTTTCATATATACCTGAAAATGGATATAGCTTTCTGATTTAAAGCTCAGATATAAATAAATATGCTCTTCTTTTGAGAATTTTATCGTAAGCTGGTTACTTTATTTCTTCAAAGAATGAATTAGATTTTATTGTCAATGTAAGCCGTTTGAAGAGTTCTTTATAAATAAATTCAGAAGATACTCACCTTACTATTTTCTACAATGTTGCGGATTGTTTTTATTCTTAAAGAAATTATCAATCGTTGAATTTTCTCTGCTTTTACTGTCACCATTATCAATGCACAGGCAAAGAAAAAGAGATTTAATGAGACTAAATGAATAAGAATTTGTTACATAGTTAACAACTATGTACGTTAATATATTATAATTCGTAAACATAGCATTTTAAGGGGCTTCCAGTTCGGATATCCTACAGTACTGACACGCTGACAGCTAAGGAAGCGAAAATTCGACAGTTAATGATTGTTATGAATGAATCCATAACAGTACAGAAAGAACGCGATGAATGCACTTCGAGTATATGAATTAACTTCAGTTAAAAAAGAGAGAAAAAAAAAAAAACTACAAAGCTGTGTTCAACTTTATTATCTGATTATTCTTATCCTTACTTATGACTTAATTTAAAGTAGATTTCATATTCAAAAAGTAAAATTAAATTAACATTTCAGTCTACTGTAAAGGAGACTGTATGATAAGCGTAAATGGATGATGACGGAACAATTCGAGAAATGAAAAAGTTAGAGAAAATTATATATCTCAGAGAAAACAAACGGATATGCTGTTGTGAACTCACATGAACTGGGGTAAACCAATGACCCCTTGCACCACTGCGTTATTATTGCCCAATTTATTTAAAAAAAAAAACTAAATGAATAAAGAGGTAGAGAAATAAATTAGTGTAATAAAGGAATAATAGTGTAATAAAGGAAAACATAAAACAGCCAACATAACAGATACTTAAAAATAAGCTTATTTTTAATTATATATTTTTATACTCTAATAATCTGTATGGGGCGGAAACGTGGACATTACGTAAAGGTGATGAAAATCGACTGGAAGCATTCGAAATGTGGGTGTGGAGAAGAATGGAAAGAATTAGTTGGGTCGAGTGGAAAACGACTGAGAGAGTGTTAGAAATGGTGGGTGAGAAAAGAACACTTAGATATTATTAGGAAGAGGAAGAGAAACTGGTTCGTACATTGCCTAAGAAGAGATTGTATCATGAGGGACATCCTAGAGGGTATGGTAGCGGGAAAGAGGGAGGGGGCGAAGGAGACTACAATTAATAGATGATATAAAAACAGCAAGATCATACGCGAAGACGAATAAGTTAGCGGAGGACCGTGGAGCAGGGAAGCTTCTCAGCTGCGGCAAGTGACCTGCCAATAAAGGTAGAATACCTATGATGATGATGATGATACTCTAATAAAGATGCTTATGCTATCACTGTTAAATTGAGAAATTGTTAAGGCTACCTCTAGTAAGTGTAATAGAGGCTGTGAAAATTGTCCTTAGCTTAGCTTGAAATTATCATGGTCTTATCGTCAAACACGGAGAAAAGTACTTGAGCTTGATCATACGCTTGATTCCTCGGGAAATGTCCAACTTCTGCAAGTGGGCTGGTTGAAGACTAATTGTAGTTAACATTTATATTCATATGATTCGATGTTTTCACAGACATACAGCCAAATTGAACAGGTGGTAAACATAATAGATTTCAGTGTAAAATATATTTGTCTCGTTGAGTGATATTGTTAAAAAGATATTCAGTTGAGCCATAGAATTTCATTGGTTTTAAACATTGGATATTCAGAACATTAGATATTCAGATATCAACAAACAGTTGAGTATTTTGAATTCTTTATTTGCATTTATTTCTAAAGTATGATCATTATGTATTTCTAAAGTATGACTTTGAGTTGAGATGAGTTTTATTTACTTTTTTTAAGGAAGCTTTTTCAAATCTTTAAAATATGAGTTATTTTAGTATACACGTATTCTTAAACTTACCTTCAAATGTTCTCTTGCTTCTTTGAATTCATCAATGGGGTCAGTAATACCCCACAATAATAAATGCATTTCTTTACTTCGGCATAATGGTGGTTCAGACTTCAAAATCAATGTTTGTTGATAAACACCAGCAACATTCGATTTGAAATAGAATACGAATTCTTGAATCTGACCAGGTAATATAAAATCTGAAGGAAAAATAACTTCTACACTATAGAACATTACTAAATATAATTGTATCTCTGAAATCAACCTTATGACAAAAGTTATATATATTTTGTAGCAGTCTCAAGTTAAAAACACACACACTGGATACAACCCATAAAGCCGCTACCACCCCGTGTATCTTCGAAACGACTTCGAATATGAGCAAACGCAAAAACACGCCCGTCATTATTGTGAGCGGCTTGAATTTTGAGCTATAAAAGATCCAACCCAAACACCCTATATCGTGCATGGGGTCAACTTGAAAATTTCAAATGGTAAAGGGAATCGAGTAACATATAGTTGGAAAGGTCTTGACAAGAGAAATATTTTGCTGAAAGATTCAATCGCTATGTTGACCCCATCCAAAATGGCAAGGGTTCACATTTCGTGACCATACAGTCCGTTACCACCCCGTGTGTCTTCGAAACGACTGTGAATATGAGAAAACGCAATAACTCGTACGTCATTATTTTAAAAGGTTGAAATTGTGCTAGAAAAGTTCCCCTCCAGAGCCTCCAAACTTAATGGGGTAAACTTGAGCATTTCAAATGGCAAAAGGGGTAGAGTAGTTTGAACGGGCTTGACAAAAGAACTGTTGCTGTAAGTTCTGAATTTGCTAGGTTGCTGACATCTAAATTGGCAAAATGTTTCTCTTGTCGAGACCTCTCCAACGATATATTACTCGACTCCCTTTGCCATTTGAAATTTTCAAGTTGATTCCACGTAGCACTATATAGGGATGTCTGGGATGGACCTTTTATAGCTCAAAATTCAAGCCCCTCACAATAATAAAGTACGTGTTTTTGCGTTTGCTCATATTCGCAGTCGTTTCAAAGATACACGGGGTGGCAACGGACTCTATGGATACCCTATATATACACTGATAAAGAATATTGTAGCACATTGAGACACACTTTAATGCTACACTTTGCAATCATAACAAAGGCTTGGCAATTTTCACCAATGTTCATTGCGTATAATGCATCTCTCTAGTTTACGTAATTTTACCGTACTTGTTGCCTCTTCTAATTTCTAGTAAGCAAGTGCCAACATCTAGGAAAATCAATATTACTCTATGGCAATTCTGTGAAGGAATAATTTAATATTTCATAGCACATCTTAAATAGAGAAAGTGCTAAATAGGACTAAACTAATACGTTTTTTGTTAGTCAAGCAATTTGGTTTAAATACCTAAGTCTAAATTAAAAAAAAAAAGTATTGCATCATTACTTCAATCTGATTTACTAACATAATCAAGAACTCACTAGTATTTTTATCGTAGAAAAACTTCGATTCGAGTTTACAATTCCTTGCAAAAAGAAATTTGGGCTTTATCTTCATCACAATCCACCAATATTTAATCGCTATTGATCCCACATTCTCAAATTTTACTGTCCTGTAACATATCTTCTTTTCATTGGCTTCGAAGGTGAGTTCCCACATGGGATCCTAAATTTAATTTCAAATTTAATTAGTACTTAATATAGCATACAGCTATACAACAAACGATGTAGAATTTATGTTTTTTTTTAAAAAAAAAAAAGAAAATATAAAGGTATATACTGTACAACAAGTAACTAAGAACTACTAAATACTAGAATAAGTCCTAACGGACCAAGAGATAGCACACTTTTGTTTGCCCCAAGTTTACCATAAGCTTTGTTATGTGTCTAAGATTACCGATAACCTACAGTCTTCAGAAAGGCTTTTCTTAACGTTGGTGAGTGGTAGGGGTCAGAGTAATGACTAATCAACATGACTGCCGCTGGAATTCATAGCACAATTCTTAACTGAGGATAACTTTCCACTCAATGAAGGTAGAAACTTCGTTCATTTATCAAATTGAAGATAATAAATGTGTCTAAAACTTGATACCACTCCCGTTTATTTTCATTGCCGCCATCTTTAAATATGGCGCATAATTCGCTCAAAATTTAGTTTTATTCGTGTTACTGTAAACATTTATTGGCTAATAACTATGAAACTATTATAGATATGAAAAAAACGATACGAAAGAAACGTGATAAAGCATAATTTGAGTTTTCCAACGATATCCATTTCATCACTATATCTTAAAAATTGAATGAATAATTTAATTTTATGTATCATATGGTGTTGTATTCTTGACCTCTAATATTATACAAAACAAAACGCGTAGACCGGTTTTATTTATTCCAAGTTTACCACAAACTTTGTTAAGTGTTTAAGATTTCACATAGTCTATAGTCTTGAGAAAGATTTCTCTCAAGGTTGGTGAGTGGTGGGGATTCGAGTAATGACGTCATCAATATGGCTGTTGTGCCAACGTGTGATACTTTACTTAAACAAATATAATTCTACAACAAGCGTCGTATAGAATTGTTCTTTTTTCTAAATGCTCGTTATGAAGTAGAATTTGGGTTGTATCATACCAATATGTTTCATAGCTCCAATAGTCTTCCTGATTTTAGCCCGAAAGTTATATTTTACGATCTTTTTGTAACATAATGAATGTTCTAAGTTCAAAACATTTGAACTGTTAAGTGAATAAAATTCATGAAAACATTTAAAGTTTCTACTATTGTGGAGTATTTAATAATGTCGTGAAGGATAGGATTAGGGGATATTTGTGGAAGTTATAAATAATTTTCTGTTTTAGGCCCGTGTCTTCCTAACTAACCCGTAGACCTAACTACGCTCGCTGGATGACTGCTTGCTTGCTTGCTAATTATTGACTCAGTGGCCCTCGTGCAAGACAGATCCTTTCTCAAGGTGGTCTATCTATAAATCGCTCTGAAACATCTTTGGTAAATGTTTAATATTTCACATAGTTTATAGTCTTCAGAAAGGTTTCTCTCGAGGTTGGTGAGTGGTGGGGATCCGAATAATGGCGTCATCAATATGGCTGTCGCGCCAACGTGTGATACTTTATTTAAACAAATATAATTCTACAATGAAGCGTCGTGGAGAATAGTTCTTTTTTGTAAATGCTCGTAATGAAGTAGCCTATGATTTGTGTTATATCAATATATTTCATAGCTCCAATAGTCTTCCTGATATTTAGCCTAAAAGTTACATTTGCGATTTTTTGTAACATAGTGAATGTTTTAAACCCAACAACTCTTAAAACGTTAGGGAAGTAAGATTTATGAAAGCACAAAAAATTCCTAATATTGTGGAGAATGAAATATGGCTTTTGGATTGACAAAGCGATAGTAATTGCAGTTATAGCCTTTTTCTCGAAGCTAAAATCTTGATCAATACATGTTGTAGGGAAGAACGATGTAGGCTGTGGAAAATCTTAAGCACATAACAAAGTTTATGGGAAACTTGGGGGTAAATAAAATATGTTCTCGCTCTCTTGCTTCATAAGTGAATATTAACGTCTTTAATTTACTAATATGGATTTGCAATGTAATACAATCATAAATAAAGATTAAGTAACAAAGAAATGAAATATTTTTATGTGAAGTTTGTTCATTCTGTAATAGGCACATTTTGTGCCTAGACTTCTGAATATGCTTTTGTAAGTACTGTAATGTAATATTCTTCTACTGATTAAGTAAACTTAATACTAATGTTGTACATTACAATAGGTATCAGAAACAATGTAAAATTCGATCTTGCGTTCCGCTTTAAGCATTTTTTACACCAGTCTTACTACCCATAATCCAGAGTCTGTCATTATCACAGCCTGTTGAAGCAACTTCATCCTCACTTTCAGAAGTATCATCATTTTCCGGCGGAAGAATGTCAGGTGACATAGGCCCTTCATACCACTTAATTTGTTATTTTCCGTTTTCTAAGTTAGATCCATGACAAGTTGGGTCAGTGTCTTCGAGAGGGTTACAGAGATTTGCATATCCAGGATACGACATTGCCCCGCTTTATTTTTTGTTCCAAAGCAGCTTTTGTCGGAGGAAGAAGAGTAGGATCAACAGATCCAAGTTTTGACAACGGTTTACTTCTTAACATAGGAGACGTTTTCTTTTTAAAAATATTGTATCTCACTTCTGACACGGAGGTGTACGAAGGATGGCCATACATACAACACACAAATGTCTCTGCACCAGACAATAAAAATTCATCCACCAAGACGGATTCTCCCAATTTAGCCAAAATTCTTTGGTGTGTCATGATTTTTGTGTGAATGTTAAATGGTTTGATTTTTCCTTGTCTGCTAAAAGCAGCAGTGTAATCTGAATCAGTGAAGGCTGTCAGCTATTTCACTTCTATTTCTTTTGCTATGTTTGTGATGTTGATATACCTTCTAGAGTTGTTTGAAGATAAACTACATTGAAGCCATAATTGTGCATTCTTTAAGGTTTTTTTTTTTTTTTTTTTTTTTTTGTGATAGATCATTAACACTAAAATATCGGAATCGGTTGCTCGCACCAAAACATTTCTTTTCTTCGCTGTAACGAGTCATGTGAAAAATATGCCAAATGATCCTCGTATCTGCTTCATTCTGTTGACATGTAAGTTCTTTCACTTCAATCACATCCATGTTCACTCCTATACATGAGTACTTGTAACAAGTCTGTTCTACTGCAACATATAACGTTTTATTGTGTAGCAAGTGACAATAATTAGAAGATCTCCATTCTTTGAATAAACATTTTGTTAAAGATGTTTTGAATGATACGCTTCGTAGAGCCATTACAGCCGTGTCTAACGTTTTCAGCTGAGATCATCAATCCCTATATCATAACATGATGAACTTCTTTCCAAAGTATTATGAAAACTATTTGTCTTATACAGTTCAAAATTTCTCCAGATGTTAATCTACCCCAATACTACATGTTCACTTTTTATTTTTAAACTAGGTCTTATAGTACTTTTTATAAGTAAATATGACAGCGTTGTAAGCAGGCTTTCTTTTCCTGTTCGTGGAGGTGCAGATACCTGATCCATTCACACCATTGTTCCTCACTGATCTTCAAAAAGTTGGTAGGGGAGGGAAACAAGTTACGAAGTGAGATAAGATCGTTTATCTAAAAATGCGGAGATTGCATATCTTTGAAGTTATAGGAGCAGTTCGACTTAGAAATGCATTTTTTACAATTCATTTCCATTTGTAGAGTTGAAAATTCTAAAAGGAATGGTGTTTGTTTGATCGCGATACGTTCAGTCGTTAGCGAGTAAAAGAGGAAGAAAGATTTTGTGATGACGTCATTGGTGGTCAAGGAGCGAGAGCAGGCTTACATACTACACAGTGCCAAGCATTTCGTTTGTGAGAGGTGCGGTGGCACGTTCTAAGTGCGGTTTCCTTTTCCAGAACTGATTGCAAAGACTTACAAATATCATCTGCATATAGAAAATGATATCTGATGGTGGGCTGTACAAACGTTTTTATATTATAAAACATATCCTATAAAGCATGAGTTCAGCGTTTCAAAAAAAAAAAAAAAAATCGAAACTAATATGAAGGGTAAGGGGAAAAAACAAGGAATGTCCATGTATGTGCTTTTTCGGGTGCTTTGTCCTATCTGTTGGTGACTCTTGGTACTATTTGACTGTATATGCCATGCATACGTAGATGTAAAAATGTCCATGTAAAAAGGGGCAAAAGTTGTAACTAACCCTATTCTTCTTACGCGGTTTTCAATATTAAATCGCAGTTTTCTCGACAATGCAGTTTTGTGACATTCCTTCTTTTTTCCGCTTACCCTTCATATGTAAATAGATGGCGGACGAGATTGCTGCAACACCTAAGTACTTTTTCTTTAATCATTCTTCCGATTCACAAACATAAGTATGTTCATTTTCACGTTTTGTTGCAATTTTTAACGCTGACCTTATAATTTTGTGCTTCAAGGTATGTACAGGAGCGTAACATATGAGGCAAAAATGAAATAACATCTGTAAAGTTTGCCAGAATACGAAAAACACTTCACCGGTTAAATTTCTTTTATTCTCGAAGCTGTCCACGGAACAACTCTCATCACCCGTTTCATCATCATTGTCACATGATACAGAGAAATTAAACGATGGATCAATGTCTTGAGGAACAGTCATCGTCACTGCTTCCTTCTACAAGCCGGTATATTTCACTCCCTAATTCATATTGTATAGCTTATTTCTAAAGCAATATCTTCAGAATCATGAGTGACATCGTCTCTATTACTCTCTAATGCTTCGTCTTGACTACAACCATCAATTGCGTCTTGTACAATATTTGTATGTTGGTAACTGGACATAGATCGGTGCTTGTTCAATGGCTCGGATTTTAAACCTTTCAATAATATAGTTGGAACAGCATTCTTCATCAGTTTGCGTGTAAATAATTATCCTGGCATTAGCCAGAAGTGGATCTAGACGGTAAAAACTCAGGGGGGGGGAGTCAGAACCCAGACTATGATATGTATATCATGTTTACTAAAAACTTTCAAAAATATCTAAATAATAGCTTAAATCAATTTTGTCACTCAAAAACTGGGGGGCCTAGGCCCCCGGCTCCAGCCTAGATCCGCCACTGGCATTAACTTTTCTTTCAGTAAACTTGACTTCTCGAAGACAAGCTCTTCAAGATGTTTGGAACACGAGTGATTTTATTTGGTTTCTTTCTTTTTTTTTCATTGATTTTCTTGGGCCATGATTTATATCGATCTGGTGATTTCTCATAACTTAGAAACGTAAGAAAAGATACTTTACGTCCTCAGCTTTAATTGCACAAGAATTACAACCGAAAACACAGCAGGTGTTAGGCATTTCTACTTCACTTCACAGATACAGCACGCGCTGTACTAACATGTGTTTTCTACTTCACACTAGTGTTTCTTTCAGGAAAAAAAAAATTCCGGGGGGGGACACATTATTCGGAGAGGCACATTATTTTTACACAGTACTATTATATTTATTACATTATAGACGTATTATTTTGGTCTCCTCCGGGGGAATCTCTCAGAGCTCCGGGAGACAGTGCCACCCTAAAAACATGTCTGGAAGAAACACTGTTTCGCACAACAAACGTAAATACTGCTCTCTCTCTCTACTCTTTTTTATACTAATGCTATAGGAAAAACAACTAACAGAAACTTCCCTCAAGAAATCAACACAGAGCAAGACTGCTAACAAATCCAAAACACAATCTATTAAATCCAATGCACTATTAAAGGTTTATCAGCTGCGTACAAGGGAGTGGTTGCTGACTCACATTGAGTTTCTCGCGTCCCACCAATGACGTCACCATTTACGATTCATCAAAAACAAATGCCTGTAGAAGCTGAACGAGACGGCCTATCAAGATATAAAAAAATACGGGTCTCTTATTTTTTGTTTCTCTTTCTATTGCACCAAACTTGTTTTTAACTCGAACTGCTCCTTTATGTTAGTTGACAACCTGATCATATGGTCGCAAGAACAAAAGCTTGCGGGAGGCAAGACTGGCTACTGTCAGAAATGAGAAAATCTTATCTACCTACACATCTTTTTACTTGTACAGTATTTTGCAATAAGTCTTCTTGTCAAACAGGGTGCTCTTTCCCTATTTTCTTATTTCAACCATTTTTTAATCTAAATATTGATCCTTGCGCGGTGAAAAAAGGAGACACGTCAGAGGAAACGCAAAACAAAAAGCATTATCATCAATATTTTGCTTTCCAAAATAAGGGATGCAACTTAAAAAAATAAAACTTTAAAAGAAATATCTGGGAAAATGAAAGAACAAGTCATGGCATATCATGAGTGTGTATAACAGTAATAGGCCTATACAAAATAAATAAATAAATATTACAATATTTCTGAGGGTCAAGATCATTTGGATCCGATATTGGTATTCCAAGGATAAGCAAGTGAAATATTTTTCAGTTGATTTTGACTGAAAACCTGATTTACAGAATTATCAAAATAGAGCAGAATTATATATATATATATATATATATATATATATATATATATATATATATATGTATGTATGTATGTATGTGTGTGTGTGTGTGTGTGTGTGTGTGTGTGTGTGTAGGTGTGTGTGTTGTGTTATATAGTATATTTTGATTCAGTTTCCTGATCAACGTTACGTTACATCTTAGGAATCTACAATTCCGTCACTTTTGAACAAAGAGATGTTTATCCTTGTTTCCCCTATGTAGTTCATAACACTTCATAATTTTATTGAAAAATATCTGGTAACGTGTATCACTTCTACTCTCCTGATTCATTTAAAGAACAAATTACCAGTTGGTCGCAAACTGGAATTATTATTTTCAGCTGAGGAATATTATCAAATTCTCAATCAAATTTGGCTGATACATGAACCTTGTCGCAAATTGGAATGATCACAAATCGCATTGAATGAATAAAAATATATACACAGAAAGCTCCTATATTAGTCCATATATCCACATTCGTGCATAGGACTACTTCTATTTTGTAGTTGACCATCCATCACAACAGAGTTAATTAATACTTGATCTAATGATGATTTGCGGGTGGAACATCTCAACCAAAATCTCGCGGCCTACAATCTCGCCTGGTGAGAACCTAGATAACGTGTAACTTATGTAACTAAGATACAGCACTGAAAAGTTTGCTCCATCATCATGATATTATTCTATGTGAACAATGCAATGAATATAAGTATTTAGTAACATTATGAAGTGTAATTTACAAATAAATATGTTTTGGTTAGTGGCGCATTTAGGAGGCTATCGAGCTCAAGCTCTCCCCGAAATAATTTCATTATTATTTTTTCACATTATACGTACAACACAAATGCTTCTTACTGGTACAACACAAATGGGGGGCAGACCTTTTATCTGCTGGGGGGGAACGGTAAATACAAATGATAATTGAAGGATCTTATAGGTGACATTCTTTATTCTTTGCCAAAAAGTTAGGGGGGCAATGCCCCCCATAGCTCCGCCTATGCTATTACTTTCAAATAACGTTACACCAATAAAAGTATGTTCATATCACGCATATTGTAAAACGTATTGCAAAATATAACGTAGTATATATATATATATATATATATATATAAAATATGGCTTTTGAGGCATAGGACAAATTATCCCGTCCATTTGCTTCACTATGGTTAATCAATCAAGCAGAACTCATGTCTAAAAACCCAAATTGACACAATATCTTGTGTGGCAGTAGTTGAAAGATTAAGACGCCTTGTACTATACTTAATATTTGTAAACTTCTTAACAATTCGCAGAAATTTACACTACCTATTTGACAGTTGCGAACCAAGTCCAGTATGTGTCCCGTCCGTTATGCTCCATAAAAATATTAATAACCCTGCATGAACAAGGCTTCATTTTTGTATAACCATTATTTGTGTATCACTTCAGGTTCAAAAGTTCTACTATCCAAAACTCCGGGTTGCATAGTATATTGGACACCATGTGTTACCATTTTTATTCTGTTGCGATAAAGGTTGAAACTTGTAATCGTTAATTTGAACCACTTCCGATTTGAACAGAGGGTTAAGGGAGGGGATAGAACCTATTGTTGTGACGCTTAATTGATTGTATAAAACCACATCTCAATTTTTCTTAGTTAATGCTAGAGCTCGGAAGTTGAAGACCTAAAAATTGCCTAAAGAGAACCTATAAAAAGATCTAAAAATATCTATAAAAAAGGCCTGAAATCTAAGAAAAAGGACTTTAAAAAAGTTAGACCCAGTTTAATTAGAATTACATATTTAATGAATACAATGCTCAAGAAATACAAGCTTCTGATAGGTTAACGGTCTGTCCTTCTTCCACAAACCAGTGTTGCCACAGTCTTAGCTCTGGAGTGGGCTGAAAAAGAGTACCAAATCGAAACAAAAAGGGCTGAATTCATTATTTTATACCAATGTAATGCATGGCTTTATAACACGAAACTAAAAGAGGTAAAGTTCTAGAACACTTCCCCCCTCCAAAAGTCAAAATCAAGAAAGTACTCTTTTCAAAAATTATTTTCCAGAAACATCCAAATAAGAGGACCCCGAACAACCGTGGAAGTAGATGATACTTCTCCCGCATGTAGGGAGTATAACAGAGGCCGCGAATTAAAAGGGAAAACAGTTACCATCTTTGGTATATATTATAAGAAACCAAACGCGCCTCTATTTCAAAGTGACCAATAAACCAAAACGATATTATGGTCATATATGAAAAAAATATATAAAACGTGGAACAAGTCAATCATATCCGAGTTCGTGTGTTAAAATATAAATTATTGCACCTTATTCTTGCTTATTTTACGACCGAAGGAGGATAATAGTATTGACACTTTTGAAAATGTGACAAGTATTTGCTAAATAGTGCTGAATTGGGTAGAATTGTACCAACTTTTCCACAAAAGGGGCTGAAAATGCCAGCGTGGTACCAACGGGTCGATGAATGACAAAAAGGGATGAATTTGGTACAATTGTACCAAGTGTGACAACACTGTCACAAACTGAAGTACAAACTAAAATAAGAAAACTTCCCCACCCTCACCCTCCTTGCTCGAGGACATTGTTACGCCTCCTTATCTGACTCGTGATTGTTGCAGATCTGGTCTTATCAGTCCAGTCGTTGAAGAATGTCTTATCTTTTGAATTTTCTTTACTAAAGAAAAGATGTTTAAGAGGTGGTGGTGTTTCGAGTTAATTTATAGTAAATTTATTGTCGAAAGATGAAATGCAAAATAAAAATTAAAAAACGTTAAGACCTTTGAAAAGTTTAAAAAAGACCAATAAATAAAAAAACGCCGGAAAAAGCAAAAAGGGACAAATAAAATCCAAAATTTTCTGGCCTACAATGACCCAAAATGAATATATACTATGTTAAGCCTCGTCTTCGGGCACTCGTAAAAAAGAGGATTTTTCCTCAACTTCTGGGTCCTAGTTATTGCTCTATGAAAATCAGTATTGAACTCGAAGTAGGCCTACTAGTCAATTCAACCACTTCTGGTTTTGATAGTGTTGTCGGTTGTGATGATATATAGGCTACTCTTGAGACGCTGTATCGATTGAAAAAATCGTTTGTGGCTATCTATTACTATTTTTGTTCTATGGTGATTAACGTTGAAACCGAAAATGGTAAATTTGAACAACTTCGGTTTGAGTAGATGGTTAATGGAGAAAATTGAACCTTTTTTTGGAAGCTGAATCGATAAAAAAAAAAAAAAAAATCTCGACATCTCTTACAGTTTTTGCTCTATGTAAATCAGTGTTAAAACTGGAGATAATAGTAAATATAAACCATTTCCTGTTTTGGTAGAGTGTTGTGGATAGTCATAATATGGTGTCCTAAGAAGCTAAATTGTTTGCAATAAATCGCTTCTCGCTATATGTAAGAGATTTCGTTCTATAGTGATAAAAATTGAAACCAGAAATTGGTAATTTGAACCACTTTCGGCTTGAATAGAGGAGAAGGGGATACGGACAAAATCTCGCGGCCGAAACATCGCCTCCCAAAATCTTGCCGGCTAAAACCTCGCGTGGCCAAACCCTCGCCGCCCAAAATATCGCGTGGCCTAAGCCTTGCCGCCCAAAACCTCGCGGGACAAAATCACGCCGGGCCAAAACCTCGCGTGGCCAAAACCTCGCCGCCCAAAACCTCGCGGGACAAAATATCGCCGGGCCAAAACCTCGCCATCTAAAACATCGCGTGGCCAAAACCTCGCCGCTAAAACCTCGTGGGCCAAAATCTCGCCTGCAGCTTAATAAAAATTCAGTGTAGTATAACAATATCTACTGCTTTTGTTATAAGTAAAAATAAAAAAAGAAAGGAAGAGCTTGGTGTTGTGAGAGTAGAGGCGCCGAATTGTACTTCGCCCCGGGCGCTGAAATCTCTAGCTAAAGCTCTGTGTATATATATATATCCCACTCCCCCTCCCTTTTGTTATGCCGACAAAGTGAAATTATAAAAGACGTCCTAGGCTCGAATCACATCTATGTTGAAAATTTGATTGAGATCGGTAGGATGGTTCAAGAGGTATAATGTACCAAACATAGTCATTTCATTTTTATATATATAGATTTCCAAAGCATGCATTAGAATTTTTCTTGTCATTATTTTAATGTAATTATGTGTTATTACTAAATATATATATATAGTAATATATAGAACATTCTACATTGAAGAAATCGTCGAGAAAAAGTTTTATCCTGACGACATTTCTTCCCAGGCAACACTACGTCTCGCTTAATTCAGACCAGGCGAGATTCTGTGTCGCGAGATCATTACAACGAGGTTCTGGTCAGGCGAGATTTTGGGTATGGCGATATTTTGGGGCGCGAGGTTTTGGAAGATGAGGTTTTGGCAAGGTGAGATTTTGGCCCGGCAAGATTTTGGGTGGCGAGGTTTTGGGTGGCGAGGTTTTGGCCAGGCGAGGTTTTGACCCCGCGATATTTTGTCCCGCGAGGTTTTGGCCAGGCGAGGTTTTGTACCCAAACCGAGGAGAAGAGGAAGAATGGAGTAGAAGGAACCTATTGTTGGGACTCTGAATCGACTGCAAGAAACGCTTCTCGATATTTGTTACCGTCATTGCTCTGGTATCTGTCGACAGATGAACGAACAAAGCCGTTATATACGACTTCAGACGCTTATGCATAGCATAATCTGAGAGTGTAATAAAGGTGAAAATTGAATACATTCTTTGGATATTGAATTGGTTCTGGAAAACGCGTCGTACTCTGTGTTGATCAACAATGTAACCGAAAGCGATAGATCTCTGCTACTTCCGGATCAAATAAAAGGCAAATGGACTAGATGAATCTATTCGTGTTCCGAAACTGCACTTCTCGCTATTTCTTACCGCTTTTGAGCTGATGCCTGTCGACTAACGAGCGGAAAGTTAGACAGACAGACGAACATATCTAATCTATGAAACTTTTTATACTTATTATACATAGTTCTGTTTCGAAGTCTTAACAACTGAAACGAATTCAGTTTTTTTTTTTTTTTTTTTTTTTTACAAAAACTATCCATTTTTCGTTTTTCGAAAGATCTTTTTGTTTTCCGTTTCTCGGAAAACTTTTCGTTTTCCGTTTTTCTAAAAAAAAAAAGTTTGCTTTTTCCGTTTGTAGAAAAAAAACTTCAGTTTTCATTTTTCATTAAAAAAATCAGTTTTCGAAAAGATATTTTTTTAAAAAAAGTGGGATCATCCCTTATATCAAATAGTAAGTTACATTACTTCGGATTTTCTCGATTTTGAAAAGGAACGTTTAACTTAATCACACCAGATATGTTTACGAACCTTAATGTTCTCACACTCAGAGTCAGCTTCGATCAGTTTCTCGTTAACTTTCAAACGAACACAATGATCAGGGTCAAAATGGTCTCCTGTATACGAGATTTTTCCCACAGGTTCCTTTGGAGGTATTAAACGAATTATAGGAACCATAAGTTGCCCACTTCCTTTCAGTTCTGCTAAGGTAGGCTCTGGTTTTGATGGTCCCTTTCCTACTATGCAAAGGTCATCCATCTCCTGCAAGAATTATTAAATTCAAATCAAATATTATATAAGCATAAAAGAATACCTAGTTAAAATGTTAAAATAATTGGTCTTAATAACTATTTCTTCTATGGTTTTGTAGGAAAAGAAAGACAGTAAGATGAGCGATTGCAGTTGACCAAATAGAGAAACTGAAGATAAGAGATGTTATTGAATATCTGCATAAGGAATGGTTAAGGTTTTAGGATATCCATGCCGACATGGTTACTACATTAGATAATAGTACTCCTTCTTATGACACAACGAAGAAATGGGCAGCTAAATTGAGGAGGGGAAAACTAGCATAGAATATAAGTTTCGATCAGGGAGATCAGTTGAAGTACTGACAAAGGAAATTATTGGCCAAGTAGATGAATGTGTCATAAATGATCGCCGATTGACCATTAGGCAGATTTTGAGACAAATAAAGTGGACTTGTAAACTGCAAGCGTAACAGAATTATTCAGCGTGTGGGAATGAGAAAAGTTTCAGCGAGATGGTACCCAAGCTTTTAACACCCGACCAGAAGATGATCAACTGCAATATAATTCAAGAGATAATTTTAAGTTTTACCGAGCATATCCAGATTCCTTTCTGGCTCGATTCAAAACATTAAATGAGATGTGGGTTTACCATTGCCAACCAAAGTTAAAACAGTTCCAAGCAGTGGAAATACGTCTCATCTTTACCTTCAAAATAGCCCAAATCAGTGCCCTCAGTAGGGAAGGGAATAGCTATTGAATTTTGAGATTCGGATGGAGTGATGATGATGACATATTATTCTTCAAAGAGGCAAACAGTAAATGGGAATTATTTTACAAACCTCATACAAAAGCTGCGCAATCATGTTCGGCAGAAGCGTCATGACAAAATGACAAAAGGTGTCATTTTTTGTCAGAACATTAACCCTAGCCACAAGTTGGTTGTTGCTATGACACCAATTCACGATTGCAGCTTAAAGTTGGTATTCATTCACCTCATTCGTCTGATTTAGCACCTTACGGCTTTCATCTGCTCCAAAACTTTAAAAACAAGTTAGAAAGTGTTTATTTTGATACCGATTATATCATGCATGCCGTAAATAACATTCTCGACGGCTTCAACAAATCCTTTGTTAGTAGGGGCACTAACAGACTTGAATATCGATAGGCAAAGTGTTTTGACTTGTCAGGATATTATGTTGATATGTGGCACTATTCTTGAACGCTCAGTTACTTCTTTCATAGTTAGGCTTAGAACAACAAAAGTATTCACTCCAGACAGATCGTTTCACGTTCATGGAAAAGATTTCGAATACCAGGAAGCAGACATGTTCACAGCAGAGAGCAACCAGACCTGGTAATGCGAAAGTATTGTGTATTGACTTGCAAAGACGAGGGATCGTGTGTGCGTGAGTGGTCACATGAGAATCCCAGTCTTCTGGAAGTGGTACATCAGTGCCCTTTTCGACGTTGGTTATAGTTATAGCTAGAAAATTAAACAGTGTAAGACGAAAGTATTTCATGTGTCAAAGAAGGTCATCAACGCAGTATTGAATCACGGAAAAGCGTGCACTGTACCTGTTGCTGGAACTAGTCAAAGTGGTATCGGAAGCCTATGCGTCCCCCCGTTGTTGTACTTAAAGTGAGCTCCCTGGTGCGACGTGAAAACCCAGTAACTCAAAGAGCTACTGCACATGCAGAACAATGTTTTCCCGCAACTGTAAATCGCATCATAAGCCAAGATTTACAACTCGTGTGGAAGCACAAGGTTCAAGTTCATAAGCTGGGTGCTTCCCATGTCTAGGAAAGGAAAACCAACAGCCGAAAGGACTACGAACGCCATCTGGCTGGTAACCGTTCGAAGTATGTATTGCCACTGGATGAAGATTGGGTGTATCTGTTGGGATGTGGCCAGAAAAAGGGCCATCTACTATCATCCACATGATTTCAGAAGCAGGGACGTAGTGTCCATTAAGGCTATAAGGCTTAGCCTATCCATTTATTTATACATCAGCCTCAAATGTTGCTTTTGAATATTGATACAATTAATTTTATTAAAATGGATTTATTTTATAATACGCTGTTTAAACATCAAGCGAATTGAAGCGAAGCTTCTGCAAGAACGCATTGAAGGCTATCGGCGGCTAGCCTTCCGCTTCTCTCATGGAATTAGGAAAATGGGGCGGTGACAATCACTTTCCCGCCACCCTCAGCAGACGAAAACTTCTTGAGCTATACACAAATTCAACATGATGCAACGAAAGTGGACGAATGTTGACGAAAGGCTAGCCTTTCGGGTGTTTGGCGAAACAAAAGCGACAGGATGAGGTCTTGGAAGAAAGTATAGAACAGAGACTATAAAAAATTTAGAAGCTCACATTCAGTAACGAGTTTTGACCAAGAAAAGAGAGAGAGAGAGAGAGAGAGAGAGACAGAGAGAATAAAAATGTTATGTTGTTATGAATAGTATTAATTCATCAGGGACCTTATTGCGTACTGGTTTGCGTGATCACAGCGTATAATTTACATTTTAGTTTTTGATAATTGACATATAAGTTATGTTGTATTTTTTGCGTTGCGTTGCGTTGCTATCCGCAAGTTTTTCGAAGATCGATACTGAAGAAGACCTCAGATGATTTATAGTTTCTTTTTTTTTTTTTTCATACTTTCAATCTAAAATAGCTTTTTCTGTAAAAATCATCAATTGACTGTGAGCTACTGCTCCACTGTTTTCCATTAGTATGCTGATATGTGTTGTTGTGGGTGAAGTGCTTAAGTTTGTCTATGATTTGGGGAAGTTACACTTAAGATCGTCCTATAGCTATCCATTTTTATCTGTTTCTTTGAAACAGTAATACAGTGTATGTGTGATATGCGAGTATTGCATATGTAAGGAAACCGTATGTGTAAGGGAAATATGAAGCAGAACCACTCTTATACTTTTTCTTGCATTGTATCAAAAATATATTGCATGAATTAGCATTTTTCTATCAAGTATTACAGCGTAGTCAAAACACTAAGACGTGATCGTTTAAATAAGGGCGGGATATTTTTTTTGGGGGGGGGGTAACTTAAATTCACTTTACACTCATATATACATACAACAAAAATTGCAAGTTTCAGGGGATTGGGCCCCTCCTAGCCACTCTCTAGCTACGAATCTAGTTCCAGCCTACCCATTTCAAAACTTCACGCTACGTTACTGTTCAGAAGTCGGTTGGGTACGTAAATGGGTGCATGGTTGTTGGGGTTACTGCTATAACGGCACACTTCCATTGCGGAGAGTGGACAAAAAGGCTGAAAACAATGTTGCCTACTACCAGAAGAACATTATGGAGCCACTCTACTATGATATTCCTTCTCTCTATGATAGCGACATATCTATCTCATGTTGTCATCCACCAGGACAAGGCATCTAGTCATACGGGTGGATCGGATGGCACGGGAAATAGTAATTCATGCAACAAACTTTACACACATTCGTGTTAAATACCCGATGCTTCTCTCATGGATTTTTGCGGGAAAGCTTGCCAGGAGGAATGGAATCGTTTGGACCAAAGTGTTTCTCAACGCAGTCTCCTGGAATATAAACTCCGCTGCAGGTCCATTGCTGCAAGACAGGGAACAAAATCGCTGGTGGCGTCATGGTTTTTCTTATGGTGAGATGATTTCAAACTTCGTTACCATGGACGTGAAACTTCTGTATCTGGATGGACTACTCTTTTCCTTTACGCCAGCCTCAATTCTTGCAAGCATAATTTCGATCAGATGGCAAAAGGTTTTCTGAGTAATAGCAGTCCATTCTTGGCAGGGAACGAAACTCGAATTTTGAGCAGATCATTCCATTACTGGTGCGTTGTTGTTGTAAGACAACAGCCGAGTATTCTGGCATTATTCACAATGATCGTCCCCGAACTTGTTTTCGCTGGTAGGCAGGAAAAAGCGGTTGGACTGTCTTTGTAGACCTCTGTAGTGACATTGCCCTGTAGACCAACAATAAGTCTATCCTACCAGGGCCACACTATTATGCTCCACCTCCAAATTTCATTTTACAACGTAGATTGATACTACACAAGCCGGTGGATCTCGTTCACCAGGGAATCTTTACACTCACTCTTTTTTCTTTCTTTCTTTTTTCTACTGAAATGCCAATAGGTATGCATAAGGAATTGTGTAATTCCTCAGAGACGGTGGTTGAAGGTTTCTCAGAGAACCTTGATTGGTCGCTTTTGACCTGTGGAATATACCGTCATGTTTCCACTTTATTATGATATCGGAAGAAGACTTCAGAAGCTGAAATCTCCCACGTCGACTTGATACACTTGTGACACCCCATCACCTAACAACGTTAGATGTTCATAAACATGACGAAACAACCCATTCTGTTATCCGTATCTTCCACGGGACAGGTGGTATCACGACACCGAAAAGTACTACTCGGGGGCGTCTGGATACTTTTGATCACATAATTTATATATCAATGTTACATAGCAATGTCGACGAAAATTAAAGAAAAACTGACGTTTTTTAATCTATACTTAATTGTTTAGAAGTTGCTAAGAAACAAAATGGGATATTTAGGGCTGTATTTTAAACTCGACAATTGATGTTAAGGGAGATATCTATGAATATCGATTGAAATAATACTGTAGAGTAATTTGAAAACACCAAGGTTACCACAGCAGAATTCAGTGCACTTACGTTCTGTCATCCAGATGGCGCAGTTAAATCTTTCAAATTAGGACCTCCATGAAGGACTGCAGAATGGATGTATTGTAGTAAGGAAGAAAGTACCCATAAATGATGTGCTTATTAAGAGTCCTAATTGCAGTAGTAGGTCTTCCCTCTAAACTGACATTTAATCAACAATCCATCTTAAGAACATTGCAGAGCAAGAAATGACAGTTATACAAGGTATAAGCTATTAGGGCTCTGTAAATTTGGAAATGTGTTATGGTATTTGGAGAACATGCATAACGGGACCTTTATCAATGGTACACCAAAGATTGTTTACATTTCAAGTGTTAAGATTTGAGATCACTCTTTCGCAATGACGTTTTTCAAGTAGACACAGAGTATGTATGGAATTTTAATTTGAAAATCTTTAAGCATTGAAAGCCTTAGCTTCTAAACTCTGAAGCAGTAAAGGATTCATTGGGAGAGTAGTAGAGCTATATTTTCTTTGTAAACTCAGTTAATTTTGCGATACACAAAGAAACATTTCTCCGCCACCTCCAACTAACATTAGTTTAATAGAGTTCCCTACAAATTATACAATTGTAGACGTCCTTGTAAGGCTTTAACTGACACGTATCTGTATCATTCAAGTATGCTATACACAGTAGTTGATATAGCGTTTACGTTCTAAGTGCTCGAAATACGGGAACAGTTCCCTACTGTTTAAAAAAAAAAAAATACAATTGTGTACCGTTTTTCTTTCTTTTCTATTGTTCAGAGTCATATCCTAGTATAAACAGAAATTAAAGAAACTGGTCAAAAACTTTTCTTCTCTTACCTTTCTTAGCCTACATTGATCACTTCACGCTATGCTATTTACAAAGTATTGGAGCATACAATGCATAAATGCTACCAACAAATCATTCATATCGTTTATTGAAAGTTATATATACCTATCCTAGTTTATTGGGTATATAGTAAATTGCTCTACTCGATTCTGTTTTGATGTAAAATTTTGTATTTCGAGTCTATGTTCATCTTCCAGATGATCCAACCCACCAAACGTCTCTTTTAGATCCGTTAGCACTTTGAGGGAAAGTTAATGCCTATTTCCTTTCTTTTTTTTTTTTTTTTTTTTTTTTTTTTTTTTTTTTATATATCAACCATGGCAGACATGAACTCATACACTGTAAGAGGGATACATTGAAGACATGTACCAAATGAACTATGTGGTCTAGGGATTACAGAACAAATGCAAGTTAGCGAGGATGACTAGGGATTTGCAATATTAAGAAACAAATTCAGGAAAGATCTTAGCTAGATGAAGAAGAGGAAGGCATGGTATTAGATAGTATACTGACCGACTTACATAAGAATATAGGGAAACAAGAGGAGAAATAAATGTTCCCAATTTGTAATGTGTGTAATAATGTATGTAAATATATGAAGCGGGAGACTGGCCAACAGATTTTTAAATCTTGGAATCTGTATTTAAATCCCAACTCTACTGGCGGTATTTAAATAATATTCTGTCAGGAATCCTGCCCAAAAGGTAGGCATTTAAATGGTGAATATATACTCGTGCTCCTGGCTTGAAGGGTTAAGAGACAGTAATTATTTCATTTGACTAGAAACAGTAATCATTTCATCGACTAAAAGATCTTACCGGTCTATGTTCTACAACAGCTTTCAACTTTTCTCTCATCTCAACTTGTCTCTGCACCATGTACTTCGATCGAGGCCATTTCTTTTTCGGTTTTATTGTCCAGCCAAGCCCTGAAATTAATATAAAACATTATAAGAATAATAATAATCGCGTAATAACAAACACACAAAATTTTGTAAATATGCAGTCGCGTTACGCGTGTGTTCACATATACAAAGTAAACCTAACAAAAATATATTTTACTGAATAGTACATAATTACAATCCAACAGCAAAAGTTCGCATTTTATATCGTCAGTCATCAGAAGCAGGTAATAGTCATAACTCATAAGCAAAACATCAAGTAAGAATAAATAAATAAATAGAAATCAGATTGGTATGAACATACATTGGTAGGTACTTAAGGCATATATTTAATTTGTCAGTAGTACACGTCTTAAAATCAAAGCTATAAAACATCGTATCAAATAGAACTATAGAATAGTGTAGAGACTATATAAAATATCTCAGTGTCGTACGCAAAGAACAGTTTCCGGATTTAAAACCCATCTTTAACAAGATTAGGTGTATATATATATATATATATATATATATATATATATATATATATATATATCCTCTGAAAGAAACATGGAAGCTTGAAATCTTCTTGATAGAACTCTGTATATGGCACTGATTTTTTTTTTTTTTTTTAGTTTAACGTCCTACAATTATGCACCAAGGCTAAGGAAAACGGTGTTGATAATAATGAATGAAATGACAGAATAAAGAAAGTGGGAGAGAACGGTAGAACCATGAGGAGAAACCCACGTAGTACTCGGTGTTTGCAAACCGTTTGGCACGAGTTGGGAACATATAGGAACCTCACACACTAGAAATGAGCACTCTACTACTGAGCTACCACCATCCAGTGTATGTCAGTATATTCTCTATAATAATTAACAATATTTAAAATAATTGTACAAAATATATAATTATTATACTTTCAATAAACGATAGTAGAAAAGAGACTAGGATGATCCTGATAAAACTGAATTCCAGATTCCAATAGACTTTCATGTTTCATTGTCCCTACATATTGGAATTTTTCGATGCCTATCCATTCATCTTGATGTACGTACACATCTCTACAGAAGCCATACCGTTCACCGTATCCGGCCCAAATTTTAAATTTAAATTTTGCAGTTTTATTACATTTTTTCCTATGCTCCAAAATAAAGGTAGTTTACTGGAGGGTATTTTTTTAAAATGGTATTTTCTCGAAAAGGTTCTAACTATTACATTAATTGGTCTAAAATATGGTATAAGATATTGTTCTTTAAAAATATCAGTTTTCTCTTGGGGGACGGTTTTCATAACGACTTTGTTCATATTTCAAAACTTAATGTTTCACTAACTACTCTCTAACATGGCGGCTACATAATTCGTAAAAATAAATATTTCATTACTATCTTTACAATATAGCATAAGTAATTTCCATGATGAAATCCACAGTTGGTAGTTTACAGTTAGGGGCGACTTTCTTCAGATAATTTTCTCAAGAATGGAAAGAGGCGAGTTTGGAGTAGATTTCTTCAGATGGAGTTGAACAAAAACGTCTAATATAATTTTGTTCATAATTTCCAAAATAAATATTTTATCAACAATAAAATATTTTAGTAATAACTGCAACATGATATTATTTAATTTAAGAAAGGAGAGCGAGTAAGTGTTTAGTACGGTAGTCCGTACCTTTTACTTATTGCATGTGTGATAATGAAATAATTAAAAGTGACAAATTACTACCTTGCTCTTTCAGTACAGGGACAGGAGTCTTCAAATATTCCATATCGGGAGGATTTCCCAAATATCTCTTTGTAAGTGTTGCGAATATAGGACTTGCTTCTTCACCGTGAATCTCCTTTGATTTTAACGGAAGCTTGAAAAAATTAACGTCGTCCTGTGAAACAAAATATTAGGTTAAGATGTAATAGTAACATTATTATTTATGCCTGCTGGTTGTTATTTAAAATCATTGCAAAGAAACCAATTAATAGGTGAAATAAATAGAAATTCTTGTAAACTTATGAGCGGAATCACATCCATATTCGTTTGAAGTTTTTCATTCCCTTTTCTTTCTTTTCTTCTTTTTTTAATATATGCTACACATAAAAAAAAGTGTCTACAGTATATTAAAGAATTTAAAGGAAATTGTCTTCAATTAAATAACAAATTTGGTCTTCAATATTATCCTTTTATGATGTGGTAACTAGTTCAATATACAGATGGTTATCAAAATAATGGAAACACGTGCAGTTTCCAACACATAAGATGCATGGCCTAGCCGTTGTTAGTAGTGTATTAGGAATCGTGTAGTACGTCAGTAGAGTAGAAAGCAGGCGTGTGTTTGATTGGGTAGATGGTGGTGATAAAAATTGGAGAAAAGAGTTAAAATTGTGGGTGTTCGGTTAGTTGGGGCAAGTGTGTCTAAGGTGCTCTGTGTGTTAGATGTTTGAGTTTGGAGTTTAGCGTCCCGTTCGGCAGTGTTGTTATATAAGACGTGGACCTACACTTTAACATGGGGTCCGAACCACACGATTTCCCGCCAAGGATCGAACCTGGATCTCCCGCGCCAAAGACGCGGTACTTAATTATATAGTGTAGCCAAGAGGGACCCTCGATTGTTAGATATGTCGCAAGGAGGGGTGTTTAAGGTGATACAGCCTACAGAACTCACGGCATCTCGGCCAAGAGTAATAGTGAATAGAAGAGAAGCTTCAGTAACAGAGAACACCGAAGAATGAAGTGAAAGGATTAATAAAGCATGACGCATTTCAAGCAGTTCTTCCGGTATCATTTATTTCCGGTGGGTTCAAAAAGCTATGAGCTACATATGTAACTTACAATGGTTATGTTTTGTGTTGACGAATTAATGTTACAATGAAAGAGAAAATGACACTTTTTGTTTAAATGTATAGAAGAATGTGATTTGAAGTGCAAATAGATTAACGATAAGGCAGGTAACGAAAAGTATTTTTAAGGGAATAAAGTGAAACATAGACTGGCTTATGCTTTGTTTACAAAGCAGACGTTTTATTTAGAACCGAAAAATGTGCCTTTTGGAACCTTACACTGAGGCTGCTAGAGAAAGTGACAAAATTATTTGGTTCATCCATTATCAGCAAAGACTGTAGAGCAAATATGGCAAAAGTGACGACCATACTAAATCCACATTTAGAACAGCCTATTGCGACAATCAGTCCGACAAGGGTTGCTAAATTACACCAATCATGCTTTAGCCGAAGAAAATGGTGCTGACAATATGCAAAGTGAAAAGTCGGTAATTGGAAACTGGAATGAGTTTTCTTTCACTTTATTTTAAATACAGACTGTATTTATGTATGGCAGGCATAATGAAGTTTTTGCTCCAAATTGTTTCCTCCCTGCCGTGAAATATAGCGGTGGCTCTGTGATGCTATGAGCTGCAATTTTCTGGTTGCCATACGCAGTTAGTCCTGCGATTACTATAAGCTTATATGGACATTTTTGGTGACCACGAGAACCTATTGTCCAAATGATGTTTCCATCTAACCACAGCTTTCCAAGATGACAATGCGACAATTCACACTGCTGGAGCTGTTCAGGAGCGATTCAACTATCATCGGAATGAGCTACTTATCCAGTGGGACCCAATCCCCACGTCTCAGCATTATTGAACATCTGTGCACAGTTCTGGAGCAAATATCCTCTCCTATACTGGCTGACGGAACTGAACCCTACACTGTCCAAAGAATTGTACAATATTCCTCTAGAACCCATTTATGACTTATATGGCTTCATGTCACGCTGAAACTGATCTATTCTGCGGACTCATGTGGTATTTATCGAGTCAGTTTCATTTTTTTTCAAGTGTTTCCATTTTTTACAACTGTATATACTATCTATATATACTTCTGAATATTTTAAGTACGACAGCAAGAAGCCGATATCATATTCACTAAAATTGCAGAATATACAGAGAATGAAAGATGTGGAGCTCAGCGACGCAGCACGTGTGCCTTGCATTCTCACTGCAAACAGGAATTAAAGTGAGAACTCGAGGAGAGTTTAAGAGATGTTAAGCGGGGCTTAGAGCAAGTCGTCTGGGTTGACCCCAGGCTTTACTATAGGGACATCTTATGCTTTATGACCACACTACAACACATCTGAAAATAAAGTGGGTAATCAGGATTCGGGGGACGTGAGGAAGACCGAATTTGGAATGATTTGCGGTAAGCTCACTGCCCACAACTACCACGTCTCAACTCATTGGTGTTGTCATTTTAAATCTCTAGTAATATCTATAAAGCTTCTTGCTTTTCTCTTTTTTCATTAGCGAACTTTGAATCATAGCTATTTTCTTAAGTAGAACATTCAATATTGCGTTAAGTACTCTCCTCCTCCAAATAAAATGTATGACGAATTTCAGCTTTACAAAGAGAAAGGCGATAAATGGAGTAAGTCATACCTTGAAAACCAGAAATAATTCCATTAGTAGCAATAACCTCTCTAATACTCGAGTAGGGTATGGATTCAACAGAACACAGCGGAATGTGGAGCAAAGTTGTCCCTGAATGGCTATCTAACGAATGGAACAATTAGTAATCTAACAGCACAATGTCTAGCGGACATTGGGATTGTATTACCATTTCTTAAGTAAGTTGGGTAAGGGTATCACTTGTGAGGTAACCTTATCAACATGTAACTGTGATTCAGAAGAACTTGCTCTTCGGTCCTTGATTTTACATTTACACTTTCCAATTGCTGTAAGTATAAAATGCCTTGATCGTCTAGTCAGGTGGTACCAGTTTGTGATGCAATATACTCCGATGTGTCCATCAAACACAGAGTAGAACTTTTTTTATGTAGTTTTTTTTTTTTTTTTTTTTTTTTTGAATTTTCGTGTGTTACAAGCCAATGATGGTGACATACAGAGTATCGAGGTGTACTCACTTCTCAACGCACGCACGCTCTTAGCACTGTATTCAGAAACGGATTCTCCAACCAACGAGACAATAAAGAAACAAGCATTTGCTCGTGTTGCTTTCTGTACCGCAGTCCAAGCGGGATTCATAATCTAACTTTGTAGCGTTGCGCAATCTTCTGGAGTTGTTGGCCAACGGTTTCTACATTGAAATTGAATGTTTTTCTTAATGACTCACATATTTTGTCATTATTGAGCTTAATAGCGACATTAGGTGCCTCATTGTCTATGACTTGGACAGCCAACATGTGATGTATCCTAAAAAGCTTCATTGCCGTTCTTAAATTTGTTATAATGCCGTTGTACTCTCTGCATATTTACCAAACCTACCGAATGTCTGGTACATTTTCTTTTCAATTTTACTGGATGACCGTGACCGGGAAACTACACAAGGAAACACTTACTACAGTAACATATTACTCTTTTTTCATTGAAACAAAAGGTGTCGGGTATCACACTAAGGTACACAAGAAAATACCGAAGAAGAAAAACAATATTCAAAGTTATTAACTGATAGGTAATAGACGCTAGTGCTAATGCTCTTAAGAGGATCTCTTGTGCACCCATTAGACATAGGAAAAGTTGAAGTATGCAGTTTTAGATAGGTTGAGTTTGAATTTAACGTCTCTTTCAGCAGCGAGGATATATGAGACGTGGACCTACTGATTAACGTGGAATCCGAACCACATGAGTTCCCGCCAGGAATCGAACCCGGGCCTCTCACGCCAAAGGCGCGTTTGCTAACCGCTTAGCCACGGAGGAGCATCAGTTTTGGATAGGGTATGTATAATTATTTTTATGGTGATGTAGCCGCCACTCCTCGCTTTATTGAATACGAAATAACGCGTAAAGCTTCAAATGTATAGCTTTTCCACGATTTTTGGCGATCTGAAACTATTACTTTTCTCCAAAAGTCCAAATGAATATTTCCTTTTATTTTGATGTGAGGAATCACCTCTTGAAGCTTGTTTGTATAGTTCATACACACCCTGTAGGCCTACAGACATTAAAGTTGGTTGGCTTTGAGTTTAGTATTCCTTTCAGCACCGAAGTGATATGAGAGACGTGGATCTGCATCTCATCGTGGGATCTGAACCACATGAACTCCCGCCAGGAATCGAATCCTGGTCTTACAATATTAAAATAGCTTTCCCATCATTGACTAATTATTTTTCACTTTTTCATGAACGGTCCAGCACGTACCTCATATTAAGAACCTCTGACCTAAAAGACACAAAGAACATCAGAATTCTTCAATACAGAGAAAGCTATTATTAATATATAAAAATGTAGTTAATGGAACAAAACTTTTGGTGCAAACTCTGTTTCGCCGTCTTTGTTTTACAGCTGGTTGACTTATATGAGGAAGTAATCTATATTTCTCTTTCCTTAGGTTGACTGTCTGCTGGAGTCAAACTGTGTGTGAGAAATATGATTGAAGATAGGTCATCATTAGGTGGCTCATCCTTTTCTATGAGGTATGAGCAACTACTACGTACTTCGTGAGGCCAGGCTACAAGAACGAGGCAACATTCATGAGCCAAAACAAATGTTTTTCACACATTAACAAATATGCTTTTCCCACATAATGGGGTATCAAGGCCTCAACCATTTTTATGGTGAAATCCAAAACTGGGTATCGCAACTTCACGAAGAGCATTACTTCAGAGTTCAGACCCAATTTTGGGTCTCATGGCGGTCAACCTGTTAAAATGAACGGCGGGCATTTTTGCCGATCCCAAACGTTTCAGCATTCTTGCCAATTTGATGTCGAGAACAGAACCCAAACAACCCCTGCGGGGCTTCTAACCCGTTCCTACTAGTACTACCACTACTACTACAACTACTACTACATTAGCTGTGGATCTATATAGTACAAGGGCAAACGTACTACAGTACTACTACTACTACATTTGCTGTGGATCTATATAGTACAAGGACAAACTTATTTTAATGAATATTTTTTTAAAATGATCGGTAAATCACTTTTTGAATATTATTTTTAATCTCATTTTAACGAAAGAAGTGTTATAAAAATTTTTAAAAGTAGTAAAGAAACTGTCCGTAGGCAGGATTTGAACCCACGCCAAAAACACTTTCTTTACTAGCTTATTGCGCTTGTCCACTCGGCTACCAGAGTCGACATTTGCCGTTTACTTTGTGCTATATGTAGATCATGTCTCGTGATATCGTATCTGTATCGACCAATCAGATCAGAGGATATCTGAAACGTTTGGGATCCGCAAATATGCGAACGGCGGTTTCATTTTAATGATTTCATCTTCTGATCTATTTAAATGTCTTACTTTGTGAAAATTAAATTTTGTGCTATTACACATGGGCTAACATGGGCAGTGGCTCGGGGCAGCAAATTTTCTCTGACTTTATTTTTCATATTTCGGTTCAGGAAATTTTAGAAATTTATTATATACAATATATGTAATTGACATGACACGAGTTTTTACATTTTGAAGACACATTAACATAAGTCTATTTGTCTCAGAAGTGGCAAGTCATATTTTAGATACGAATTTATATTCATTATTTCTCTTTTTTCATTCTTGACATCATATTCTTTGATCGTAATTTCAAGATTTTACCATTATTGACTAACTTCGAGAGTTACTTGGAGTTTTCACGTTTTCCAATGCACTTAAATGCTGTACTGATTATTTACACCTCCGTCCCGAAGTTTCTATACTGATATTTATTGATATGAAAAAGGCTATTTTTTAAAATGGCCCGAGGTGGCAAAATATTAAATATGGTCCTGCGTATATTTGTAATAAATAGTTTTGAGAAAGCAGACGACATTTAAATAGAGCCGAGAAGAAAACGGTAAAATCCCATTATTAAATGCATCGTTTACTTAAAAAAAAGAAAAAAAATGAAGAATGATTCCACACATAAAACAATGATGTGAAAAACACCCAGCCAGCAATTTAAACGTGCTACAAAGTTGCACCAAACTTGCCGTTGCAGCTCAATTGACTAGCCGTAAGCTCAACTATGCAAGCTAATTTGCTTGCTACAAGCTTGTGTTAAGCTAGTTAGTTACATCAGGGCAAGGATTGCTGCAAGCTTATCTTCACAAATGAAACGCAACTTAAATTATCTCAAACGCCAGCCAAGTATAAGCGAAACTCACCAATGGCAAGCCTGATTAAGGTAAATGCAAGCGAGGGGGCGCGGTGACTCAGTGGTAGAGCGTTCAGCTTGGGGTCCCGGGTTCGATCCCAGCCCCCGACAAATGAACTTTGTGGTGGACAAACACCGTGCTCGTGGGTTTTCTCGGGGTTCTCCCGTTTCCTTCCACTTTCTTCAGTCCACCATTTCACTCATCTCTCATCATCACCGTCTCCTTTAGCCTAACCGGCATAACCGTGGGACGTAAAACTTAAAGATTTCATTTCATTTTGTAAATGTAAGCGAAAGAGACTCCAAACAAGCCAGATGCAAGCTTGCGGCAAGCAAATTAAGACAAAACAAAACTGTAAGAAATCCTACATATTGATAGTCTGACTAAATCCATGCCACAATCCTTGAGCACATCAAAAATATCTATGAGATATAAATTTTCCCACAGCATGTCCAATAATTGAAGCAAAAGCACAGCAGTATGAACGAGTCTCACTAAGGTATACTAGGATTTTTGGGATCGCTGATTCCGAATCCAAAGTCGGTTAACATCTATCATGTCAGGTTCAATATCATTTGAAGGTCAAATCGAGAGGGAACGTTATATGAACAAAATATGAACAAAAAGTACATGAATGTTTTTTGAGTAGCTGGATCCGATTATGTCATTTCCTTGACCCGACAAGGTCATTTCAAGATCACAGCAGGGTCATTTAATGATCAAACCTGAAAAACCGTCGGAAAAATCTAAAAAAAGATCTAGAGTTCTAGGGTAGCTGAAAAAACTTTGAAAGAATCGCAATCATCCTTACTGCAACGTTTTCAGATCACTGACTCTAAAAATATGTATGTCTACGTTATCTACTTTATTCCCTTTCCCTTCGTCGGAAGCATGAAGTAGTGGGATAGTTCCTCAAGTCGTCACTAGTTCGCGAGTGCCTTTCCGCGGACAAACGGCAATAAGAGCGGCACCGTAAAGCATTACGTATAGATAAGCTATGACCTGAATAGAGCTCGTCGACGACGCATCTCGCAGAGGCTTCCCAGCAGAAAAGCACGGCATCTTTGGTGTATATCGGAGTGGGTAGTTGGTACGTCAGCGAGACTCTCTCAGCTATTGTCAGGGCCACCCATAGAATTCCTTCCATTTGTTTTTCTAACACATTTTCCTGCCTGACCGACTTTTGTACTCATTCAACTGTAGAGTTTAGTGTGTTGCAAGTCGGGTATCTCCGTACCTTTTTGCATCGCCCATTCCCTTATCAGATTGAACTAGCACCTTCGTAAATACAAGCTTATTTAGACCATAAAAGTAATGATATTTTTCACTTGATAGAAATGGGTTTGAGCCAGGATTGTTACGTTTTAGAATCATTTCAAGATTTAGAAACGCTACTCGATATGAGCTTTGGATGCGCTTTGCAGCGAATGATGACGAATTGCCGGCCATGGAAGTAGAAAATTGTCCGATATTAGGGTATTACGGTACTTGTAAGTCCGATGCTAGGGCATTAGGTTGTTGTGCACATGTAACCAGTGAACTATTTTTTAGGATGGGCTAGACATCAACAACAAATAAAATACCCTAAGGTAAACGCGCCTGAATTCGACAGGCACCCGAATTCGACATACCTGTGTTTAAATGTTGTGAAATAAGCGTAAGATGTCATCCCTGCAATCGTGAATAGAAGTGGCAACATTATGGGAGTGTCTTTTCTCGTGTCAGAAATACGGTTACAGTAGATGAGTCATATGTATGGACAAAAGAAGTACATTGTTGTGTGTGTGACACACTCTTCGAGAAAAAACACATAATCTTAAGGAAAACATAAGACGGCAGGTTATTTTCGTAAGACTTTTATTAAAGTTAGGTTTGCTTCAAGCAAATAGTGGTACTTTAATGTTGTAAAGGAGTTTCAATCAGTGCGTTTTATTTTCTTCTGTGAGGACAAAGGTTGTGATGTAACATGAACGGGAGGTTGTCGAAAACACGAGCCTTTATTTGTAACGTGAACCGGATTTCGACAAGGTTGTCGAATTCATGCTCAGTATTCCAAATATAATTTTAACTGAATATCTAAACGTACAAGTATGTTCAAAGTCTTTCATAAAGCTATTTGTTGCATAATTCTCCGATAGTTGTAACCTCAGTTCGACATGGAATGTCGAAATCAGGTTTCCAGCATGTCGAATAGAGAATCATCGAAATAACTACTCAGTTCAGAAAATTTAAGTTGTGTTCTTTCGCCCGTCTGATAATTTCTGCATAATAATAAAACAATATTTGAAGCTGAGAAGAGATTACTACTACTAATAATGCCGACTTAATATTTTACATGGATATAATTGAAGGTGTCGAATTCAGATACCGCAACTGTCGAAACCAGGTGAAGTGTGTCGAATTCGGGTTCCATTGGCGAGTTCCAGTTTCATAAAAAAAATTTAACATTAGCATTTGAGCCTTGAAGTAACTTTTAGTATTAGTAGAGACTGTACATTTCAAGGGAAGAAAATGGGCCAACACCGATCAATATTATGGTCACAATAGGCAATTGATTTTGAAAAAGGTCCTTAACCTGTCGAAATCCGGCGCGTTTACCTTAGTCGAGCTCTACTGGAATACATACAAGATGCTGGTAATCGTAATGTGGACAACGATGGAAAGAAGTGAAACACTGGAGGTTGAAGTTCAAAATGATGAGACGTAAGATGCAGAACAAATCTATATTGGAAAAGAAGACACTGCAAATGACTGACTGGAAAACTAAATGAACAATATTATTATTAAATTCGATTAACACCGACCTCGGATTCGGAACAAGCTACCCTGAAAACCTATCTATGAATTTTTCCGACCGTTTTTCAAGTTTGACCTCGAAATGACTACTACGACATTGTCGGGTCAAGGAAATTACATAATCGGATCCAACGACTTAAAAAATATTCATGTACTTTTTATTCAGGTTTTTGCAACGTTCCCTCTCACTTTGACCTTCAAATGATATTGAACCTGACGTGATAAATATTAACCGATCTCGGATACGAACTCAGCGATCCCAAAAACCCTAGTACACCCTAGTGAGACTCGTTCATACCTCATAGATAAAATGTTGAACTAATTATTATTTTCAGTTTACGAGGGAGCGATGCCTTTAAGGGACGATAATTATCAGCAGCTATCTCAAAAACGTGGGGTGGTTCGGGCTTTGTGCCCATTAAGACTTTTCATCAGGGGACCAACCAAAATACACAACATACTGCAATACCAGCCAATTTAACGGAAACCAGATTTTCATAAGCTCTAAGCGGGATCCCTTCTACCTTTTTACATAAAACAGAAAAATGTTTAAACTTGGAAAACAGCATTCAGATAAAGTTTATACTGTAAGTTAAACTTTAAGTTCATATTAAAATGTCTAAAACAGTTCTGTATTCTTTCGCGAAATAAGTAGGCTCAAATCTGCTGCCATCCAAGTTCACATTGATGCTTTATACATAAATACCAAATTCGTTATGCCTCATTGTTACCGAAATATGACGAAATAAAGAGCGGCATTATAATTGAGACTAGAGCACTAGACGGCAAAATTAAAAAAATAATTAAATTTTGTCGTTTATTCAAGGTAAATACTAAAAAGACGCTAAAAACGCGAACACTACCTTGGCGCCGAAAGTTAAGAGGTCAGAGTCACGTGGTTTTTGAGAACACTGAAAATGAAACGCGCGCTGGTTTTTTAATTCAATTTAAAAAAAAATGTCTCGCAATTGAAGCTTGGGTTGCCTGCACTACAGCTTGCGCTAAACAAAAATAAGCTTTTCTGTATAAGCGAAAGTAAAATAAAATCAAATAAAGCGACAGGCAAGCTTGCGACAAGCAAGCATGCTGTCTGGGACAAAGATGGCGCTTGTCTCAACACCATTAATTAATTATTTTTCTTTCATTTCTTGTGTGCATCTTGGAACCACAGAGTCCGCCAGAAAAACGTATACACTGTTTAAGAAAAAAACTATATATCATATTTCTTAATTACATTTAATTGTTGTTCAAACATGTGTTACAAACCTTCAAGTAAGCATATGTTTACATTAGATATTCAAAATGGCCGTTGACGGCCAAACACCTAACAGAACGACGAGCAATCGCTGCAGCTACAGCGGTCAATGTATCAATGGAGATCGATGCATATGCCTCTGTAATCGTTCCATGTGCCTCAAACTTGTCAACAATGCGTTTGATTGTTAGGTGGATTGGTGGTTCAGTACCAAACTCCCCTTTCCACTGACGTAGCACTTCGATAGCATTCTCAAACCTGATAAAATACTTCAAAACGTACTTACACTGTTCGAACATCAAGTGTACACCTGCCATTTTCTTATCTCATTAACCGTGCTGACAGTACCGACATCTGTTGAGCGATAAACCGTACTACAACATAATTTTAACTATAAACAATTGACAGTGCCGACATCTGTTAGGTGAAAAAACATACTACAACATTCTTAAATTTCAGAACAATTGTCAATGCCTGTATCCTGATAAAGGATGACAAAAAGTGTACACATTTTTCTGGTGGACTCTGTAGTTTTAAGTTGCATTTCTTTCTGTTTAATAATAAATTGTTAATTATATAACTTAGTTGAAAGTGTTTAAGAAACTTACAAGAGTTGTGTTAGGCGGTAACAAATATTTTGTACGTTGAAGTTCTTCCTTCTCTAAATCCATTTCTAAATTTTCTTCCAGCCGATTCATCACCAACATCCGTGGTTCTTTACCACCCAATTTTCCTTTTAAAAAAATGTATGCATACATTCCAGTAATTATATCAAAAAATATTTTGTCAGAATAGAGAATAGTTTAATTAGATTTTAAAAGAATACTTATAATTGACTTTAACAATAGGTAAAGACAGCAGCGTCATTTTAGTTGAGTTGAGTTGATTTTGAGTTTAACACCCCTTTCAGCAGCGAGGCCATATCAGACGTGGACCTACTGATTAACGTGGAATCCGAACCGCATGAGCTCCCGCCGGGAATTGAACCCGGGGAGCGTCATTTCAGATTTTGTTTGCGGAGGTAGGACAATACTCCCGATGTAAATACATTTTCATGTTTCTGGTTGGTATATTATTATCCTAATGCCAGTAACGTACGCAGGAATTTATTTCGGGAGTGGTCCAAACTCAATATGAGTGTATTTTATATTCAAATTCCTAAAATCGCCCCTGAAATTGGGCTAAATTTACACAAAAGTCGAAATTTTCGGGGGGTCCGGACCCCCAGGAACTACCCCTGCGTACGTCTCTGCCTATTGATTAAAACAGAAACAAATCTGAAGATCAGGGAGGGAGAAAATGCCCCCCGTCCAAAGCCCCACATGACGCTCCTGAGCGAAGACTGGATTCATATTCATTATTTCAGTTCTTTTTCATTGTTTATTGATTTTTATTTTTGCTTGCAGGTTCATCAAACTGAACCGAATTTCGATTAAATACGTATTTATCTGTTGCCCGAATCAAACAGTACTGAAGGGTTTCATTAAATCAATCTAGACCAAAGTAGCATGATAAAAGCTTAACTAAAGGTAAGTACTATGTTCCAAAATTAAATTCAAACTGTTCAAATGTTTCCCTGTGATGTGATTACAAACAACAGGCAACATTGCTTTCAATGTTAAGAAAGAAATTATTAAAAAGTGCCCTCGTTCCCCCATAAAACAGAAATTCTCAAAAACGCTAGAGAGTGAGTTTACTTATTTTTAATGGAGAATTTATATACCAGGTTTCATTTTCTTAAGTTGACAGGGTCATGAGATATTCAAATTTTTCTCATATATTTGACCCGCGCTCCCCCTTTAGGATATGTACAGTATTTTAATCAAAATAACATGGTAGAAACTCAGCTTGAGTCCTGTGCATGATAAGTACATCCAAAATTCATTTCAAACAGTTTAGCTGATTTCTCGTGGTGCGATCACCAACAAGATTCTTTTCACTTGTATACAATGGATTGAAATTATACTGGTTTCCTACGTTTGCAACTACAAGATATCTATATACAATTATTATGATAGAGACTAATTTTGGAACCATATTGTTATACAGTCTAATAAATAAATTACATATACAGTATCTATTATTTTACTACTTGCAAATGTTGGTGCCGATAGAAATGTTATGAATGCTAAATTAGAATCTGCGTAGACCTACTATACCTATGACCAATAATAATAATAATAATAATAATAATAATAATAATAATAATAATAATAATAATAATAATAATAATAATAATAATAATAATAATACATCACATTTGTTATAGTTATGAGATTGGTTAAAATACTATTTTCTCCTTTTGGTGCAATAGTAAACAAAAATTATATTAACTTCCATATGCTTAATTTTACATGTTCTGCACTCAAAGGTGAAAGGTGAAAGGGAGTCATAATATTATACCTCTATTAATGCAAAATACAAGTAACATACAGAATTGAGATTCGGTAAACATTTTTGAAAGCAACCAGTACTTACTACTCAAAGCATTCTGTAACCTCTTTCTGAACTTTATCCAGTTTTCTAGACTAAGTAAAGCATTGTCTGGTTCTGGTACTTTATCCTCGGTTGTTGAACGCAAAATTTCACGAACTTGAGGCAAGATTAATGCTTTTTGTGATGGTTCCAGCCGCAATCTATTTTCACCACCAGTAGGAGAGGGAAGGGAAATCGTAGACGTAGATTTAACGCTAATATGAGTGTCCTGGGAAGAGACAAAACAAAAAGAATTAAATAAAATGTAATAATAATAATAATAATAATAATAATAATAATAATAATAATAATAATAATAATAATAATAATAATAATAATAATAATGTTTGAAACCTTTGAAATATGTTTATTGTAAGCAAACAGCATTACAGCCGCAAGTGCCCCAAAGGAAAATGTTTTTACAAGCATAGGGCGTATGCAAATAGAATTAACAGCATACAACTGATCATACAAAAATAGGTGAAATGGATAAAATATTAGTTCAGAAAAATAACATAAAAACATGCAGTATTTGTTACAAACTGGGAAATACAAAAATAGCAATAGTAAAAAAAAAGCATAATTAACATGTATATTGAAAAGGTATACCATATAGAATGAGTATACAGCATAAAATACAAAAATAGATTATTATTTACCATGTAGTTATAACAGTTTACAAAATATTAAAAGAGAGAAAAAGTTCAGAAAGACATTATGTAGCTGCTATTACAAATTGAAAATAAATATTTCTAAGTTAAACACATCAAGTAAAATACACTGACTCATAAGGCTAGTAATAATGACGGAAATAAAATAAGCATAGACAAAAATGAAGACTACATATGAAACAAATAAAAAATGCATGACCAAGATAAAAAAAGAGCAGTATCCGTAGTAAAGAAGGAATTAAGCATAGGAGAAAAGAAAAGATGATAAAAAAAATAAAAGACGAGAAAATAAAAACCTAACAAAACATAAAAGGATCTTACAAATAACACCTTCTAAACTTTACAAAAATGACCTTCAGAAATACAATAAAAATAAGAAACAAACATGTATATCTGTTCAGAATTTAAAAAGTTCTTACAATTTGATTTAAAAAGATGCAATATATATATATATATAAGACAAATCCATACAGTATTTACTGAAAATACAAAACAAAATTAAGACAATCAGTTGCAAGCCTAAAAATACTGAGACATTTCATACTTTATTAAAATAATAATAATAATAATAATAATAATAATAATAATAATAATAATAATAATAATAATAATAATAATAATAATAGTTGTAATTTGTACTAAAATAGCCAATCAAATCATATCAAAAACTGAATAAATAAAGAACAGTTTGTTGGAAATAGAGTTGTCTACTGGACGAGACGAAAGAGAATGATGAGAAACGAGACGAGACAGAACTCTTCCAAGAAAAAGCAGAAGCACTATTCGAGACGAGACATCACTTTCGTGACAACTTTTTAACATGAGACAGCTTCAAGTCTTGTCTTGCAAACACGTTTAGTACATCAAATTCCCAATCCACACTTCCATTGCATGTGTCTTGAAGCAAAAGAGACGTTATCCATTGAAACAACTAGTCATTGAATTAACGCATGAAACTCGTTGAAGTGTAAAGAAACTAATAATACAAGATGAGATAAATCATTTGTGAGAAGCAGGTATGGAACTAACCGTCATAATTCACTATTAAATTGATAGAATTTGTCGCTTATTCACCATATTCGCTAATGAGTAGCAAATTTTTGCGTTGTTAACGCTTACAAGGACAAACATTTTTTTTTCAGTTTTTCGTTCCACGATTACGCTCTATAGGCAGAAGGACGTGAATAATTAATGAAAATTAATTATTATGAGAACTTTTGGTTTAATGTTTCTCGCATATGCTCCGAGACTAAGAGAGACGATGATGATATAATTGACGAAATGGTGAAATGAAAGAAAAAATGGAATTAAACTGGAGAACTCCAAGAAAATTCATTGAAACGATGAAGTTTTGGGAATATCTCTCTATACAAAATAAGACCATTAATGTGGGTTCCTGTCACCATGGCATGGTGCGTTCACAGGTTGCGGGTCGAGCAAAAGGTCTTTAGATAAAAAAAAAAAAAAAGGTTAGCTGCGAATATATTGAATAAGCAGTTGCAGACTGACGACAAGGGGTGGTCCTCCAGCTTGGGGATTTGGCGTGAGGCTAACAACCTCATCCTGTAAAAAAAAAAAAAAAATGTTCAGAGATATTCATAGAACCCTAGGACCAGTACTGCTAACTTGACACGACCTCAACAAAGTAAAATGAACATGAGATTTGAAACATGAAATGTAAGAAGTCTTTATAGAGCAGGCGCATTAAAATCCGAAACGAATGAGTTTGAGAAATATAGGATAAACCTAGTAGGAGTTCAGGAAGTTAGATGGGAAGAAAAGGGAGAAGTCAAGTCCAGAAATTTTACGTTCTTTTGTTGGGAAGAAAATAAAAATCACCAATTAGGAACAGGGTTTTTCGTTCACAAACAAATATCAGTAATTAAGCGGGTTAAATTCGTTAATGATAGACTTTCTTTTATTACTCTTAAGGGCCAGTGGTATGATATTATTGTTTTAAATGTACCTGCTCCAACAGAAGATAAAGATGACGATATAAAGACAATTTTTACGAAGAAGTAGAACGCGTATTTGACCTACTCCCGCGATACCATATGAAAATTCTATTCGGGAATTTCAATCCGAAGGTAGGGTAAGAGAATATCGTTAAATCGATGATAGTGAACGAAAATCTGCATAAGGAATGTAATGACAACGACTTTAGACTTGTGAACTTTTCAATGGCTATAAAGGTTTATCGTGAAGAGTACAAAATCTCCACATCATGACGTTCATAAATATACTTGGACCTCACCAGATGGAAAACCAAAATCTAATTGATTGCGTTTCAGAAGGCAATCTACAACAGAGCGTTCAAAAAGTTTCTATACACCTGAATCGTGGCAAGTCAAAGTCGCATTCAAAGTCACATGAAATAAAATTTTATGCGAAGGTTTGCAACACTGCTATAATATCGCCTTGCGTGAAGTTCCTTTCTTAGATTCCAGTCGACAAAGTGACGTTGAAGTGATTGTCGCATCTAGTTAGCGGTCTCTGAAACAATGGTGTTAACTTTGAAACAACGAATATTAAGTTTGTTATGGACAAGTCTGACGATGTTTTGGATAATGTTTTTATTTTTTTTAATTTTATTTATTTATTTATTTATTTATTTATTTTTACTGATGAGGCCTGGTTCCATTTATCAGGTTACGTCAATGCCCAGAACTCATGTTTGTGGTGTGCAGAAAACCCACATGTCATACATGAAGTTCCTCTGCATGACCAGAAGGTAGGGGCGTGGATTGCAATATCTAGAAGAAGAATAGTCGGCCCCATATTTTTCAGACAAACAATAGATTCAACTCGTTATTGTGAAATTATTCACCAGTTCATGGGAGAACTAACGGAAAACGAATTCGTAATGCTTGGATAAAACAAGATGGCGCTACAGCACATACAGCTCGTCAATCCATGAGATTACTGCAAGAGGTGTTTGGAGATCGAATAATTTCAAAGGGATTGTGGCCACCTCGGTCTCCTAACTTGTCTCCTCCGGATTTTTACTTCTGGGGTAATGCAAAGAATTCTGTTTATAAAGTGAACCCCCACACGCTACAAGAACTTGAAACAGCTATTCGAGATTTTGCTCATAGCATTCCACATGAACAACTTGTGAGAGTATTTGAGAACAAGAAGAAACGTGTGCAAGCATGTTTGGAGGCTCATGGGGGACATTTCCAACATTTGCTGTGAAAATGTGTGTTAGAATGTGTGTGTATATGCTACGCCTTGTACATAGTGCTTTTATGCCATAAAATATAATAAATTTTGAGTAAAATAATTTTCTCGTTGCTTTGAATATGTGACAATTCGGGTGTATAGAGACTTTTTGAACGCTCTGTATAATAGATATTCGTTCGTTTAGAGGAGCTGACTGATACTGACCACTATCTGGTAGCAGCGATTATAACAGAGACAGAGAGGGATCACTGAAAATAAGAAACATTCAACATTTAAAAGCGGAGAGATTTAATTTAAAGAAATTAGAGGAGAGCCAGGCGAAAAAGGGATTTTAGATTGAAATGCCGAATAGATTTTCGGTTTTACAAAGTCCGAAATGTGCTAATGTCGAGGATAGTTGGGTTAAAATTAGGGATAGCATTAAAATTTCAGCAAAATAAAAATTGGAGCACTCGAAAATACATGAAACCATGGTTCGATCAGGAATGCAAGTAAACTAACAGAAAAGAAAAAACAGGCGAAATAGCGTTGACTACAAAATCCGAATGATATAACTGCACAAAATTTTGTTATCATCACTCGGGAAACTTTAAAAACTTTTGGGAACAAAGACAAATGATTTTTTTGCAAGATAAGTTGTTGAACTTGAAGATGATAATAAAAACATTCGGGACATGTATATAAAGTCATCAACGAATTTAAGAAAGATTATCGACCTTGCAATTATACAGGATGTTTCAAAACAATACCGACAAGGAGGTGATTCCTCACACCAAGATAAGATGAAAAGTATAGACTAACCTGGGTACACAATTGCTTCTTTTCGGAGTTATAGGTTGCAGAAAACATGAAAAACTGAACTTTAAAGGCCTATAGCTCCGAAACTATGGGACCTACCGTAATCGGGTCGAGACTTTATTTAGTAACTAGTATTTGCCATATCCAAATATCATGTTTCAAAATCGTGCCGTACTTCCGCAACAATTTTTATAGAGGTTGTTGGTGAGTGCTTCAAATTATATGCCCATAGCCAAACTGCCTCTATAAAAATTGTTACGTGAGTACCCATAAAACTTGTTGCAGGATTCTGAAACATGTATTTTCGGATAGCGCACATATTAGTTCCTAAGTGAAGTCTTGACCAGGGTTTTGAAGATATGAACCTTTAAAGTTCATTTTTTCATGTTTTCGGCAGCCTATAACTCCGGAAGGAAGTATTTGTGCACCCAGGTTGGTCTATACTTTTAGTCTTATCTTGGTATCAGGAATTACCTCCCAAACGTTGTTGGTGTTGTTTTGAAACACCCTGTATACGGGAACAATTCTCACGGATATGGATAGTATCTTGAATAGATGGAGATTGATTAACACACAGCCAAAAAATAATATTCATGGAGAAAATGAAATGAATACAGCAGAACCGTATATTCCAGAGCATAATCGATCAGAAATAAAAATTGCTATAAAGAAATTAAAGGAAGACATATCTCCAGGTGTAGACACAAATTCTGTTGACCTTATTTTAGTTGGAGGTGAAACGTTGTGGAACGAGGTACATAAACCCATTTTCCTCATCTGATACGTTGAATCGATTAAAAAACACACACATACATCTCGATATCTCTTACCGTCTTTGCACTGGTATCTGTTGACAGACGAATAGACGGACGGACGAAGTCGTTTTATAAGACTTCAGACACTTACGTATAGCATAGTTTGGAAGTCTGAAAAAATGAACTAAAAATGCGACTGTAGGAAAATAGTTTAGTACTTACCTTTAGACATTTAAGGAAATGACTTACCGATTCATACCCTTCTTCAGTATTGTCTTGTTCCTCATCACATACAGTCATTGGCGGATACCAGAAGGTAAACTCTTCCTCATCCTCCTCAGTTTCACTTATTATAGATGAGGGTCTTAGTGTCATCTTATGCACTATGATATGTTCAGAACTCGGTGGAGTTCTTAGCGATATTTCAGTACTTGAAAACTGAAAATGAATAAGTAAATAAATCAAGCAAAATGTTTCGATGTTGATTAGGAGTATAGACTAACTACTACGGCAACAAAGCATATATACAAAGGGTGTTCAAAGAGTTTTGCACAGTGGTCTCTAATTCTTTTATTTGTAGCAGGAGAAGAATGAATTTTTTTGTGAAAATATTTGGAACATTTAGCTATAAGTTGGTATATAAAAGTATTTTCTTTTATTTACAGGTGAGCCATAATGGACCGTGAAGTAGATGTCAGGTTGCGACAACGGTCGGTGATGGAGTTCCTCTTCAAGACCGACGATGACTCTGCCACATCGATTCACAGGAAGTTGCTCCCTGTTTATGGGGAGGACACATTGGATCGCAGCAGTATCCAGCGGTGGTTGCAGAGGTTTAAAGAAGGTGATTTCTCTCTACTGGACAATACACGATGCGGTAGACCATCGACGGTAGTGAGTGATGTGAATAAGGAGACCACTAATCAAAGCATCCAAAATGACAGATGTGTGACGACACGACAGCTTGCTGAAATGACTGGTTTGTCACTAGAGTACAGAAAAATCTGTGCACGTTGGATGCCTAGATTATTTACAGGAGAAATGAGAAAGATGAGGAAGGATGTGTGCGAGGATCTCATGACGACCTTTACTGAAGAGTGGAAACAATGTTTTGACGGCGTCATTACCCAGGATGAAACACGGTTGTTTTTGTCCGAACCTGAGAGCAAAGCCCAATCCATGGAGTGGCGTCATCCGGGTTCCCCTCGGAAGAAGAAACCAAGACTTTCACGAGCAGCAGGCCGAAAGGTGATGGCCTCCTTCTTCTGAGATCAGTTTGGTGTCATTTTCATTGACTTTTTGGAACATGGCTCCGCAATTAACAAGGACCGTTACTGTTTGTTATTGGACAAGTTGCGACGTGCCATCAAGACCCACAGACCACAGCTTCAGGGTAAGCTCATCAGACTACACAATGACAATGCCAAACCCTATTCAGCCCTTGTGACGCAGGAGAAAATCACGAAAATTGGTTGGAAAATTGTTCCTCATCCTCCCTACGTTCTGGACTTGGCTCCGTCTGACTTTTTCCTCTTTAGTCGTCTGAAGGCCCACCTGTGCGGTAAAACATTTGATAGTGAGAAAGATCTTATGTCCTGTGTCAAGCGATGGTGTAAAAGTCAATCCCCAGAATTTTACCAAAGTGCATTTACATCATGGAAAGATCGTTGGACCAGATGCGTCACAGCTGATGGAGGCTACATTGAGTAGGCTCAGTATATATCTAAATGTTCCAATTATGTTCACAAAAAAAAAACATTCTCCTCCTGCAACAAATGAAAAAACATAGAGACCACTGTGCAAAACTTTTTGAACACCCTTTGTAATTATACCCATTTTATAATTACAGTTTGAATCTAATTTATTTGTTTACAAAAATGTTAATATTGTTATTCTATCCGCAAGAATAGATCAATTATGTGATTAACTACAATAAAAAAAAAGATTACAGTATTTTCTTTTGACCGAAAAACAGGGCACAAATTACAACGAAACCCGGAAATCTCGTAGGCTTTTTTCGTAGTGAAATGAACTTGGCTATAAATAAATACACTGTTCGGCATCAAAAATGCAACACTAAGGGGACAAAATAGCGTCAAAGTTGCAAACAGAAACCTGATGAGATAAAAAAAAAAAAAGATTAAACTTTTTCTCTGCGACACGTGATAATGTGACGATAGCGAACCAAAACTGGCGATGATCAGTAGCCTATAAGATCACTATGGGCGAACAGAACTACTGCAATACGGGGGTGTAGCGAGAATATGAGTCCGTGGATATCCTCCTTGGGTATGCCTCCTCGACACAAAGCCACAATTCATCAACTGAAGCTGGCAGAGTTCGTAGGTGTGATGGGTGTTGTACACTTTGCATCTAAAAAATTGCGACAGCTAACGCCGTGAAGCTAGGCAACCCAATATATACCTTCTTGTCCCATAATCGTCTCTGGTAAGGAGACCCCCTCTCTATCCTCCTTTCCTCTCTCCCATTCTAAAATCAGCTAACAAAATGAGCGCAATTCTAATTTCAAACTACACATGTATTAGTATCGATAAAATGAAAGAATTAAACCGAGACGAAATAATATTCATAAGTTGATGTAGGGAGAAACTTAAACACAAACAATGAAAAATTGAAACCAATGGATTTCTACTACACAGAGGTTCAGAAATGAGGCAGAGAGAGAGAAGAGGAGAGAAGAAGAAAAATAAAAGGCTGAACAGATAAAAGCGTGGAATTTAAACGTAGTAAGAAACGAACCTAATATAATAGAGCTCCGTTTCCAGAAATCCAACAGTAATATAGAAGTAACGTTTGTTTTTATATATTTCTTTAGGACTATTCGAATATATAGTAGACGCGTGAAACATTCATTAAGCCACTTTCAAAAAGAATAACATACCCAATTTCTAGTAGAAATGTAGGTTTCCGAGACACATCTAGGATAATGTCAAAACTTTAACACACATGCTTCGTTTCCGCGTGGTTCGGTAGCAAATTCGGTAGTGTTCATTGGACGTACTGATTCAAAATACATTATAATAAACCCAGTAGCTAGCGTAGGTCATATCTTCCATTCCAGACTACTAATGCAAACTGAACAAAAAAAAGAAAGAAAGAAAGAAAGAAAGAAAAAGAAAAGAAAAAGAAAGAAAAAATAAATGAGTGCTATTTTACTGCTAAATTTCTATCTGAAACACCCTATATTAAAAGTCCAAACTCTGAAATCACAATGAAAATTTGAAAAGGAAAATTGAATGTTCCATATTGATGCAGCAAACCTTGTATGTTCCAAATTTCAAACATGAGTAAAACACATTGAATTATATGATGGAGACAAATTTTGTGCCGAACTAGTATAATAAAATCTTGTTTTCAAATAACCAAAGAGCCGTTTTCTAGTCTTCTCCGAAGATTTATCCGTTCCGAACATTCAGTGTCGATTTCATCTATTGCGGATATAACGTTGTAATTCGCACAGATAGAATGAACACGCTAGAGAAACAGGTCATCGTGTCGAGGATTCTAACCCGTAGTGACCCGATGATTCAATTGAGACTCGGTAACCCAAAGGATAAAAAAGAGATTACTTATTCCCTTGGGTTTAAACAATATTTCTTTCAGAGATAACCAGAACTGGAGATGTTATCCCCAGAGCACGAAAAACACGACCCCGAAGTTCTCAGTTAATTAGATTTTCCAAACCAGGTCGATCGGGCTCTTGTTCCGTTTTAATTTTGAAACACACACACGCATATAAAGTGTGTGTTTGTGTGTGTGTGAGAGAGAGAGAGGGAGGGAGGGGAGGGAGAAGAGAAATATGTAAAGACAAGATAGGGAAACGTCAAGAAAGACAGAGAGAGAGAGAGAGAGACGAATATAAATATGAAACATACTTATCATTACAGTGTATGATGAAGAACGCACACATTGTTTACTCGAATTCTCGCCAGTGATGGCTTGAAAGTTCTCTAACAGTTGATGAATCTCTTTTAGCAACCATTATTTTATGCGGAAAATTATCTTACCTGACGGGGAATCGAACCGAGGTTTTCCACTTGGAAGGCTACCACGATACCACCACTGCACCGAAAAAAACAGCATGGTGTCTCCATAGTTTTCTTTGTTTAACAAATGGTGTAGTGTTTCTTTCTGAGAACGATAACACGAAAAGCGCATACAGCAGATCAATGAGATGTTTCAAATGTCCTGGTAATTCCCTTACCCTTTCCCAATCAACATTCGTAAATCATCTCTATCATGATATAGGTGTTTGCTTCAATATTCTTAAGTATTGCTCATCTAGTATGAGAAGTCGATTCTTCACAATCACTTTGTAAAAAAAGGATTTGAACCTATGTTGAACAGCTGTACTATTTGTAAGTCCATTACGTTACCCCTACACTATCATGATGCATGAAACTACAAGCCAAATCTTACTTACTTCAACGCTGATCTTTGGAACGAATCGGCTTCTTCCTGTAAGAATATTTACACCAAAGTGCACAACGAAATTCATATATTCGACGACCTGGAGAAAAATTAGTACCCACTAATAAAGGAAATAACATGCAATCCAGGGAAAAAATACGGAAATAAAACATATTATGCAGTAATTTCGCCATGCATGTTCAAAAAACGCCAATAATAATAATAATAATAATAATAATAATAATAATAATAATAATAATAATAATAATAATAATAATAATAATAATAATAATAATAATAATAATAATTCACAACTCTGCTGTGAAGATGAATATTTACTACTACTACTACTACTACTACTACTATTATTATTATTATTATTATTATTATTATTATTATTATTATTATTATTATTATTATTATTATTATTATTATTATTATTATTATTATTCGCGTACTTTTGAACATTCTCTCTCTCTTCCCCGTTTCTAACCCTCTGTGTAATAGACATCCATTGGTTTCAATTTTTCATTGTTTGTGTTTTAAGTTTCTCCTTACATCAACTTATGAATCTTGTTTCGTCTCGGTTTAATTCTTTCATTTTATCGATATTAATACATGTGTAGTTTGAAATTAGAATTGCGCTTGTTTTGTTAGTTGATTTTAGTATGGGAGAGACGAAAGGAGGATAGATAGGGGTCTGTTTACCAGACACGATTATGGGATAAGATGTATATTGGGTGTCCTAGCTTCACGGCGTTAGCTGTCGCAATTATTGCAAAGTGTACAATCATTCACGAGACGTCTTTAATCGACGAAAGGACAAGGGATTTCTTCGGCTAAGACAGCGAAGCAACAGTGTATCCAGTTAGGAAGTGTAGAACAGATGAGGGCGTGTTTAATTCTGCGTAGTTTCTCGTCAATAGCGTTGGCTTCTCAAATGTCTCTCAATAGGGAAGAGGCACAAACGTGCACGGAATCCAATGACACTCAACACCGTAACTCCAGGTGTCATCCTGGCTTGGCGATGTAAAAATGTCCGTACATTATTATTCGCAGTTACTTGCTATCTGAAGTTATATGCTAGAATAAAGTCAATTGATGACCGCATAAAACAACAATTTGATTTATAAAGAGGAAAGACATGGTGTGACATCAATAAATTAACGTTAAATTCACTCAAATGTAAACACTTTTCTTGTACTAGAAAATAAAAATATATAACTCGTGACTACTCTATAGATAGAATAAACATTCAAATACCTAAAATGATATGGTTTAGGAGTAATTTTTCTACTGAAAACTAATATTCACTCCTGATATCAAAAACACGCGAATAGGGCGTACAAATATCTTGAGTTCATTTCACATTTTAGTAAAGATCTTCTTACAATCAATCGACACTTCTGAAGTTATATTTTGCCTACGTTATATCACATTTAGAATATGTATGTGTTATTTGGCGTACGAATACTGAAAAATATTATAAAATGATAGAAACTATTCACTGTAAAGTTTTAAAATTATCAATGTACAGGAAAACAGGCCTGTATCCTGGATATACGTCATATAGAAAATTAATAAGTAACGTCAATATCTTAACATTGAAAAAAAAAGAAGAAATCTCTATGATTTATTATTATAAAATTATTATTAATAACATCGACTCTATGAGTTAAATTCTATGTAATATTACATGTTCCAACATTCAGAACTTGACTAGCAATCGCATTACATTTTACTGCACGAAGATTTGAAACGATATTCTATATAAACACCTTAGATGGCAAAAAAGTGCTTCCTACGATAATATATAGGTTATCAGTAGCTTCAGACATTGATATAGGGCATGGGTGGATAAGTATAATGAAATAGCCCCAGATGAATCCTGGGAGGACAATTGGGTGGTATGTAGGTATCCTCAAGATACGTTAATCCCTCATGTTTCAAACCTCAGCTCCCACTGGTTCATGAAAAATGGCACAAAATGGGAAAAGAGAATAATTTATTTCTCAAGAATGACTCGATCGATTTTGTTCAAACTTAAATGTATGTATAGGTGTATACAAGGCCTTCGTTTAAATAATTTAAGATCCCACCACCACTATTTCTCCTCCTCAAAAATTCGATTCAATATTTTGTACCCCTTTTTACCTATGATGATCTGCGAGCACAATTATGAAAAAATAGGTTTTAGGTGTCGCATTAACCCTAGAATAACATATATTTTTTCAAAATTGTATCATGGGTACGCCATGGTCAAAATTGTCCAAAACCAACCATATCCCACGTATAAGGGGCAACTGCAAAAAGAACAGCTATTGACATAGTTTTTGCATATTCGCTACGTGAATGAATCAGAAATCACACCTGAAAAGTGCCATACTCACTGAGGCCCCATTTGATAGCCTGTGTCGTTCCCATCCTCATTTTGGACCGAAGTGAAACTGTTGATATTAATGTCTTTTTTCATATGAATCAAGGAGTCTGAACATGAATATGAGGTTCAAGTTATCATTAGATCCTCGTAAGTACCCCAATTGTGGATGCCTGAAGTTTCAATGTGACTGTTCACGTAAAACAATCAAAGTGAAATCAGCTTAGCTGGAAAGAGAATAACCATCAACAACACAATGTAACGTAACCTTTTTGTAGTGTATCTCGTAGGTCCTGGGTGAGGAGGATATGAAAGCCACTATTGCTTGAGAAGATGCTTTTATACAGTATATTTCAGATATACCTATTTTCTTCTTGCATTCCACAAGTCGTGGAGTAGTGGAAAACTGGCAAATGGTTAAGAAGTACAAATATTTCAATGTGTAAAAAAAAATAAGGATGAAAACAACATTGTAGTATGTACCTAGGTACTTCTGTCCTCGTCACTGTTTTCATTTATGACCACACGAATGTTATCGTGATCGAATATTTTGCTCAATTTTTTGCGCTGGATTCTAGATTTTCGTTAAATATCTTCTATAACAAAGGTAATAAAAAATGGTGCAACAATGACTTTCTTTGATACTCATTGTTTGTACTTTTCTAATGATATGTGTAAGTCCCATCACATATAATAATTAATTTGTGTGCAGTATGTTCATACAGCGTTTTAGCAATGGGTGATCTATAACGGGAAATCAATTTCTCCCTTGTAAGCGCTGAATAGCCCAAATGGACAGGTAAAATATCTTTCTGGAAGGAAGAAACTATTTGCTGCGTATAATGAGACACTGTCTGATTGTCATGTGGTCCTAAAATTGAGAATATCAGTTTCTTATTAATAGAATTACCAACCTTTGCTTGAATAAAAACACTATCAGTGCTTGTACTACGCTTCGATTATCTGAGTCACGCGTTGATTTGAGTAATTCTTGTATCTCCATAATATTTTCTTAACTTAAGCCAGTGAGAAGACCGAGTTTCCCCACTAAAATCTGAAAGTGTCCCTCTGATCTAAAAATGGTTTATTTCATTCCACAGACAAATCTGTATAATATAGATCAACTCACATAACCGGATTGTGCTCCAATTCGTATATACTTCCATATTGAATAGACCAGCTTCGTAAAAACGCTGATGAATGATATGGTTCATACAGTATCGATTGCCATATGAATATAAATACGCCTTATGGTGAGGCATTATATACCTCATATTCATGTTCAGGCTCCTTGATTCATTTGAAAAAAGGCACCAACATCAACAGTTTCACTTCGGTCCAAAATGAGGATGTGGAAGGCACAGACTATAAAATGGAGTCTCAGTGAGTTTGGCGCTTTTTAGGTGTGATTTCTCATTTATTCACGTAGCGAATATGCAAAAACTACGTCAATAGCTGTTCTTTTTGCAATTGCCCCTTATGGGTGCGGTATGGTTGGTTTTGAACAATTTTGACCATGGCGTACCCGTGATACAATTTTGAAAAAAATATATGTTATTCTAAAATTAATGCGACGTCTAAAACCTATTTTTTTATAATTGTGCTCGCAGACCATCATAGGTAAAAAGGGGTACAAAATATTGAATCGAATTTTTGAGGGGGAGAAATGGTGGTGGTGGGATCTTAAATTATTTAAACAAGGCCTTGTATACACCTATACATACATTCAAGTTTGAACAAAATCGATCGAGTCTTTCTTGAGAAATAAATTATTCTCACTTTCCCGATTTTGCGCCATTTTTCATGAACCAATAAGTTGAGGTTTGAAACATGAGGGATTAACGTATCTTGGGGGTACCTACATACAACCCACTTGTCGTCCCAAGATTCATCTGGGGCCATTTCACTATTCTTATCCACCCATGCCCTTTGAAATGAGTAAAAATGTTTTAGAAGAATTGTATGCAATGTGATGAAAACCGGTAAACAAAAGAATACATTTTAAAACAAATATACTTAAAATTATCTTTGTATTGGACTGTTATATAAGATTGATGATTTTATATGCAATACTGTAATTGGGCATTACACTTGTTGTGTTGCAATAAACAAACAGCTTCCAGTGCTTGTCCAGTGTACGAAATGTCACTGTTTGATCACCAGAGCCATAGAAATAAGCCGTCTGTCCTCGCAATCTGTGGTATGGAGTGGTCGATAGAACCATGCGTTTCGCTACGTAGTGTCGTCATAGAGACATGGAGTCCATTTGCACTGTACTGTAGCTACACGCCGTGTAGTACGGGCATCAATGTGGCGGAAGGATAAACTACACTCGCAATACGCTACTATTCGTCCGATATCAAAGGCCAAAACATTCCGGAAGGACTCCCGCCTTCGACGACAAGGCATATTTTGACCGTATGAACATTCATGTTACACAACGTTCGTGTACACATGAACTAATGCTCTGGACGGCATGTAGATTGCATACCCAGCGCCCTGCTGCTTCATGATTATGCTAATCAATTGTTTATTCTACCATGCTCTACATATTCTTCCTAATTTGGATTTCCTACGGTGTCTCCTTCTTGGTGTTGGCCGGCAGTGTCTAACTTTAATCCTCATATCGTCTCAGCTTCCCCGCCTTCTAGCAGCAGACAGTAGGTCCAACAGTGGGAAATGGTACACTATTCAACTACCAATGTTGGCTCTATATTTAATTGGTCGCTTCGCCGAACATTTGCCAACATAAGCCCTATCAAAGAAACAAAATTGTGATTGGGAATACCAAGTTGAAACTGATGGATAAATGATAGCTAGTTGATGTGTGGCATACACTTTGAGATACGTTGAGCCAACATATTTTTCAACTTTGTTTTTTTCCAATTTCCAAATCACAACCATACTAACTATTAGTATTCGTAGAGGTTACGAAGGTAGGAGGCTTCATTTCATAACGGTTTGCGTCACTGTATTGGAAAATCTGCGTTTTAGTTTGAGATAATAGTATAGCCGTTATAATTTATTTTTGCATGGTTTGTGTTACGTTACGTTCCGCAATTTTTACGAAGGCTGGTATGAAATATATTCCAGAGCCTATTAACATCGAACGTGAGAAACAATTTGAAACTTCCCCTACTCCCTGCTGATCGTAGGAAAATGAAATCAAATCTTCAGTCTAACATGCTGCATTTGGGACTGTAGTCCAAACCGTTGGCAATTCCCTTCAACCAGGGCCGTCTTAACAGGATTATGGCTCTTTGGAAACCAATATGCGGGGACTTCTATGACAACCACTCACAGGAAGTCACTTGATATACATAGATTAGTATGGGGCTTCTATGCTGGTGGGGTCCCCGCACAAGTGTTCATGAGGCTCATGCATTAAGACGATCCTGCTTTTAACCTCTTGAAATTGACAACACTTTTGTTTGCATATCTTTCAATGATAAATTATATTTATATTGAAAAACTATAGACCCTATTTTACAATAAGACCATGGTGACTCAATGTTAGGGCACACCTCTCGTTCATCGGTCCTCGGTTCGAACCCAGCTTACATCAACTGGTATTTATGTTGGACGAACACATTGTGCGTGGGTTCTTCTGTATTCTTGCACTTTCTGCATTCCATCACTTCATTCATTATCATCATCATCACTGTCTCCTTTGACCTAGATGCATAATCGTGAGACGTCAAACTAATATATGTATATTTTACAAGGACTTCTGAACCTAATAAACATTCGTAAGCAGAGACGAGCAGCGGGTAAATTCTTGGTCATACAAAAAAAAAAAAAAAAAAAAAAAAAAAGAAAGAAAAAAAAAGAAAAAGAAAAGAAAACTAGTAATTCTGTAATAATTAATAAATACTTATGATTGATAGGTAACCCTTATGGTCAACCCTTTTTGTCAAATTGTGTCTCGTGACGCGTTAAAACTCTCATATTCTATAATTCTACATGAAAGTGAAGGAAAGTAGCGTACAACAAACAGCAATGACTAAAAATAGTTCAAGTGAAGTCATTGTTTCTCCCAAGCATCCCACTCGCTGCAGCTAGCTTATCTATTGGGATCAGGAAGACAGGCAGATAGCGACACCCATTAGAAATATTGTTAACTATTAGTAATTACCATTACGCACAGATTAAAATGTTTTGTTTTTATAATACGAATATTTTAATGAATTTTTCTCTGAATTTTAAAAGTGTTCAATATACCTAAGGAAAAGACCCAATGCCCCAATATTTCAGCCTCAATGCTTTCAATGCCTAACCTCCTGTGCTATTTGTTTGACTCAGTTCCCTATAGGCCACTCCAGCTGCTACGTTTTCAAACACGTTGTGAAGCAAATCCCCTAGTGGATAGATACTTAGCAAAATGGAAAGTCACTAGCACTAATAGAATATGAGTTTATACGAGTCGTATGTCAGTTTTATATTCAAATTATACATATTCAGAGCCAGTGACCTAAACTTCACCTATACCTAGTAGAAACAAAAAGTGCCTAATAGTACTCGAGTTTAAAGACAATTTTTGTTAAACATTGTGTGCATAGCCATGTTTGAAATACTCTCCCTGAGCTTGATATGTTCTTAATAAATGTAATGTTATGTCGGTCAATGCAGTGTTTTACGGAAGAATAGAGATCAAGGGCATATTTTTAGAACTGGGGGGCCAAAATTCTTTGCTTAAATTTCGTGCTTTCTTGCTGTATTTTATGATGGTTTAGGTAGGATAGGTTAGTTTGGTTAGTTTAGTTTAGGATATTTGGATTTGGGAGCGAGATTCTTTGCTTAAAATTTGTATTATCTTCCTATATTTTCTGCGTTTCTGACGGTTTAGGCTAGGTTAGGTTAGTACTTAGTAATTACAATTATGTAACATCAATTCATTTCTCCTGTAAACATGGTGATTTTATCTGATTGTGGTCCCCCAGTTCCAAAATTATCCCGAGATCATGAAAGAATTATAATATTTGGTCAATCAAGTCTACTATTGCCTTAAACTTTGCCTACGCACTAATTAATTACCCTATTGTTATTCTCCATTATTTCTGATACAAAAGAATTGTATTTTTCACTTTTACATCATGGGTGTCATAGATTTCAAAATATCTTTTGATTCTTCGTCTTTCTTCTTCACTATTAACAGTGTTAAAGGGATTGCCTCCGACTTAGAAATAGTCTTAGTAGGCTATAAGTGTTGAATTTATTAGGCAGTATCAAACAATTATTTTCACTTAGATTCCAATCTTCTGGTGAAGGAATATTTCGGGTAACTCACTTAGACATATTTATCAGATTTTCTACCTTGGTACAGAATTGTCTTCAACAGTATTGAACATAACAAGGATTTTTTATTCAAAGAATTAATATTCCTTTTTATGTTTTTAATAGGTTATTTCTATTAATTCATTTTTTATAAGCTTATGCCATTGAGGGGAAGAAATTGAATCATACTACGAATTGCTTTCCAATTATAGCTTGCCATGATATATTTATAAGAAAATGGACCCAAGCCAAGAATTTGATTTAACTTTTGAAGAAATAGCTATTAATCCCTGGTGTTGTAAATAGCTACATCAAATAAAAGGTGATTATGCCCTTATCACACCAATAGTGGTAAGTATCGTTTCTCTTGATCTGGAATAATTTAACTGGAGTAAGCGCGGTACCAAAAAGGATTCTATAATGTGTGATTATTTCTTTTCTTGACCAATGATTTATAAAATCCCTGGGTTTATGGGAATGCTTTGCTATTATTTTCCAGTAAGATTGGTTTGGATTCGACTTGTTATTTTGTTGCCAGCGATATATTGCAATTAGAAAGTGCCTGTCTGTGATATAGTAATTATTTCGAAAAGGATTTTTTATATCATGATTTTCCTTCTTTACTCGCAGCTTTAGCATCATGATCAATATGATCCCCATATTCTACACCAACGTGAGAGCGCATAAAAAAGAACTATATGATGCAATTCTTGTCATGTAGTGTTTGAAGGAGATATTTTATGTTTAAAATGGCCCAAGTAACTTTTTCATTCCAATGAGTATTTTTCAATGTTTGGTGCACGCTGATAGAATCTGTACAAATACATGAAAAAAATATGTTATATCTACGGTCGGTTATTGAAGTATATCATTTTTTATATTATTAAATAAGTTTTCAGTATATTGTACCTTACTAATCATTAGTGAAAAAGTGCGACTAAATCTTGATAAATTGAATCTTTCAGGAGATCTTTCAAAAAGAGAATTAATGGTGGTGAATTGGTTTGTTCTAAAATTACTTGCTTTGGACAAAATCTTGGTTGTGAAAAAATAATTTCAAGTAAATCATAGATGATGTTTTCTAATCGTTTATAAAATTGATTTGTATTGTTAGAATACAACATTCCTTCATACATAAACTTAGCCATTACACTTTGTTTTAGGATAGCTATTAGACTAAAAGGATTGATACTATATTTATTAGATGCTATGCACTGAAAAAGTCTTAAAAATTGAATAGCTTCCTTCGAAAGGTAACGTAAATGTTGATTCCAGTTCATTTTTTTCTAGAAATAATCATAAATGTTTGATATGAGATTTGTTCGATAATTGAATATTTTGAATATTAATTGTTGTTATAGATACAGATCTCCTTCATGAAAAATGATAAACTTTTTTTTTTTTTTAAATTTATTTGTCGTCCATTTTGTTGAATCCAATGAGATACTGATTGAAGGAAAAGTTCTAGCTTCTTTTTTACAATCTCCAAGTTAGTTGCCAGCGTATGCATTAATATATAGTCCGCAAATGAAACTAATTGAATTGATACAGTGTTTAGTTTAAATAAATCATTGATATATATGTTGAAAAATTTGGGATTTAATTTGCTACCTCGGTGGAGACCTAATGATATGGTACGATAAATATTATAAGAATCGGCATTTTTATATAAATTTTTCTATTAATTAATGTATTATGTATTATGCGAATAATTATACCTGGTATATTTAAATTATCTAATTTGTTGATGAGTATTTCCAAAATTACTGAGTCATATGCTTTTTGTATGTCAATGATAATTGCTAAAATATATGGTCTTGTATAAAAAGCATAATAGATATAGGCCTAAATATTACTGAAGCTAAAGCATCAAAGGTGGAAATGTTTTTTTTTTTTCTTTCTTCTGAAACCAGTGATGTTGTTATGCAGAATTTGATTGAATCCTAAAAACCGATTTAAACGATTGGGTATGAGATTTTCAAAAAAATTATATGCGCATGAAGTAATGAAATCGGGTGAAAATTCTCTGCTATGCCAACAGACTATTTTGTTTTTGGGATTTGGATAACTAATAACTTTTTCCATTCTAATGGAATAACACTGATATTCCATATGTTATTAAAATATTGTAGAAGTATTTTGAGACATCTTATTGATAAATTTTTGTGGTGGGAATGTTATACCATCTCAGTAGTGTCCCCCTTATATCCACGACGCAACCCCCCCCCCAATTGTCTATCCGTAGGTGTTCTTCCATGAAAAAATTCTTTTCGATTTATTTTTACACCCCCCTCAAACATATTTATATAGGTTTCTAACCCCCCCAAATATTTCAATGACGCAGTTTGCATCATAGCCCCCCCCCTTGTGGGCACCCCTGTACCATCTATCCCAGTGAAGTTGATTTTGTTATATTTTAAATTATAATTTGTAATTCTCCCATTGTAAAATCTTGTTCTAAAACAGGGTTTTGATTATGTAAAAGTTTTTTTTTTCTGTAATAGAAGACGTGAATTATTAACAAAAGGTGGCGATAAGTTTTGATGAAATTCGTCTATCCAATTTAACTTGCGAAGATATAAAGGTCTATCCGAATTAGATATATATTTTGTGTACTGTTCCCAAAAACTCCAGAGTTCGCTGACGTGAAGTTCTAGGGGAAAGTTTATCTCAAACTTAGTGCCAATTCTCTCTCTAGTGCTTTGTATTATTCTATGGATTATTAACAAAAGTGTGAAAAACCTTTTGCGTAATGTTTATGCTTTGTTGACAAATGATTCCACCATACGGGTTTTTACTTAATTTGGTCTTTCTTTTTTCGAATGTTGAAAATGTGCAACTGCAGTAGAGTTGGTAAGCGTTGAAACTGTTAATGAAAGAGAATATTTGTGAAGGATGATTATTTATATATTCCGATAAGGAACTAGAAACTTTTTCAATTATATATTTGTATTGATTTCAATTTAATTTTCCATTTATCTTTTGTAATTTCGACTTAAATCCTAATTGTATTTCTAAATCTGAATAAGAAAATAAATTAGTTGTAAAATTAATTGGGAAATGATCACCATCACAGTGTAAACTATGCCCCCACTCAGTCTCAATATAATAGATAGTCTTTCGATTCTTTCAAGGCGACCCTTTTGGAAGAGTAATACTCCTGGAAGTATTTTTTTTTTTCGCGCGCAACACTAATCAGCTGTTTTAAGTGCTACCCTAGCCAGCTGTTTTAAGTTGGTCACAAGGAAGCAGCTGAGGTTAAATTTATATCATAGAGGTCAAGACGGAAGAAAACGAACCCTTCAGGGCTCTAATCTGTTCCTATTGTAACGTTAATTATTTTCGTTACGTTACTTTCCCTCATTATTAATGTATATTTTATACGGATCACGAAATTATCCTGAATTGCATAACACAGTTATTCACTTTTGGATATGTATTTACTTTCAAAATATATCGTATTGTTACATTACCATTTCATACAATCAATCTACACAATATGATACTTCGTTCTATTCTTTCTACATTGCCATGACAACATCAAAAAGATAAATAAGTCGTCATAACAACCAAATTATCAAATATTTTAATTAGATACAAACATATAAATTATATCTTTATATCTTCCTTCTTCTTCTTCTTAAGTGCTTGTGCCTTGAACATAACACTCTTGCCCATAACTATAAACAATACTCAGAAAGTATTTACAAAGATAGACAATATCGTTGTACTACTACTAGTACTATTACTATTACTCCTGCTACTCCTATTCCTTCTCCTCCTCCTCCTCCTCCTTCTACTGTTACTACTTATACTATGGATCCGTATAGCGTAACGTAAGTAAATAACTTTTTGCTATTTTCATCTTATTTAAATGAAAGATTGTTATGAAAATTTAAAGAATAAAAAAGTCCTTGGGCCGAGTTTGAACCCATGCCAAAAGCTTTTGCCATTACTAACCTGGCGCGCTAATAACTTACGCTGGACCACGAAGGCCGAGAATAGCAAGCGTTAGATTTCTGCTCTATGTACGCTACGTGACGAGAAATGGATAACGTCAACCAATCAGAACCATGTATTTAGTTTCTACTTCCAGGAGCATTACTTCTGTGAAAGAGTCTTCTTTCAAGTACTATTTTAATCAAGGAGCTTATAAAATAGAGGATCTGCTCTTACAACAAAATTTTGAATCCATACATCACAGTTTCGCCACTCCTACTCTGCCCACTCCGCACAATAGGTTCGCAATGTTTTGAGCCAACAATCATGGCGGAAACGAAAGTAGCCAATCAGACGATGGTAGAAACGAGAGTAGCCAATCAGACGTGCCGATGCTCGGTTGCTTTTTGGCTTCACCGATTTAATAGGATGGGCAGATTTAATAGATACATATGGGCAGATCCTCTATTTATAACATCCTTGATTGTAATGAATTACTCTTCTTTTGTTCATTTTTATTTCCATTTCTTCTTAACCTCAATTGAAGTTCTATATTTTCAGGAGCAGACTTAGATTTCAATAACCCGTCACTGATTTTTATTATAAATAACTGTTTTATAATATAGTAATTTTAATATAAAGAGTTATAAAATGATACGTAATGATGAACGATGGTGGATGAATCTTACAGTTAATTCATCTATTTCATAACCTCATTCAACTTAATAGTTAAGACTGAAAACTTGTCTAGCACAAGGACTAGATACAATAAGAACTAATAATGTACGATATTTTCTTCGGCTTCACATTAAAGGGGCAGCGCAAGAACGTGAAAAATGCACAACGAAGCAGTAGTATGTGATATATCGCTAACAAAGTAGTCTGTAGACGACAAAGTAGTATTCACGACATGTTAGCTGCAAATTCAAATGGCGCCGAAAGTGAATCAAATCTGGGAAAGCTACATTGCAGCACTTTCCGATGCACATTTCAGTTACTGCAGCATACTTAAACAGTGCCAAGAAACGGGTTTGTTATATCACCAACCAAGCCATATAAGAAACTGATGCTAGTGAAGCAGGCAACACCAGTATGTGGAATTAAGACATTTGAGGGTATCGAAGAATTCATACACAATGGTACCCACTTCCGTGTGTTCCAGCCAATCTGTCACTATGCCATTCACAAAACACTACGTCTCATGGAGGTCTGTAAAGCGAATTTCTATGTTGTGAAAGCTTAGCATGTCGTACATCTGAGAACCAACTACTCTGTACGAGCACCACTTCGTAGGCGATCGTTGAAAGTTTGTGATCCCCGCAGACGAGATGTAGATATATTTGACGATTATGAAAAGGTTCGATTTGACGAATCCGCAGTGGGATGTTCAAGTAAATGAACGTTATTCTTTCAATCAGCAAAATGGTTAAGAAAAACGGTCAGCGAAAGGGAAAATCCCGAAAAAGACGAAACTTGTAATTTCACTGGAGTTACATACTCCGCATCATATCTTCCAGAAGATCTCGGAAAGCATAATATCTTCACAACATGTTACTGAGACTCAAACTACTAGTAGCCGTACGGAGCGAAAATACTGCACTGTTTGCGTAAAGCATATGAATTCACATATGGTAACAGAATCAGCACTTACATCTTGTTTTACAAAGAACCTGCGGTTTTCCCATGGAGTATATATTTTATCATTCAGAATTCTCGGGAATTACATTTCAAGATATAGCGAAGACTCAACTACTTTTGTGAGGGTGCGGTGGCTCAATGGTAGAGCGTTCACCTCCGGTGCTTGGGGTCCCTGGTTCGATCTCAGCTCGCATCGTGGGAACTTTGTGCTGGACAAATACCGTGCTCGTGGGTTTTTTCGGGGTTCTCCCGTTTCCTCCCACTTTCTTCATTCCACCATTTCGCTCATCTCTCATCATCACCGTCTCCTTTAGCCTAACCGGCATAATCGTAGGGCGTAAAACTTAAAGATTTCATTTCATTTTCAACTACTTTTGTTGTCCACTCTCAAAGTATTGAATTTGACTTCTAGGTCATTCGGACGGATCAAGCAGGACAGGACCTAACATCAAATTGTCATAAGAAAAAGCATGGTACCTTCACTTGCGTAATTGAAGGTGTTGACCCTACAGTATCAATTGAACTAACAGGGGAACAACAGTATCAATTGAACTAACATGGGAACAACAGTATCAATTGAAGTAACATGGGAACAACTCCGGCTACAGGGCATTCACTCTCAGAATGGGACTCTAATCATGTCATTTCAAGATCCAACAAAACTACTGCGGCTCTTCACTGACAATCCAAACCAAGTCACCACTCTTATTGGTTATGAATATACAGTCAACGGGAAACATCACAAATTATCTGCACTTAGTACTCCTCAATCTAAACTATGCTGGATATAATGTCAATATGGTCCTCTGACCTCTCAATGCGATAGCAAACCGGTCTGCTACAGATGTTGTGAGCTCAACGATTTCCCTTGCGACCGAAGGCTCATCAAAAATGTTCGTGCTACGTGCAGCTATCACCGGATTGGCACAAGCAGGTGACCACTAAGACATTTGAAATGTCAACTCTCCAAGACTCCTAGAGTATTTTTAGATGCTGCATTATACAACCAGCACAGAATCAAAGAGGTCCTTTTCAGAGGCACAAAAGTCAACAACCTCAGAATTCTACTACAGTGCCCGAAGTAGACCAAACTAATGCACCAGATCGTACTTTACTTTAGAAGTCAGCTTAAAGCATCACGTCAAGAACAAAAACAGGCTGATGATCATATCACACACCAAGAAGTTTATCATCTAGACCATGTACTTTATTGCAGAATACATTGCCAATTCCGGCGTCGAGTAGATCATCGCCTGCACAACCTCGATCTTACTACGTCAACCTTTCCGGATGATGTCCACTTATACCATCAGGCTATTTTGTACTGACACAAGAAAAAATTCCACTCACAATTGAGGATCATACTACAAACAACGGAGGTTATTGCATCAGCTTCCAACTCCAACACAGAAAAAAACACAATCTTAGAAACTCTTGCTTCCCTTACGTATCCAATAGTTTCAACTTCAGTCAGAAGAGTTTTTATCACAATCAAAAAATATCCCTGACCTGACCTGACAGTATTTGACAAAGTGAGTGCGTGAGTACCGGGTTTCGTCGGAAACCCCTGCCTCGTATGTAAAGTAAGAGCATTTGAGTTGGAGTGCATAGGATGTGAAAAGGGAAGTGCAACCGTCGCGACTTCCACCACGAATTTTTTTTTTTTTTTTTTTTTTGTTTAGTGAGTATAGTCAGGTTCAGGTTTTAGATCTTGAGACGTTGACTGGAATGCATAGCTTCTAGTTGATAATGCCCAAGTTAATTTGGAGGTTGAGGACGAGCATAAATGTGTCGAGTAGCTGGAATGGTGCCAATGTTGTTGAGGGAAGCATGAGGTGAAGCCTGTAGTTGGAACCAGAACTTTCGTGAGTAGACAGTCATCAGATCTTGCAGATAAGGTAGTCCCGTATCTTCATGAAGCTGCAGGATCGAGGTATCTCGACTGTGGCCAGTGATGAGTCTGATGGCCTGGTTTTGGAGAATCTGTAATTTGCGTCTATGCATCTTGGCGGCATGTTGCCAGGCAGGATGAGCATATAGGAGCATCGGTCGGATGAGTTGCTTGTAGATAAGGATTTTGGTTTCCAGTGGAAAACTAGAGGAACGTAGCAAGCATGTCAATTCTTGAAGTCTCTGTTGTGCTTTGCCGGTGACTTGATGAATGTGCTGTTTAAATGTGAGTTTTCGATCCAACGTGATTCCTAGGTACCGGACTTGGTTGGCTTGAGGTAGTTGATGATTATCAAAGAAAAGTTGGAGAGGAGGTGGTCGCTGAGATTTAGAGAAGTATAGGACAAGCGTTTTATCAGGGTTAATCTTGATGCGCCATTTGGTCGTCCAGGCAGCAAGAAGATCCAGCTGGCGTTGCATCCATAAGGTCGTAAAACGGAGATTTCTGTTTGATGCGATGAAGGCAGTATCATCTGCAAAAGTGGCGATGGTGGTGTGTGCTGTTGTCGGAAGATCAGCAGTATATAGTAAATAAAGTAGTGGTGATAAACATGATCCTTGAGGGACGCCTGCTTCTATGGTGTAGACTGATGATATTGAGGATTGATATCGGACTTGGAATCTGCGGTCATGAAGGAAGGAGTCCACAAGTGCAAGGTAATATGAGGGAAATCCCAGGTGGTGAAGCTTGTAGAGGAGGCCGCCATGCCATACGCGGTCAAATGCTTTCTCCACATCAATAAACACTGCTATGGACGGAGAGCGATTGTTGAGATTCTGGATAAGTTGTTCCACTACTCTCGTAAGCTGTGCTGTGGTGCTGAACATTGGCTGAAAGCCAAATTGATGATTGGGAAGAAGGTGGTTATCCTGAGTGAATTTGAGTAATCTTGCATATAGAAGGCGTTCTATTATCTTACTTAAGTGAGAAAGGAGGCTGATTGGCCGGTAATTTTGAGGGAATAACTGATTCTTCCCTGGTTTCGGTATCATGCAGATGGTTGCGATTTTCCAGGATGGAGGAAAGTGGCCTGTGAGGAGCATGGCGTTAAAAATCCTGCACAGTATGATGGCTAACTTCCGTGGAGCATTTTTGAGAGCTGCTGCAGCTATGTGATCAGGACCGGCGGCCTTCGTTGGGTTGAGGCGCTTCAGTATATGAGTGACTTCCCTGGGAGTACATAGTTGATGCGCTGGAAGAGGGAGGGCAGGCAATGGTTGATGAAGGAAGCGGCGAACTTGTCGGATGGTACGTTCATCTGCCGGATCAGCGTTGGGTTGAAATTGGTCGTAGAGTTGTAGGGCAAAGACCTGTGCTTTATCCTGATGGTCGAAGACTAAGCCGTTCGGGCCATGAAGCGGTTGGACGTGCTGGAATTTGGATTTCGTGAGAGCACGAGTCAGTCTCCAGAAGTCCTTGGATGCTGAAGGAAGAGATTTGAGTTTGTCATCCCATTGTTGGTAGTGTAGGCGTAGAAGTCGTTTCTTGATTTTCTGTTGTAGACGGTTGTAAATATGTTTGTAGACTGGATGACGCAAACGCTGCCATTGGTGACGTGCCCAGTTCTTCAGGAAAAGTAAAGCCCGTGTTCGTTGTTCGTCAGGTGAAGTCGAAGGTTGATCAGCAGAGGTGGTCTTGTGAGTTGAACGTATGTAGACGCTGTTGATTGAAGACGTAAGTTGTTGAACCGCTTGGTCAATGAGCGCAGGTGAAGAAACTGGAATACGGGTGTCGAGAGTATCGTGGAGCAGTTGTCGGTATTCATCCCAGTTGACTGTAGTGATGAGTGGGAGACGTCTGGTTGGTGGAGCGTGAGTATGCTGGATTTCCAATAGAACTGGATTGTGATCTGAGTTTAGTTCGGAGATGGAAGTTGGAGCTGATGTGATTGTTACATTGGCTGTTAGTACCATGTCCAATATATCCGGATTGCCTAGGTATCGTGGAAAATGGGTCGGTTCAGTTGGAGCTGTGGCGAGAAGATCAAGGTGGTGAAGGTTCGCTTCTAAGGTAATTCCTGTCCTATTCCTCACCCTGGAGTTCCAGGAATGGTGTTTTGCATTAAGATCGCCAGCGATTAATACGTGATGCCCCAGTTGTCGGAGTTTTTGTAGGTCTGCAACGTTGAGCTTCTTGGGCGGTGATTTATAGGCAGATACTAGGAAGAGTGGATCTTGAGGCGTAAGTATTTTTATTATTGTAACTTCCAGGGTGTCCAGGAGTGGAGCGGGAACTTCTTCATATGGAATGTGATGCTTGAGAAGAATGGCCGTGCCGCCTTTAGGAGTTGGTCGATCCGTGCGGATGACGGTGTAGTTCCTGACTTTAAATTGGATTGCCGGTGTTAGAAAAGTTTCCTGTAGAAGAGCGATGTCAACCTGATGGTAGGTTAAGAATTTGGAGAATTCCATAGTTTGTGTTCTGATTCCTTCGGCGTTCCAATACGCTATCCTCAGGTGATGCCTTACTGAATTAGTCGCTGCCATTGTCAAGGATGTCCATGAGGATTTCAGCAACTATGGTAAGTTTCTCAAAGTGATCGGAGGTGGTTCGGATTTTCTGCAGGCCGGTCCTGATTTTTGTGAATATCTTTTTAAGATTAAGATCCTTAAATAGTTGAAGAACTTCTTTTAACGTGTTAGTCATCTCTGAGGGAGAGTCAGAGGTAGAATTTGTCTGCTCGGATGGTGATGATGAGTTGCTGTCAGCGATTGAGTCTTGACGGGTAGTTGGCCTTTGAGATGTTGGAGGAACTTTTGCTGGAAGTGGTGGAAAGTCCTTGGAAGAGGTGAGGTTAGAAGATGTAGTTTTACTTGAGTTGGCTGGTTGATTCTTGGCAGATTTCTGCTGTGCTCTACGTTGTTTTTCTTGAAGGAAGACTGGACAGCCACGCGGTTCTTAAAAGGACCATCCAACTTGTGTATTTCCGAACATCGGGAAGACTCCACATCCAGTAACCTCTGCCTTCTTTCCCCTTCACCACTTGAAACAAGCCATAAGAGCAAACTCTAGTCAATATACCCCACATCTAATACCTTTTTCCACTAGAGAAGATAAATAAATTTGAAATTGACTGACTGAAAGATTCGAGCAGTTACGTATTGAAGTGTCGATGTACAGCCTTGAAGCAACTTCGTTTGTCAGTACATCGAAAGTTATCCACGTGTTTTCATAGTTGTGTCTGGAACTTTGTTATAGGGAACATTAAAATTACGCCACGTTTCTAACAAGATGCAGATCAATGCTCGGAATTATCAGGAACGTGTTTTGGAGGATATTTACAAGGAAATTTCCACAATGTATGGAACGCTCATTATCGGGATAGAACTACGTCAGGGAAGGTATCCAAGCACACAACTAAATTGCCACTAGCATTTTACAAACGAATGGAAGCTAGGACCACAACTATAGCTCTTCCGTCAGAGAAGAGTCAAAATACCAGCGCCTTTGGACTTCTGAAACACCGTAGCTCTTCTCGTAAGGAGTACATCTGGCTCCTTACGGCCTTTTCGGCCTCTGGAATGCGTATTGATATACAAAGAAAATTTTCTCCAGTGGAATGAGCGCTATCGTGAAACTGTGGAGAGTTCTAGTCCTCATATGTAGAAAACAACCTCCGGTGGAAAGACAAAATGCCATAGGTAAGCGAACACTTCAAAACAGTATATATGGAAGCATATCAACCTCTCCATTATCATATTAACGTTGCCAACTGGAAGACATTTTACCAGCAGACAGGTATTTTAGGTTCAACTATATATTTTAAGAATTAAATTACAATTACTCTTCGTCTATCTTGAGGATTATAAGCTCTAATTTTTCTTCCTCCCTTTTGTTCAATAGAAACATACGATAATATAGAGCTGTAACTGAATTGTTTATGAAATACAAAGAAAATTTTAATAGATGATTTCATAAAATTTCGTCCTAAAGAGAAATCAGTAGAACAGCCTTCTTTCTAAACAAAAGGAAACATGCAAAATAATAGGATTCGTAAATAAACATCTTTGAACTATACGAATGATTCGTTGCACTTTTCAAATTAATTAAATATTCAGTTATGAAATATGAAAAAATCATTAGAGCTGTTTCTGCGAAAACCAGAGTTACAGAGCTCAACCTCCGGATTATTGGTGTCTTCGCACTTCGAAACAGCAACTACGTACGCAAAAGGGTGCGAGTTTGTGGTGCCCGACAATAACTCGCAAAACTAACTACAAATTTTTAATGGAGTTTGGTTCATCAAAATTCTTTTCTGTATTCATTCTACCCCGTGCGGAAGTCCATCAGGGAGAACAATAATGTCAAGAACTACTTGATGGATCACTATTAATTTTGGACAGGATGTTAAGGATCAAAAGTAAAGGATTAAGTTTGAAAATGAAATGAAATTTTTGGGTATTACGTCACACGGTTATGCCGGTTAGGCTAAAGGAGACGGTGATAATGAGAAATGAATGAAATGGTGAAAACGGGAGAACCAGGAGGAAACCCACGCACACTGTGTTTGTCCACCACAAAGTTCACTTGGTGGGAGTAGGGTTTGAACCCGCGATTCCATGCACCAGAGGTGAACGCTCTACCACTGAGCCACCGCGGCCCCAGGGATTAAGTTTGTTCATGGAGGTGGTCCATCCACCCGAAGGGGTAGAAATCAAGCATTTCCGATTTTAACATTGATCACTATAGAACAAAAATAGTAATAGATAGCGAGAAGCGGTTTCGTTTGGTTGATCAAATGTTTCAAGAATACATTTTATCGCTATCGTTAACCCTATAATAAAGCCTGTAATGCAAGAAATCCACTAGAAATTCCAGTTTCAATACTGATCTACATACAACTAAAGCAATAAGCAGATAGCTAAATTTTTTTTTTTTTGTTTTTTGCTTTTGACTTATTGTCCTAAGAATATATATAATCTCTCTCTCTCTTTCTCTTATGGGGAGTTTATACTTATCAGCAGGGTTTTCCAAGTGTCACACTTCGATTTACTTGAAACTCCTGGACTGAATAAAGGAATCAAAAGTAGGACATGTGTGTTTTTTTTTTAATATCGGCCAACGTGGGGTTGAAGGGGATAAACACCGCCTAAAGTGCGAAGATATGGCAATATGATACTTTTTAGCAAGGCCATAACTAGCAACACACAATGGAAATTTGTTTGAAATACCTGGAGTGTATAAAGGAATCAAAAGTATGACATACGTGTTTTTTTTTAGATCGGCCAACGTGGGGAATGAAGGGGGGTAAACATAACTCTAAAGAACGAACATAGGGCAATGTGGCACCTTTTAGCAAAGCCATAACTAGCAACGCACAATGTCGATTTGCTTAAAACTCCTGCAGTAACAAAGGAATCAAAAGTAGGACATATATATTTTTTTAATATCGGCCAACGTGGGGGTTGAAGGGGATAAACAATCCCTAAATTGCGAACATAGAGCAATATGATATATTTGAGCAAGGCCATAACTAGCAACGCAGAATGGGAATTTGCTTGAAACTCCTGAAGTGAATAAAGGAATCAAAAGTAGAACATACGTGTTTTTAGATCGGCCAAAGTGCGGAATGAAAGGTGCTAAACACCACTCTAAAATGTGAACATAGGGCAATATGACATCTTTTAGCAAGGCCATAACTAGCAACTCACAGTGGGAATTTAGCTATAAGTTTGGTCACTTTACGTGAAGCATTATTATGCACCAGCTTAAATGCCCACTACCACGTTTTTGAGGCCGTAAACGAAGCGAGGTTACGCTGCTGACTTGCCTGGAGAGTCCAATGCTGCAAGTCTACGTCATGCAGCGGTAAATGTGCACCGACGGTTGTTTGAAAGTTTTGAAGCACAATAAGCGACACCTCACGCAATTTGTTTTTGCGTGTTCCAGCGGTGAAGAGACTTGGTTAACCCAACAGTGAGACTATTTTCAGGAATTTACAGTACTCTCTTGTAGTTTCGCATAACGAACTGGAACGACAATCTCTTTCATTTTCCACTCTTCCATAATTCAACTGTTTCTTCTTGTATTCCAAGTCCACAGACTTGCCACTCATATCACTGCAGGTTCCCGATGCTCTCCTTCGCACATATTCGTCGTAAGTTTCATCCAATTTTCCAAAGTCGGTGATGGCATCCTCATCCAAGTTAAAGTGTACAGTAACGGCTTTGTTATATATTCGCATGGCTCTATCTGCAGCGTCCTTGATCAATTCCCGGAGATAGTTTGCAACGTATGTCTCTGCCCCGTTTGGAGGTGGTTCTGGTATGTTTACCATAGCAAAATTGGCGGCAAGTAGACGAATGACATTTAATGGGTTTACACCCATTTTGCCTAGAGTTCTATAGCTTTGACTTATTACGGCCCAATAAACATAACGGTAAGCATACCTTATTGTATATATATATATATATATACCGTTCCTTGCACGTCATCAATGATATATAAAACGATCAACACATACGATTAACGGCATACCATTAACATATTGACCATTGTTTACTGATAACTTATCGGTACGCTTGTACTTGAACAAATTACTCTGATATTGATTGACTCTGGCGTGATTGTCTTTTTATTAATACAAGATAACATTTCACTTTTAACACGCTTTCAAGGATAAAACGAATTAAATCTAGTGTACAATTCTATTATGAATTCTTCGTAACTACTTTATCATTTAATTTCTAATATCATGTGATGTAACCATGCTCTAAACATTCAAGATATTGCTTTATAAAACAGGTACAAAGTGTAGTAACGAATTCAAATCTTATCTCTCACCTTGGCAAATATTTGCAAGAGATCTACCTATTTTTCTTTAAATCTCTATAGCAACAGGAATTCATAGCACTTCACACATTGCATTCAGATGATGACGCAGTATTCGTAATTGATTCGCCATTTTCCAGACGTATCGACTGTTGAAAGAAATGAATATATTATGATTCTAAGTATGTGAGCCAATCCATTCTAAGTGATCAAGCATGTGCCGCTCCACCATCTCCAAAAAATCTATTTTTTTCATAAATGTTTATCCTATATCAGGGTACTTCAAAACCACAATTAATTATTTTCTATAATTTCCCATGGCTACACAACGGCTGGCGCCATTTTGCTTTTTCTCGATTTTAGGCGTTTACGTTGTTTTGAATATCTCAGCATGTATTTGCCCTACCAAATTAAAAATTGCTAGACTTCTCGAACTCGTGCAGAGCTAAAATTTGATCTCTTAACATTTTTTCCTAAAACCACTTGAAGGGGGTGAAATCAGGGTCTACAGTAGCAACATTTTTGGACATTGAAAATATGTTCGCGAAGAGGAAATAACTGACGTAGAGGTCTGGATTTATCGTAGTGCGGGGTCGTAAGTTAATATACAAAAATTTACAGACATATAGCTCCTCCCAAGGGCCTGAAAAAAACTGTTGTCCTTTCGTTGGATCTATATTCCCAAGTCTGTGATTACTTACTCGCTCTGAACACTGACTTGGGAATGTAGATCAAACGAAAGGACAACAATCTCCTGCATGAGCTGACAGCTAAAACAAGAATAGACATGATTGAATATCATTGATATAGCAAACAGCAAGAGCAAGGAGTACTTAAGGACTTTTTTCTCAAGTGTGCATTTTTCTTTCCTCGCCTTCTGCTGATAGCGGGATTCTTCATCAGTGATACTGTGGGTGTGATACGACAGTGTTACAGCTAGAGAAAAGAAACGAGCTTGAGAGCCTTGACTGGACTAACCATTCAACATACTTTATTTTACTTCACAATAAATTTTCAGTTGAATTTATGAACAAAACACCTACTAGAGCAGCGTTTTCCAACCGGTATGACGCGGCACACTGGTGTGCCGCGAATGGGCCGCTGTTGTGCCGCGAGGAGATCCAAACAAAATTATTAATTCTATAGCAATCAAATTGCAAGACATTGGAAACAATGTATATTTGTATTTCACATGAACCTCTACTATAAATCTACAATTTTGTTTCATGCTGAATTACTTTTCTGTACATTTTTAATGTTGAAAAAAAAGTATTTATTATTGTTATGACCATTATCGCTTTATTATTGTTGCAGACTATTTCGTAACTTGAAATTTTAAAATATCATTCAATCCTTTTGCAATGCAAACATGCATACAAATTACCTACATCTGTGTTTTAAAAGTAAAAGAGATTTGTTTGTTAGTTCCTTATTTAGTGATCTTCGTTCTTAGTAAAAGGTTGGATACAGTTTTCGAAAAAGAAAGCATATTTTTAAAAACATGAGTTCTTTTTATTTCATTGCAATTGTTTTCTATTTTTAAATTAGAATGAAAAATAAGCATAATTATTTACCACGGGGTAAAACCACTGATCGAGCTTTCTTCTCTGTGAAAAGGATATCAGTAATCACAGAAAAAAAATACCACTGTATTTTATATTTACAAGTAATAAAATAATAATAATAATAATATCTATATGAGTGTGCCGCGAGAATTCAAGTTACACCTGCAATGTGCCGCGAGTTGAGAAAGGTTGGGAAACGCTGTACTAGAGTATGAACGTTATTACTTAATACTTTGACCCCCTTCTGCTCAAAAACACAAAACACGCTTTGTTGTGTGTAATAGTGTATACTAAAGGACTAAGTATTCCCAAAATTTCAGATTTTTTCATCCAGGCCCATTGGAGATATTGTACAATGAAACATGCTAAATTGGCATAATTCCCCAACTTTACGATTTTTTCAGGCCCTTGGGAGAAGCTATAGGTCTGTAAATTTTTGTATATTAACTTATGACCCCGGACTACATACACACATAAATTCAGACCTCTACGTCAGTTGTTTCTTCCCAAATATATTTTCAATGTCCAAAAATGTTGCTACTGTAAACCCTGATTTCACTCCCTTCAAGTGGTTTTAGGCAAAAATGTTAAGAGATAAAAGTTTTAGCTCTGCACGAGTTGGAGAAGCCCAGCAGTTTTCAATTTGGTAGGACAAATAAATGTTGAGATATTCAAAACAACGTAAATGCCTAAAATCGAAAAAAAAAAAAACGCAAAATGGAGGCAACTGCGTCGCCATGCGATGTTGTAAAAAATAATTAACTGTGTTTTTTGAAGTACCCTGATATAGGTTAAACATTCATGAAAGAATTAGATTTTTTTGAAAAGGTCGAGCGGCAAATTTTCTTTTTTCTCGATCACTTTGCATGGATTGACCCATGTATATCTAATTTGGAACTGCACGGTTTCTACTTACTAATGATCATCCTACCAAAGAACTTTGCAATTTTACGAAATGATGTCAATTTGAAAAAAAAATCATAAGATTTTTCATTATTTAATGATTTCTTAATACATGGTATAGTGCAAGTTTACACTAGACTTCATGAAAATGATAATTTTATCGTTAAAATAAGTTGAGTATAAATGAAAGAAGATTAATAGGATATTGATTTCCACTGGCGGAACATTTTTCAATAGATAAGCAGTATTTTATGTTATAAGTGGTATAGTATGGTTAAGATGAGTGTCATATGAAAGACAACTGTTAAAAAAAAAAAACGAAATGAAATCTGAGTTTTACGTCCCACGATTATGCCGGTTAGGTAAAGGAGACGGGAAATACAACTGTGTAACATATTAATTTCAACCAGCGGAGTATTTCTCTATTATGTAGGGAATGTGTATTTTATGTTTACAAGTTTAGAGTTATCACTGTGAAACCATGACTAGTGATTAAACCTACACAAGGATCCTCTACTGAAAATTATTTCACCAGATTATATGATGCTCTTAAATACTGTATCTTTAATATACATTCTCTTACCCAACACTATTTTATTTTCTCTTGTCACTGGTATATTGATTTCGCCCCTTAATTATTCTGTTACAACACAGCAAATTGTTCCAATTACTTTCCGCTTAGACACTTTTAGAATTGCCAGTCATTTTGAATCGACAAGAAGCATTCAATTTTGGTTGAAATAATTGAACACAATTCATCGATATGATTCGGCTTACTAGCTTCGAATTAGTTGCAACTACAGAAAGTTGATTAGCTGTGCGATTTTATCAAACAAGTGAATACAGAGCTTTTGACTTCTATTCAAGCCATAAGTAGCAAAAATAACCACTCCCTATTTTAACGTTGATCGCGTTGAGTAAAAACAATAATAGGTAGCGAGATACAGCTTTCTAAAATCAATAAAATGTGTCAACAATATATTCCACATGAAGTGCGAACGTGAAATAAAAGCAAGAATAGGAATGGCGAAAGAAGCCTTTAGGAGGAAGAAAAGTCTGTTTTGTGGGACTTTGAATAAAGAGTTGAGAAAAAGACTCATAAAATGCTTCGTGTGGAGTGGTGTACTGTATGGGGCGGAAACGTAGACATTACGTAAAGGTGATGAAAATCGACTGGAAGCCTTCGAAATGTGGGTGTGGAGAAGAATGGAAAGAATTAGTTGGGTCGAGCGGAAAACGAATGAGAGACTGTTAGAAATGGTGGGTGAGAAAAAAACACTTTTAGATATTATTAGGAAGAGGAAGAAAAACTGGTTGGGACATTGCCTAAGAAGAGATTGTATCATGAGGAGACGAGCTAGAGGGTATGGTGGAGGGGAAAAAGAGGGAGGGGGCGAAGGAGACTACAATTAATGGATAATATAAAAACAGCAAGATCATACGCGAAGACGAAGAAATTAGCGGAGGACCGTGGAGCATGGAAGCCTCTCAGCTGCGGCAAGTGACCTGCCAATAAAGGCAGAATGCCTATGATGATGATGATGATGATGATGATGATGATGATGATATATTCCAGCTCCACTCCAATCTCTCTATTAAAACCGGAAGTGGCAGAAGTATACTATTATTTCTTGTTTCAATATTAATTGAGAAAATATCATGTCATACAAACCAAGTTCCTTCTCCTGGTACAGATGGCACTTCTACTTTTTTTAAAATCCGATCCTACAGTGAATGCAAAGCTTCTGGCAGTTCAAACTGGCCTACTCTCCCAATTTTAACTATTATAAGAGGAAAGATTTGAATGAAGTGTGTTTGAAACTAATGTAATGATAATGTTGTTACTCTTTTTCTTACAACTCGCTCACCTTATATTGGAACAATGGTACGGTAACAATTACTAGATCTGATGAATAAATTTTTGCTGGCTATGGTGTGGCACACTCAACAAACTTGCTGCCGTTTCGCAACTACGTACAGTACCTAATGTATGGATGAGTAGATGGTGTTATCACTTCTATGGTATGTGTTATCCCTTCTAGCGCTGTCGCAACAAGGGAAGAACTACGTGGAGCACTGGCAATGCTTGACAGCTTCTATAGAATCTTATTACCACCAGTAAACTATCTTTTCTTAAGTTTTCTCTCTCTCTTTTTCGCTCTTTTTAAGTGAATTATGAGACATATTGTACGGAAGTAAAACAAATACAGTGAAACCTGTCTTTAACGGAATCGAGCGGGACTTGCAAAAATTTCCGTTAAAGTCAGGTTTCCGCTTAGTGGAGGTAGATCTTTCCTTTCTTTCTTTCTTTTTCTTAAAAAAAAAAATACATGCTTATAAAGGGGCATACTGAGAAAATATATTGCTGTATGTACATTGTTCGATTACAGTACTTCTTTCTTCTACGAATAAATACACAAAAAATTAAAATGAATACAAAATATACTATGCACACGTTTTCTTTATTTTTTGGCTGTTTGACTTTCCGCATATACTTTAGCCTGAAAAATTATAGTAAGTGAATCAGAATCATTTTTCCGTAAAGCAAAATTTTTGCAGTTCCTTTAAACTTCTGAGAGCATCTTGATATGTATTTATTTTACACTCTTCTTCGAACTCAATATCGTATTACTCTTCTTCCTCTATCTTGTTTTCTTCTTTCCGACATTCCGTATGATTCTTGATTAAGTTGCGGGGATTAAGGACAATTTGTGGGGGTGAATATGAGTAGTGGTTGGGGAAGGTCAACACTGTCCAGAAATATTTAGCAAAAGAACGAACATTTTATCGCAGACAGTGTAATGTATGTGTCTCACAGAATGTCTAAACGCTGTAGTCCGGAACTCAGAATTTTCTGTTAAATGTTTATTTTTCTTTCCGTTGTCCGCGTAACACAGTTTCCGCTTAATGAAGTGACTTTTACACGTTTTGTTCTCCAAAATTCATGGGACCGTGAAATATTTCCGTTTAAGACAGTTTTCCGTTTAATAAAGGGTCCGTTGAAGACAGGTTTTACTGTAATTATCTATGGGATAGAAACAAAAGCACTAGAGTCGTTTTCGAGAAAATCGTCTGAGCAAGCTGTTTAGAAAGCTACTCTGCTGATTTTTTTCATACAAAAAGTAAAGAAATAAAGCATACTACAACCTTTACATCTCTGAATGAACTAGAAAAGTTAGCGAAGGCAGCTTAGGCTCCCTTGCGACCACCTTCAGCCCACTCTGAAATTTAGAGAAATTAGGAGTTTCATTAGGAGGGGTCAAGGGAGGGACCATGCTTTTTAACCAATTGTACAGGGTGTTTCGAAACAACACCGACAACGTTTGGAAGGTAATTCCTGACACCAAGATAGAACAAAAAGTATAGACCAACCTGGGTGCACAAATGCTTCCTTTCGGAGACTGCCGAAAACACGAAAAACTTAACTTTGAAGGTCCATAGCTCCAAAACTATGGAACCTATCATAGTCGGGTCAAGACTTCACTTAGGAACTGGTATGTGCCCTATCCAAATATCCGACTTTCAGAATCCTGTGGTACTTCCGCAACTATTTTTATAGAGGTAGTTTGTGAGTACTTCAGATTATATGCCCGTAGCCAAACTCCCTCCCTAAAAATAGTTCCTAGGATTCTGAAAGTTGGATATTTGGTTAGAGCTCATACTAGTTCCTAAGTGAAGTCTTGATCCGACTACTGTAGGTCCCATAGTTTTGGAGCCATGGGCCTCTAAAGTTCATTTTTCCATGTTTTCGGCAGCCTATAACTCCGAAAGGAAGCATTTGTGCACCCAAGTTGGTCTATACTATTTGTTTAATCTTGGTATCAGGAATCATCTCCCAAACGTTGTCGGTGTTGTTTTGAAACACCCTGTATACTAACATAGTAATATAAATGTGAAACACTTATGATATCGATGGACAATCTTGCCTCACCAATGACAAAATCTAAAATGACGCTGGTTCAGACAAATAAATACGTCCAGAAAAAATAAAATATTCAAGAAATTCTCATAAGCTGCAAGCAAAATAAATAAATTAATAAAATAAAAGTTCAAATTTGATTGTGAGGCGAAACAGAGAAAATAATTTAACATTTTAGTATTTTCGGTTCATTGTTTATCTGACTGGAGAAAGTGTCAAGAGTTAATTTTATTGTTAATTTGATTCGTGCTTGTGTGAGCGTGTGGAATACATAATACAGTGCATAGGCTTTCGGTTTGAGGGTTATAGTAAGTCAAATTTTGAATTATATTTAAAAAAAAATAAATAAATATAGGGTAACTGGCTACAATAACGCCAGGGATACAATAACGCCGTTTGTTTTTCAACTGTTTACAGCACAAAAACTAAGCACGTGGCGGCACTCTGCAATGTGCCAATGCATAGGAGGCATATCTGTTGTTTTCGAGCGTGATTTGGTTTCCTGTGGTGTAACATGTACGTTGTGCATTTTTTGAATGTCAATTCAGAACAGAAAATTGAAGACAGAAAACGTAAGTAAAGTTTTTGAAGTCCTTTATATTAATAACACTATAGGCGCGTAATGCGTAGGAATTTAAACGGTATTTTTTTTTTAATAAAACACAATAGTCAATAACAAGTGTATCGACTGTGTTTACTTCGAAAAGGCCATATATCCACCAAACCAAAATCGACGTGTACAGTGGCATCGATTATATTGAGGTAACAGTGTAGGATATGCAACAATGTCCCATACAATTCGTCTTTTCACAGGGGATGCGCATTTCTTCTTACATCTCGACTTTGCACTAAAATGAAAATGTGGTGGGGATGGACATATGGCCTTTTCGCAATGATTAATTCAATTAATGTTCAGTCTTAGACAGAAGAAGAATAATTACACGAAGGACAATTTTTTGCAACTTTGCATATTTCAGTTGTTTTATTGTGGATGCTTCTGTCTTTGACTTAACAACGATCCTTTGCAATGCTGAAGGACAAATTGATTTAATTATTTATTGCTTTAGCAAATTCAAGTGTTTTGTCTTAATTAGTATTTTATTTATTGTGCTAATTTATTTCTTTTTTCTATTGATGAAAGTTACACATGGTTTTGTCTTGTGCAAGTAGGCATGCTTTAATATATATATATAAAGAAGCTATAAAGTGAATTCAAGTTATCCCCCTGTCTTAATGTTCTTGCTACGGACCTGTACCAAATATTCTCCTCAAAGCTTCGCTTTTTATCACTCCCAGTGTGTGCTCTTCTTCAAATTAGCGACCTACTTTCAGATCCGTAGAAAAAAATAACGCGCAGACGATTCCAATCGCATCATATTGGTTCTATCGTAGGCGAAGGTGTCCGAACACATGAGGTCGTTGTTCACGAGTTCAAATCTCACGCTCACCCGATTTCAACCACACACAGTGTGTGTAAGGTTCAGAGAGCGTGATGACCAAAGAATGTTGTGAGAGTGATGTCTAAATGATGTTGTGTGTGTGGGGTCCAGTAACTGTAATGGTGAAATGGTGTTGTGAGCGTGAGCTTGAGTGATTGTGATGTCGGAAAGATGTTAATGGATGTAAGGTCGACTAAGCGCGATGTCAAAATAATGTGAGCGTGATTTCCAAATGGCGTGAGGATGAAATTGAGCGAACGTGATGTCAAACTGGTGATGTGAGCGTGATAGCGAAATGATATGAGTGTAAGGTCGATTTAGCTCGATGTCGTAGTTATGTCGTCAGAGTGAGGTTGAATAAGTTTATGTTAAAGTAGGCACCTTTGGTCATAGGCAAACGACGTTTACATGTAGTTTTTTTTCTCAAGTCTCATATTTTATTCCACTGATTATTTCCACTTATCTTTTATTATATTTATCATTCTTTGTTGATTGATTTCGAATTTAGTGTCCCGTTCAGCACTGACTAGGGAAGTACTAGAAGTGTACGCGGGGATCTGCATGTGTTATATATCGTTGGAAAGGTCACACCAAGTATACCTTACATGTGAAATATCTCGCTTGAATGGGGCCTGTAGGGGGCGTGGCGAACATTTGAAGATCAGAATAAGGCACGCTCGGAAATACCAGAAAATACGAAGTTATGATGTAATTGTTTTGAGACGTTGTATACATAGGTTTAAAAGGTAGCTGAGTACGAATCTGACATCAAATGTTTACAAATCAAAATGGCGGGTCCAACATGGCGGACACAAATTACAAAAAAAAAAAAAAAAAAAAAAGCTATGGATCTGAAATTGGGTATATAGAGATATTAAATGTTGCTGTGTATGAATCGGATACCAAAAGTGTAAAATTCAAAATGGCGGACAATATGCAAAACATTGCTATGGAACTGAAAGGGGTAGGTAGAAGTTTTCATGGTCGCGGAGTACGAATCCAATGTTAAAAGTGCAAAATGCAATATGACGGTCCAATATAGTGGATAAAAAGTGCAACAGTACAGAATGTGTATTGAAACGAGCCTGGACTCCGTCTCGATTTGGAAAAGCACATCTCGATATCGAATTAGAGACGAGACAAAGACAAAATTGAGACTAGTCTCGATGTCGGTACCATCCCTACACATGAGAGTGGATATTTGTCATACACATGACTTACAAGTATACACGGGCATAATTTTAAACCGGAAAGACAGTTCTGGAAGCTTAACGATGTTTCAAACTCCAACGCGTACTTTTCACTGTTATTGTTCGGATCTTGATGATATCTGCAAATAATCGCAACGTACCCCCCAGGCGGCATTCAAGCAAGATGTTACAGATGTAAAATGTACTCGATGCAAGCTTTTCAACGATATATAATACATGCCGATTCCCGCTATTTCTTCAGAGGCAAGGAAGGGATTTGGTAGTAAAATAATTATTCTCTATAATTGCAATTTGTTCGTATCATTAAACTTTCATGTGAGTAACAAAACCTGTTCTGCATTCCGTGCCTCAATTTTGGCATGATTGTATAGCAAAACATGCTCTCTGTTTAATGTAAAAGATCACCTGTCCCTACTTGCCCCGTTATCTACTATAGGTATTTTCTACTACATGTGTAAGAATAACATATGTGTGTGTGTGTGTGTGTGTGTATTGCACTTTTCATCCGCCACATTGGGTCCGTCATATTGCATTTTACACTTTTAACACTGAATTCGTACTCAGCGATCACGAAAACCTCTACCTACCTGCTTTCAGTTCCATAGCGTTTTTTTTTTTTTTTTTTTTAACATTTTGTCCGTCATGTTTTATCAGTCATTTTGAATTTTACACTTTTGGTATCCGATTCAAACTAGCAACCCAATTTCATATCTATAGCTTGTTGTTTTGTAATTTATGTCCGCCATTTTGATTTGTAAACATTTAATGTCAGATTCGTATTCAGCTACCTTTTAAACCTATATATACACAATGTCTCAAAAGAATTACATTATAACTTCCTATTTTGTTCACGGTTTCTGGTATTTCGGAGAGTACTTTGTTCTGATCTTCAACTGTTCGCCACGCCCAATACAGACCCCATTCAAGCGAGATATTTCACATGTGAGGTGTACTTGTTGTGACCTTTCCAACGATATATAACACATGCAGATCCCCGCGTACCACTTCTAGTACTTCCCTAGTGAGACTGTATGAGATGTAGATCTGGGACTTAATGTAAGATTCGTATTACATGAACTTTCACCGGATATCGAACCTGGGCATCCCGCGCTTCCCATGTAGCCACGAGGGAGTCCATATTTATCTTTGTGTTCTCAATACTAAACATTCCAATTTCCCTTACACAGCTTCAGATGTTAGGATTACTGGACTCGACACGAGACAGATGAAGAAGTAGATTTTCAAGAAATATTCCATCGGGGGAAAAACAAATCAGTTTTACATAGTTTTCATTACTTAATAAGAAAAGAAGTATGGCCTTAAAAGAAGCAGTGCATGTTAACATTCCTTCGCTCGGATATTCTCGCTTCGGTTGCATGTACCGCAAGAAAGAGAAAAATGATACTCGTAGATCCCCGAAGGATGTTCTCAATACTCGCCTATAAACATCTACGTATATAAAATAGCTGTCTAATGAGGTACTCGTGTGCTAAAAACTAAAAGTGGAAGGAGAGATGTCATTTCTTTAGATGAATTTGCCTTCTAGATGAGAACATTTTGGAAGTAATAAGGGAGCTGATCCTTCCTGGTGGTTGCCCCAGGAATGGGTGTGTGAGTGTAAAGCTACTACAGCGTTGATGCAAAGGAATGGAATTCGTACAAAAAATTACACTGCGTTAAGTGAGAGGCAATTGTAAACAGTCCTTCTGTTACTGGAAATTCTTTGAAGGACATCTCCCTTGAGCGACATATCAAATATTACAATCTCTTAAGAGAACGCATACGTATGTATATACATAAACATATTCGGAATCTTAATATTTTTGCAGTAATGGGCTGTTGCGAAATTTTGAAGCTTGAAATTTTAGGCTCATCTTACGTAGAATAGGGGAAAAATAAGTTTATCTCGATTAATATTACGAAATGATAACTGTACTTTGGAAATGCGGCGAGAGAAATAGCATTCAACACCGCTAAGTAAGAATTTTTGGAAATTTGACGTGGAAGGGGGTGAGGTGAAATGGGGGTTACAGTTATTATAATAATGCGTCAATATCTCGGAATCCTTTAAGGTTAGACACATAAAATTTGGTAATTGGAACTTTCATTTAAAATAATTAAATACGTGTTTCAGTGTTTTTTTTTTTTTTTTTGGTACCAGTATTTAAGGATAAAACTAGAACTCCTAATCTATACTATTCATAGTGTCAATGGCGTATCATTTAATTACATAGAATGCACATCGCCAACTAAATACTTGTATTTACATATAAAGGATAGCAATCACCGACAATTGTCGTGAAGCGAAACTCTTTCAAAAACGGTGCATCAGAATCCATGTACGCAAAGCGGAAGAGGGTGAGAACCAATATCTTTCTGGTTGGCACAGTGCAAGTACTATATAGAATGGCTTCCGTGGGTGCTAGGAATCAATTTCAGAAGAATGAAAATCTGTAAAGCTTTAGCACATTGAACACATAATCACGGGAGGATTGTGGTGCGTATCAATTCGGTAAGCCTCCACCACATGGGGCGCTTTCTCTCCTACGTTTTCCTTTATCTTAAGAAGAGAGGTAAAAGACCCCGACCAAAATCTGTTAGTATCAGTATCGTTACCGGGCTAAGAGATTTGAAATGATTAGAAGGACAGAAATGGCTAAAATAGTATTCAAATAACTCTAAACACATGATTAGGTATCGAATCAGTAGGCCCCACTAGAAGGAGGTATGTAATGGCTGGCTCCCGAGTGATTACGCAATTTAATATATGGGGTCATTCCATGTCAAATCACCTAGAGCACTGTGCTTCAATGTCTCAGATTCTCTTCAAATTTTATTCACACATTAATACCAATGTAATTATGCTAAATTAATTTTTTCCGATTTTTGGATGAGAAATGGGCCGGGGAGAAATTTTTGAAAAATGTGAATTTTGCTTCAATTTCACTTTCCGGCACTCAGCATCATGAAACTAAAATTACCATAACTCCCTTATTTTTTAAGTTATTGGGCTCATCCAGGTGTCAAATGAAAGCTTAACTTTTGCTATTTCCGTATATCTTCAGTAACCTTGCAGAAAGTTACACTGCCAAACATTAATGGGCATACAAAGCAAATTTTAGGTTTTTTTTTGCAAATTATGCCGTTGCTCAAAAGTTACACCCATGAAACTTTTGAAACTTTTTAAATAGAATTATCTTAGCACATAAATGATATGATTAAAAGATAAAAAGGGTGCTTTTGGTATTTTTGTATTTTTTTTTTTTTTTTTTAAATTTTACGTGTACGGAAATATACAGTTTTAAGTTTTGTTACAAATTGTGTCATTGCTCATAAGTTAGAACTATGACACTTTTGAAGCTTCTTTTTATAGAATCATTTTATCACACATGATATGGTTAAAAAATAAAAAGAGTGCTTTTGGTATTTTTGCAATTATTATTATTATTATTTGTGTTTTAAATGTACAGAAATATACTTATTTACTGTTAACAGATTATGCCTTTCCTCTGAAATAGTGATGGCCAATTCCGGAATTTTTACTTTCCGGATTCCGAAAAGTAAAATCGGAAAAGTTTCGGAATTCGGAAAAATTCCGATTTCGGAAAAATCTGGAATTCGGAAAAATTCCGGAAAGTGAAATTTCCAATTTCGGAAAATTTTGGCCATCCCTACTCTGAAGTGACAACTGTTACACTTTAAATTTTTTTCTAATAATCATCTTAGTAAATATTAGGTATGCTTAAAAATAGAACTGGTGTAATGTGTAGTTTTGATATTACCATAATATTATATTTTTGTACTTTATGACTTTCAACTTTTTTCCCAATTGTACCATCGCTTACAACTATCAAACTTTTGTAACTTTTTATAGGATTAGTTTGCACTTACTAGATATGATTAAATAACAAAAATTGATACGTTTATTTGTAATAATCTTGCGGTTTGTGAATGGAAAATATAGGCCTAGCAATGTAAGGGGTTGAGTGATGTTTACAAACCCTATCAACAGAAATAAGAAATAATAGACTATGTACATAGATGAAAACAATAAACATACATACCAGTAATACTTCTAAGAATTACATAGATATGCATACAAAATGTTGTGTCCTATATTTCACAGCTCATTCTTTTCATTGAAGATAATATGTCTTCTTTTAATTTTGCTTTGAGTTTCGTCAGTCCGGGCTGATTGGCTTGTAAGAGATGGAACAGAACTTCCCTGATGATATTTTCAAAAGGTATCCAACAAAAGTCTTCATTTTCTGGTCAGTAGAGTATAGAAGGCCCAGAGCTATTCATGAATTGCACTCTGACGTACAAAATAATAATTACAAAAATATCAAAAGCACACTTTTTATTTTTAACGATATCATGTATGTGCTAAAATAATCCTATAAAAAAGGTTTCAAAAGTTTCACAGTTGTAATTTACGAGCAATGACACAATTTGTAACAAAACTTAAAACTGTATATTTCCATACATGTTAAATACCAATAATAATAACAATAACAATAATAATATTAATAATAATAATAATAATAATAATAATAATACCAAAAGCATCCTTTTTATTTTTTAACCATATCATGTATGTGCTAAGATGGTTCTATTTAAAAAGTTTCAAAAGTTTCGTAGTTGTAACTTACGAGCAATGACAATTTGTAACAAAACTTAAAACTATATATTTCCGTACATGTAAAATATATAAAAAATAATAATTACAAAAATACGAAAAACACCCTCTTTATTTTTTTAACCATACGATTTACGTGTTAAGCTGAATGTACAAAAAAAGTTTCAAAAGTTTCTTAGTTGTAACTTTTGAGCAACGGCACAATTTGTAAAAACCCCTAAAATTTGCTTTGTATGCCCATTAATGTTTGACAGTGTAACTTTCTGCAAGATTACTTAAGATCTACAGAAAGAGCAAAAATTAAGCTTTCATTTGACACCAGGATGAGCCCAATAACTTCAAAAATAGGGAAGTTATAGTAATTTTAGTTCCATGATGCTGAGTGCCGGAAAATGAAATTGAAGCAAAATTCACATTTTTCAAAAATTTCTCCCCGGGCTATTTCTCATCCAAAAGAAATCGGAAAAAATTAATTTAGCATAATTTCATTGGTATGTATGAATGAAAAAAATTTAAGAGAATCTGAGACATTGAAGCACAGTGCTCTATTTAATTTGACATGGAATGACCCATATCAAGAGATTTTTAAGATAAATAGTCTAAACTTAACAATTTCCTTCGAGAGAATTCGAACATAGTTTAGGGAACTTAAAGTTAAGACGATCAGGAAATGGCAGTACAATGTGTATTAAGTTGCTTTGCTTACTCACGTGTATCGCAGTATTCCGTTCCGTGGTCAAGTAAATAGTACGCACATAAATGTATTAAATTCACTGAACACTGTCATAGTCCAAGTTACAGCCATCCACAATTCTAATCGGTGTTGCACTGTGAAAGTCCAGAGGTGCTAGACATCCATAGGCTAGCAAAGAGGCGAAAGTGGATCACTTGGTCCTTCTTTGCAGTCTGGCGGTGTCCCGAGCTCTCAGCGTCACTGCAAAAAGACTGAGAGTTGAGCATCAAAAGAGAGGTGTGCAAATTCCGTGACTCGAACTAAGGACTTCTAACATCCTGGAGGTCGTAATGAAAATTGTTCTGTAAATATCCTGGAGCGGAGTCGATTTGAAACACTAACGAAAGAAGCAACGGTGATATAATTGCCGAGAGTTCCCTCGTGCTATACCTTATTCGATATTGGTCGATTGTCAGTATTTTTTCCGATCCATCTTCGCGGGTCGCGATCGGTTTCGTCCAGCGGTTTCCATGGAAATATTCAGCGTATGGACGCCAAAGCTGATTTTCGTATTTTCTGTCTGTGTTGGTGCCTCAATTGAACATTGAACTGATTGTTTTAGCAAAATTTTTGATTTTGCTATGAGTTTATGTTGCCTAGAGATTAGTTAGAATTGTTGAGCTTAGCTTGATATTTATTGTTGAAAATTCCTATTTAAAATAATACCGGTAAATAAATAAAATGAAAAGACAGAATGAGTCGAGTGCAAAACATGGGAAAAACTTGATTTATCCGTATGTTGCTTCATTCAATCTGTCTTACCTTTATTTTATTTTATTTATTTACTTTTTCAAAATTTAAAATTACAAAAAAAAAAAAAAAAAAAAAAAAAACATTTAAACGAATTCTAAAATCGGGGAGTTATATTACGATATGATGAATGTTTATTTTTTGCATAACATCTTGCTTCAAGGGGTTAGAACCTAAAATTCCCTTTGCGTATTCATGAGAAACACATGGAACACCTGTTTGATTCAGTGTCACAGGATGTATAGATGTTTCGACACTAGCACGTGCAAGCTTTACGCCATAGTGATACATCAAGGTTCGTGATGTACAGTTCTGAAATAGTAATCATTTCTGAATACTAATGTAATGAATTTGTGGTCCACTGACACACATCTTTCTTGTTGTTTGCAATTTTCGTATAATAGTATTGTGTGATTAGAAATTTAAGTTAAATTTCTCAAGTCACTATGAATCGAAGAGTAACCTGTGCAATGTTAAATATCTTTATTAGGTTTCCCATAAGAAATGCTGACACAAAGATAACGGTTAATAGTATTTTGTTAAAACAAAGTTCCCACTTTCAAGTATTTACAATTAACATATAAACAAATATACACAGCTCTAAGTACTAATCCCAATAACGTATTGCAGTCATTCTGGGCATTTATGATTAGCATATAGCCATATTTGCTGCTGTCACCTCATCTCCTTCTTGGTGGTATAATTATTTTTAATGCCCAGTAATGTATATATATTAGGTTTGTTTTCCTACACCATTACATTTTATACATTGTATTAATGAACAGTACAATTATTTTTAGAATTTCAGAACGATGTGAATAGAAATATTCTGCTAAGAGCCATCGATCTCTTCGCAAGAACTTATCTTAAACAGGTGATTTCAACAAGTGGCTAAAGAAGAAGCAAACACATCACGACAAAGGTATTTGGGAACTAAAGCCTCAAGGATGGGAATATTTAATACGCATTTATGAATATAATGATTAAATATTCCACAGTCACGCGAAGAGAAATACATTTTTTAAAAAATCTGAAGCATTTTGTAGTTAAAATAATTCAGCTTTCAATGTTAAACTAACAAATTCCATTTTTATGAGAATTATTGGAACGAAATAAATATTATACTAGAAATTTAAATGCCGTTGACATTGTAAGGTAGTGATTACATATTCTAAAATTGGTTAATATAAGTATTTTTCTCAAAAACAAAAAAGTCTAGTGCACAACCAACAAGGTCCATTCCTTGTCTAACGGATGAGAGAAGTCCTCACGCGAAATATTGTGAACAGCTCTACTCCAAATATAGTAAACTGTGGACCAAGAACTAAAATCAATAACTGGTCACAGAAAAGACTGGAATAGAAAGAGTGATTCAAGTTATTCTGAATATCAAGGTCTCGTAAAAAGAGAATTATTTAGCTGTATGTACGATTAATGTTATAATTAAATTCGCAAACCTAACAACCTTTACTTACCTTAATTTTTATATGTAAAATACCTATCTTTGTATGACTGACTGACTGACTGATCAACGCCTTAGCCAAACCACCCTAGCTAAAAAATTAAAAATTTTGGCAGTGCATAAAATTTGTGACGTGGGATATCACTAATAAGGAATTTTTGGAAATTCAACGAGAAATAGTGGTGGCAATTATTATAGTAGAAAGTCCATATCTTGGAATTTCTAAAGGTTAGAAACATTAAATTTGGTAAATGGATTTTCCATTTAAAATAATTAGACACATATTTCAGTAGTTTTTGATCCGTGACCGAGAAGAAAAGTTTGTGGAAGGAAAAGTGGTGGGAATTACAATTATTATTATTATTATTATTATTATTATTATTATTATTATTATTATTATTATTATTATTATTATTATTATTATTATTATTATTATTATTATTATTATTATTATTATAAGATGTCCATATCTCAGAATCTCTTAAGGTTAGAGACATGAAATGCGGTATTAAGACTTTTCATTTAAAATAATTAAAAACGTGTTACAATGTTTTTTGATACTTAACCTGCAGGGAAGGAGAAGGGTTAGGATGGTTCACTAACAAGTAAACCTTACGTTTGGGTGAATCGAGTTGCTGACTGAGACACATATGAGAAAGTAGTACTAAATGTGATCAGTATTTCAGTGAAGTTTTAGGTGCGAAGCTCCAGGGGTTTAGGAGATAGAGCTACCAGAACATCACATGGAAGTACAGAATAGTCTTCATACAGTTGGAGGTAAAAGCTCTGTAAGACCTCTTGTAACGACAAAAGGTGAATAACAAATATATGGGTACATATTAGGACTATTCTCTGTTTCACATAAAAGGATAGGAAAAAGAAGAAGTTTTTTCCCCCACCACGCTCAAGTACAGGTGAATGTTGGTGTTCCGTCTTCCACCATCAGCCCCCGCACACGGAGGTATAGAGTGTATTTAAATATGTCTAGGCCTAAATAATAAAATACAACTTTCATAATAACATTGAGTATTTTAAAACACTTAATGACATTTACCTGCATTAGTGAGTAAGTAGCACATGTGTCATTTTAATGGAAATTTTATTGAACAGTTGTATTGTTTATTTTCCTTCTTTTTTGGCAGTCGGGGTTATGACATAATGTTGGAATGGCAAGGGATGTCAGGGTTGGTAATTGAATTGGTATTTACTGCTTTGATACATGAATGTTATAATATAAAATCGGAAACCAAGTACAATGTGTATGGGTAAATTATCAGTGCGTTAAGATAATAACAATAGAACCTGAAATAATAATAATAATAATAATAATAATAATAATAATAATAATAATAATAATAATAATAATACACTTCTTGTTTCCTCTCTTATATACATGTGTTCTTACATTAAAAAGAACCAGAAGAAAAATAACCATATGTATACACACTGATAATAGTGAATAAATGCGTCTCGCCCCGGGCGCCTCAACTCAGGCAAATGCCCTGGTTTCTATTGATTATTTTTCAATGAAATCATTTTCCTACGTTTTTCTCTTCGTACGTACACCTGATGTGATGGTGGCAAAGTATCTTTTTTTTGTTTGTTGTTTATTAATACGCGGCGATAAATTTACGGTAAAGCATCATACATACAAGATTCATCAACATTGAAGTCTTCTGAGTTTATTAAGGGGGAAAATTTGTTATGGTGGACTTAGAAAAACAATCCCAGATTGATTGAAGCCTGACACGCAATAATAACTGCAGATGCTACGTAATTTGAACAGGCTCATGTCTGAGTCTGTCGTTTCAAGCAAAATTATAATATTGGAGCTTAACCGTCACAGTGAATTTGACGCCCCTAAAATCCCCTAAAATTTGGCGCCTTGTGTGGTTGCAATCCTCACCCAGCCCTTTCGTTGGCCTTGAGTTTAGCCAATTGATAATAGAGGAAATTGATTTTTAAATTGTTACTTGACTATTTTAATAAAAACAGTCCTGTTGTCAACAGTCCTGACGACCGAGGGGGAGGGAGAATAACAGATGTTTGGAAATGAAATTAAATCTTTGAGTTTTACGTATCGCAGTTATGCCGGGTAGGCTAAAGGAGACTGTGATGACGGGAATGAATGAAACAGTGCAAAGAAAAAAGTAGGAGGAAACAGGAGAACTCCGAGAAAATCTGCAAAAACAGTGCTTGTCCACCACAAAGCCCACTAAGCACGAGCTGGGATCGAACCAGGGCCTTATGCCCCAGAGGTGAACGCTCTACCACGGAGCCACCATGGCCCCAACAAAAGTTTTTAGTTCTCACATAACTCCTGTCTGGAGGTCAATGCAATTAATGGGTGCTATACATACTTGAATTTCATTATTTTCAACAGTCTGTGGAGAGTTGAGTGAGAAAAGCAGGGCAGTTCATCATCGATATTTATAGCTATCAGAATTTTATTTAACGTTGGCAATTCATTACGGGAAAAGACCTGATGTACCTTTGATCGAATTGCCGATTTCGTGAAGTCGTCATAGTTTTCCGAGAGGGGAAATACTTGTACGCGTATTTTTGGGACTTCTTAATTTATTTTCATTAAATTTAGCCTCCCGCCTACTTCTATAAACAGTTGCCTTTCCTACACTTGTCTGTTTCCCAGTCATGTCGGCGAATTCTTCAACAGTTAAATTAGGGTGTTGTTCTCTTAAAGCATGGAAGATATTCAAAATGCAACGCTTCTCACCACTTCGTAACGCTGTCCCGGGCTCATGTTTTATCGCAGAACTACTGCAAGCATCATGAATTGTTGCTTCACAAAGCACTAAATACGCAATTATTTACAATTTAATATGCACTAAAATTTGTTTCAGATAATATAAACTATACAAAACATAATGGATACAGAATACAATTTAATATGCACTAATTTCACACGACACTATATATAATATAGTTACCACACACGCTAAATTCATACAATATTTGCACAGGTCGATAGTCTGCGCACTCGATACTCAGACAGCCAGAAGATTACCTTCCTTGAAAGTGTAAATAAAGACAGAATGTCGACAGGATTGGTTTGCTTTCTCTCCCGATTCTGAAGTGAAACAATGATGGAAATTAACTTTATAACGAATTAGTTCTTATTTCTAGAAATGCAATTTAATAAATAGGACTAAAGCCAAAACTTTAATACATAAATAGTAAAAAATACTTTTCTTAAAGACAACAATTAAAAACAGTAATTGTTTGTTATTTGGGGTTGACAGGTAAAAACAGCAGTCAGTGCTTTCTCACCATCAGGTGCGAGCGAATTGACGTACGAATTTAGTGTGTACACGATTTTGTTTATTAGAAAAGCTTCCCTCCCTGTGAAGGTCAACGGCTTGATTTCCCCTCCGTACTGGAGAGTGGTGGGAGGAAGGGGAGTTTCCTATCAGGTTGCCTGGAATAGATCTTAGGGGGAAGTCATATAGTAAGGGTATACCTGACGGCGGCCATCTTGAAATCCGCCATTTTGAATTAAGATTAAGTTTTTAAAATAGGAGTAGGGTCATGTGATACATGATTTAGGGCGCAAATTTAATCAGAAGAACAATGGTGACATTAATTTTGATTTACGCGCAATTGGTAAAAAGTAACAGGGAAATTAAATATTATTGCAGCATATGTATTAGTCCTTCACCCCACCTTGTAAATTTTGTGTTAATGATAATAATTAAATAAAAAGCAGGTGGATAAATATTAGGTCTATGGTAATAGTTGCCTTGATGTCGGCCATGTTCAAATCCGCCATTTTGAGTCAGACAAAAGTTTTAAACAAAACGCATTGACACCTTATTAATAGCAAATTTTACCATAAATCCAACGGTATAACCATTTTTGCTTTATCATTAACCAGCATTTGTTATCGCATAAACAAGTTGCTAATTTAAGGAAAAATGTCCAAAGTGGAATTGACTCATAATTGAACTTGGGTCTTTCTTCCAGAAAAGTCCTCAATTAGTACAATCAATATGTAGTTCAGAAAAGAGTGCATGACTTGCACAAATGCTCTGCTCACAGTGAGCACACCTGACAAAGGCAATCGAGTTACACTTGACACATTCAAAATGGCGGATTTGAACATGGCCGCCATCAAGGCAACTATTACCATAAACCTAATATTTATCCACCTGCTTTTTTATTTAATTATTATCATTAACACAAAATTTACAAGGTGGGGTAAAGGACTAAAACATATGCTGCAATAATATTTAATTTCCCTGTAACGTTTTACCAATTGCGCGTAAATCAAAACTAACGTCACCATTGTTCTTCTGATTAAATTTGCGCCTTAAATCATGTGTCACATGACCCTATTCCTATTTTAAAAACTTAATCTTAATTCAAAATGGCGGATTTCAAGATGGCCGCCGTCAGGTATACCCTTACTATATGACTTCCCCCTAGTCCTAATATGTACCCATATATTTGTTATTCATCTTTTGTCGTTACAAGAGGTCTTACAGAGCTTTTACCTCCAACTGTATGAAGACTATTCTGTACTTCCATGTGATGTTCTGGTAGCTCTATCTCCTAAACCCCTGGAGCTTCGCACCTACAACTTCACTGAAATACTGACCACATTTAGTATTACTTTCTCATATGTGTCTCAGTCAGCAACTCGATTCACCCAAACGTAAGGTTTACTTGTAAGATGCCCACACGAGATGTTGAAATTTCGTGCGAGACTTCTAGTTCATACAATTTCTAGATGAAAATACAGACTAAGGAAAGCAAAATTATAGTCCACAGTAACAGATGCTCTCATTTGCAAGTGACGTTAGAATTGACTTGAAATGCATCAATTCTTCCATCTTACTTAGAATTACCGTACGTCCCAATTGATAGGAATTGTTCCGGAAAAGAATAACACGTTTTATCTCGATTTTTTAAGAAGTATAATCTTTATAATTTACTTTTGTATAATAATTAATCCAAACTTATTAGCAGGGCCCGGATCTTGTTGACCTAAAATTTTCTAAAATGTGACCTATAAAATGACACTAAAATTCCTGTAAAATGACCCTAAAATTCACAAAAATTGACCTTAAAACTTGCGTTTTCTTAAAAAGTTTATTTCGTTAAACATCGACATTTTCTTAATATCTATTGGATTTTAATTACCATTTGTCACTCATTTTCAAAGCTTTGTTTCTGTTAGTTGCAGTCCATTGTACGGTATTCTACATATTGATAGTCGTGTGCACCAACGAAGTTCAACTGTTGAACGAGGGTCATAACCAAGTTTGGTGAAAATGTCTGATGCACCAACAACGTTCAAGGTGAAGTCTCATTCAAATTATGGATAAACTTGGTTTTAGCTTGAACGGCCGAATTTGTTGGTTTAAACTTCATTTGATCGAAGTCAGTCTGTTTACATTCAATAATGTCTTTGTATTTTTCCACTAACGAAATTACAATACATTTCTCGTGTTCGGAAAAATGTTTTGCTCGTGGTTTCATTACTTTACCATCACAATTACTATCACTGAAATTAGACTATGCACACAATCTCGAAAGTCGAAAAGATCGGCACGCGGTATGCTTTCTTCATTTGTTACTTTGTTAAACGAACATTAGAGACAAAAGGGGACAACCAATCAGAGTCGATTTTACAAATTGACCGAAGTTTACTTAAACTTCGATTTTCAATGGTGCAACGAAAGTCCTGCAACCACGTTTAAACTTGAAAGTTTACTGTTGAACGCGTTTGAGTGAACGCTCCTTTAAACTTCGTTGATGCACACGGCTGTGAAAGTGTCAATCCACTCCCGAGTTGAAACTAGGAAGCACACTTAAAGAACAGAATTTCGCATGTGTAGACTGTATACACGAGAATAATAGATAAAAACCGTGTTTAAAATCTTTGTACGCCTTCTAATCCATTTTTAGTTATTCACGTGATCACATCCTTTGTGGTCAACAACCCAAAATCATCTGTTTAGCCACCTACCAACCCCTACCCCTCGTCAACCAGTTACAGCTTAGTGTTCATTAGCTTTTTAGGAATGCAGTTTTCCATCCCGATAGTCAGAAAGCATGAAAAGAGATAATCTAATTTTGTATTTTTCAAATTTGTAAACAGTGTTCATTTTACGATTTCCTTATGTAGAGGAAAAAGACTAAAAAGACCATAAGTGACCTGAAAGTTAGCTTAAAATATTAAAAAATGACCTGAAACTTCAAAACGGCAAAAAATGACCAAAAGTTGACCCTAAAAAAATATACTTTCAGAAGCTTGAGTTGACGGATAACGTTTTTATTTAAACTTGCCTTGTCCTATGCGTAACAGTAAAAAGTTGACTTGTCAACTAGATCCGGGCCCTGCTTATTAGCAAAAATGCTACAGTGCCTAATACTCAAAATACTAGAGTCCATATAGAATCATATTGGTATAAGGGGAAGGAGAACTGATGGAATGCGATGGCACCCGTTCTACCAATATTATTCTATATGCATTCATTAAGAGTGCATACCTAGCTGAACTTCCTGAACGGTTTATAACTCCCAAGGAGTTCGCCTTCGATCTTGATGGTGCGAACGTTTGTGATTACTGTGGCGCGTAATTTTTCAGTCGGTGTTCATGGTGCAAGTTAATGGTTCGTTTTGAACATTTCGTGAATGTTGACGATGTCCATTATGTGAAGTGTAATACATACATCCCATAGAAGGCTGATCTCTGCACCTCCCTGACACGTATTTTCTGTCGCCCTCCTGATGAACATGGTAGTGAGTGCATTTGTTAATAGATACCATGAATTGTATTAATATATAATCTAATATTTGACTTTCTTTCTGAAGTAACCAGGAACCGATAGAGGGTATTGATTTCGTAGAGAAATTGGTATGAAACAACACCAATAGTTTTACTATTATAATTCTCATAATGTCAGGTTTTTGATCTAACGATTGGCATTTTAACACTTTACTCGATGGAGTTAAAGTAGCGCAGGCAGGTTCGAATGAAAGAAGCTTCAGGCATGTTTCGAATCCAAAATACCATTGGAGTCGAATGAGAGAAGCTTTACTAACACTCGTTCCCGTTAATATCCTAAAATCTTACTTTGACTTTAAAGTAATTTTATATTATTATTATTATACTTCATTTTATATTATTATTATTATTATAACACTGTGTATAACAAAAGTAGGCGGTTTGTATCTAAATACTGAAAACTAGTTGACTGTAGATCTCGGTCTTCGAAAAGTCTTCAGGAGGCAAGGGACATCGGTCGCGAGGTTCCGGGTTTGAGTTCCGGAGGAGTAAGTATTCGGGCTCGAGCCAAAAGCTGTTAAAAGTTATAGGGCGCCGGCCAAAGATGTTCAATACTGCTCGGTCTGCGTTTATGGTTGCCAATGGCTCGAACGACTCGGCTCATAGCTCATTCACTATCGAGCCGAACCAAGAGGTGACAGGAGCCAACAGCTCACTTAATTGAGCTAGTTCGAACCGATGGCTCACCCAAGCCGAACCGAACCGAGCTGATTGCTCACCCAACCTAGCCAATTCGAGTTATCGACTCAGTTGAGCTGAGTCGAACCCAGCCAATGGTCTCGTTTCAACGGAGTTGGCTTGAGTCAATGGCTCACATGAGCCGAGTCAGTGGCTCATCTCGACCTAGCCGGCTCGAGCTATCAGCTCAATTGAGCGGAATCAATGGCTTGTCTCATGCCATCCTTAACCTTCTCAAAGTAAGCGCATACTCTGGGAGATATTAATTTTTAATGTGACCTCTTACTTTTTGTTCGAAATAACCAAAAGCTGATAAGGGGGTAAAGTTTTCCAAGGGGTAATAGGGGATAAAATATAGTGTAACATCGAAACAATGCATCAAGCGACTTCATTTGCTTTTGAGGATGAAGCACCATCTAATAGGACTGTATACAATTGGTTTTCCGAATTCCAGCGTGGTCGCACATTTCTCAGAGATGAATTTAGTAAAGGTGTCCGTCTACATCTGTTGTTGGCCATAATGTTGATGCTGTGCGTGAAATAATTGAGAGAGGTTAGCATATGACATACCATGATATTTAGGCATACTTAACCATTTATAGAGTGGTGATCCTTTGATAGTACAGCTCATGAAGAAGGGAGACATCAAAGTGAATGAAGGAGCGAAATTAATTTACTATAACTAGAGACTGCAAATTCTGGACAGGTTCACCATATGAGGTGACTATGGAGTGGTAAGATGCGTATAATCTATATTTTAAGACCTTTGACGTTACTAAAATATCTTTCTAAGGGTAGAGAGCATGACCCTCTGATGCAAAGTTTTCAGAAGGAAAGTTTAGAAAATATTCTCTTTGTATAATATTAGATTCTGATCTCTACATCACCATCCCAATCTTATACCCACTGCACTGTGCTTGGCGACTTAATATTAGTCACGTCTTTCCCTATTTTAATTATCTAAGATCCTCAGACTGATCTCTAGGCTCTTATTTCTCAAAATATTCTTAATGACTATACTTTCAACCTGTGGTCCAATAGTATTCAAGGAAGGCCGTTCCCTCTGGCTCTCCCTCTAGTTAACGCTAATGCTGAAAACTAAACTGAAAAGAGGAAACCTTGTAGTGTTACAGAAACGTACAAAAAGAAACACTCTTCAGGAACAACGTGCTGAATTTAGACTGGAACTGAGCAATCGTTTAGCGCACTTGAAAGAACATCAACAATTTAGAAGACAAGAATATTACGTCAATTTTTAAGGAGTTTGGTTTTATTTTTTGGAGTCCTCTATGTATTAACCATGTCTGTCCGTATGTCTGTCTGTCAGGGGGACAAAAAATCTCAGAAACTACTTGACGAATCTCCATCAACTGTGAACAGGATGAAGAATATCAAAAGTTAGAAGGTGGTTCGTAAATTCCAATTTTTGTAATCTTCGAAATAATTCAAACGTTTTATCACTTTCTTAGCTGATTTTTTAATATTCAACCATGAGAAGCGTACATAATCAACTTTTTGCATATTTTACAAGATGTCTACATACATACACACACTTATTTACTACGTTTCCATAGCAACACCTCTTATTTTTCTAGTTAACGATTACAAAATAATCTCTCGATATCTCTATGTGTCTTTCTTTTTCTTTATATATTACTGCTCAAATAATTCGCCTCTGATCCTTTTTATAAGCTGGCACAGATTGCTAATACTATATACACAACGTTATCGTTGTAAAGTAAGGAATCCACTTCGTTGTCGGGTGGTGATCCATCCAATTAATTCGAAGATATTGCCTTCATGTCCTCCCATAGAGGATTATTATAGATGATTTGCCCTTAGTAATATGCAACCTAAGTGTACCTAAAGCTCAGGTTGGTTGCATACCACTCAATTATTTTCAACACTTTAACCAAACTCGTTCACGTGGTATACACGTAGTCCTTCCCGCTGCGGCAGCAAGTGTGCTTTTGGTGTGGCACGTGATGCCAGGTTTGATTCCCGGTTAAAGAGCATGAAAATTTAATTTTACAATCATTCACTTTCATTACTCATGCGTCTCCTTTAGCCTAAAGGACATAAGCATGCAAAAAATAATAATAATAATAATAATTTTGTGGTGACGCTGTTGTACTTGTTCTGGATGCAGCCTCAAAGAGAGAATGTTAAAGAATCTCAGAAAAAAAAAAATAGTTGTCTATATACTGTATATTAAAAAAAGGAGATTCACAATTGTGGTTTTTGAAATATAATGTGTCGAACTTTGCAAAACAGCATGAAAATACATAACAGATAAAAGGTATGGACCGTTGTACTAAGCTTTCTTACTCCCATTTATTAAATTTCTTAAGTCCACGGGCGTCGTTAGCGGAAGGTCGGCGGGCGCGTCCTCCCAGATTTTAGTCAAATATATTTAAAGAAACTATACTACTTTGTATATATAACTTTTATCGGAAAGAGGATTTTGGTTCATCCGACCCCCTGTAGTTGTTACTAAAACATTTATTTATCAACAGAATTATAATATAGCTTTTCGGAGAACTTTGAAAGAGATGATGTAAGAACATTATCACATTTTATATATTTATATTAATTACGCAATTAGTATATTTGTTGTATTTAACTAATGAAGTTCTGCAATGAACGAAAATAATCGTTCTTTTATGTGAAGTGTTAATGTGCACGCGTACGTATATTAAGTTGTGTGTGTGTGTGTACTCGCCATGCGCGACTGCACTTGTGTGACGGTCTTTCGACCCCACCCCTTCGAAAACAATCCTGCAGTCGTCCATGATTTTAAAATGTTACAGAATGTCAATCAGACAGTCATTAAGTATACTAATTTGAAGGAACCGGTAATTTGACTTATAATCTTAATGTAAGGTACGTATCATACATGCTTTCGCGGGGATCAAACCTTCGACCACGCACATGGAAACCGCGACCGCTAACCAGTCAGGTAATCGTTGCATAAAAGGCTTAGGGGCTATGTACTAAAGCAACTCAACTTCTCGAAAATACTGAAAAAATATACCGATTTCTATTTTGCACCTGTTAACTATATCATCGCTGGAAACCCTGCCATTGAAAGAATCTGCATGGATTACAACGCCACCTGCCGGTCAGAAGAAGGAATTCTTGTCCCGCCAAAGAAGACTGCAGACAGACTAGTTGAGAAAAGAAGTTTGGGTTCGAGACTTACAGAAAAGAAGATGGTGAAGTAATAACAATGGCGGCGGAGTGAGCGTTACCGTGTTTCTATCCAAACAAAAAATTCTCACGAGAGGAAAACTGATTATTTTTTGTTGTAAAAGAAAATATCGTTTGTGAACAATAATGTGAAAGTGCAGTGAAAAGCAGGAGGACAAACTTGTTGTGCTGCAGTGGTCTCCGTCGGGTTGTCACTTTGAAAGACGTAACAAGTGTATGGCTGGACGATTTGTAAGGGCAAGTCAACAGGTCAGTTGTTGCTCGAAAAGTTTTTCGCTTTTGTTTTGTTTTTTCTTCTTCTTCCATCCGGCCCTGGCTTGTTTTGGAATCACGTGCAAGAGTATTTGTGTTTTGCCGGATATAGACCCTGCGAGGAGAAGAATATTAATTATTAGCGATATACAAATAGCCTGTGTATGTGATCATATTCTATCACTGTTTTTATTCAACAACAATTTGTTGTAGTACGTACACCGTCAGCTACTTGCTACGTTGGTATTGCTCTCCATTCATGTAACAGGCACACATATTTACCCACATTCCAGACCAATAACTCGTTCTCCCTCCTTTGAGCTCTACCTGGTGCCGGGAGTTGTAGAGTGTTTTGTCTCTTTTGAATGTGTTTTGAAAAGGGAGATACCTGAAGTTTCTGTCGTTTGACAGTTTTATTATTGCTTCTTCAATCCAGAAACAAACTATCTAGGAACAAGTTCCATTGAATTCTCTGCTTCATTTTGTGGGCAGAGGAACAATTGTAGTACATGTATAATTTATTATTTGTTGAAATGAAAATTGTACAATATGATTGTGACATTTGCGGATAATGGTGGATAAGTACAAATGAACAATGCAGTAGTTAAGCGAAATCATAAATTATAATGAAATTAGCATACCAAGAGGGTCACGATAGATCAGTGGCTCTAATTGGTTTGTAACGTCCCTAATTTGGTATTTGGTTATGTGAGTTGCTGATGGACTACATGGTGTCTGTGGATCCTTGTTCTTTTGAGTTTTCTCGTTTCCTCCGACATCCTCATTCTACAAAGTCTACCATAATTACTTTATTAAGCATATACTTCTATTAGTCTAAATGGCACAACAACAGGAATTTGTTAAAAATTAACCAAATACAATACGGGTATCGTGTTTTAGATAAAACAAAAACAAACAAAAAAAAAATTCATGAAATCAAGATTTTTAGTGGTTTTGATGCATATGTCGAATTTTACACAGGTTGACTTGTCTAGGAAGCTGCAGCTCGGTGTATACATGTGTGTTGCTACCAGCGGTCCAAATTATGAACCTAATTCGAGAAGTGAGTACTCTGCCATTGATCTGAGCATCCTTATGGCTATATAGTTAGCAACATCCAAGTTCGATTCCTGGTGACAGCTCATGTAGTTTGGATCCCACGTTAGCTATAGATTCACGTGTCAGATAGTTTCACTACTGAGAAGGGTCTGTAAACCCCAGTCCATCCACACACATCTACCATGGAGCTAATTTGTGCACCGTAGTTATTTATTATTATTATTATTATTATTATTATTATTCCTGAGGGCTGGAATGAGAAAACTGTAAAGTAGGATGTAAGTACAATTTCTAAATTTTTCATGGAAATGAAATATTTGTATCACTATAAGGAATAACATTATACGTCCCGCTATCTGTGAGCACGTACAATATATCAACGAATGTATTTATCATGCTGGTGTTTCTTCTTTTTTGTTTGTGGACCAAGTAAAGTCCAGTTTTTAAATAACACATCCATCTCTTAAATATCTTATTATCCAGGGGTACCCATGCAAATTGTATCATTGATTTTTTAAAAAAAGGAGGGGGCGCGGTGGCTCAGTGGTAGAGCGTTCACCTCTGGTGCTTGGGGTCCCGGGTTCGATCCCAGCCCCCGCCAAGTGAACTTTGTGGTGAACAAACACCGTGCTCGTGGGTTTTCTCGGGGTTCTCCCGTTTCCTCCCACTTTCTTCATTCCACCATTTCACTCATCTCTCATAATCACCGTCTCCTTTAGCCTAACCGGCATAACCGTGGGACGTAAAACTGAAAGATTTCATTTCATTTTCATTTTTTTTTAAAAAAAGGGGGGGGGGGCGAGAGAAAAATACTTGAATCCAGTAATAAACTGAAAAGATTCCATAAGAAATATACAATTTATACATCACTCAGGGCCTAAATTAAAAATACATGCCTGTACATCGTGAAAAAAGGATGATACATTCGAATCGTTAAGTAAACTTGAAATCAGATAATGCTTTATTTATTTATTTATTTAGAGGGGATACGTGTAGGAGGAAATTGAAATATGAAATCTTTGAGTTTTACGTCCCACGGTTATGCCGGCTAGGCCAAAGGAGCGGTGATTATGAGAAATGGATGAAATGGTGGAATGAAGAAAGTGGGAGGAAACGGGAGAATCCCGAGGAAACCCACGCACGCAGTGTTTGTTACGAGGAAATTGAGTGTAGGTGTCATGGACCAAAGGGGGATGGGGACCCATCCTTGCAGTACCACAACTTGGCCTATTAATATAAAATCTTAATATTACTTTGAATTGAGAAAAGATCTCAATTGACCAGGGAAGATTTACTATTGTTTGATTTAATCCTTGTATATTGTTAAAAATACAAAACTGTGGAAAGGAAGATTCGCGGCTAGTTACAAAGAAAAGACAGTTTGCAGATAGGAATGCAAAAATGGCAGTTAACATCTTGAAAGTGTTCAATTATCAAACAACATAAACATACAGTTTCTGAAAATTGAAGAAACCTACTGATTTGCTCCAACTAGTGTTGTCAGAGCAAGAGTTGTATACATTTTGTAATTAGACATTTAAAGCAATGGGTGGAGTGGAGGGCTGTGAGGGGAGTTAAGATGTCCTTTAAAAATGTTAAAAAATCATTGTATTTTAAAAAATCAAGGTTAACTAAATTTATTAAAACTAAAATATTCTTTTGATGGTAAAACAATTACAAACCTGAAATCATCAAGAGTGTGGTTATTCCTAAAGAACTTTAAAAAAAATCATTGCATTAGGTACAGGAATTTTGCTGATAGTTATACTGAATATACTGGAAATATACTGGAAATATACTGGAATTTTGAAAATGAAACTCAGTAGATACCCTGTGTAAGAACTCATAAAGTTTCATGTGTGTATGTTTATTACAGGTACTCAATGTGTGCCCCACCTCGAGCTCATTTCATACTTTGGAAAGCATATCCGGCATGATTGTGTTTGCTACAGCTTGGACAATTTGCGGACATGGTGATCAGAGAATCCCCACGCCACGCTGGAGATACAACGTGATCTCTTAAGTGTAATGTGTTTTGTGCCATATCAGAGCAGAGAGTAAAGTTCAGTGTGGTCCTTTTTTTTTTCTTTCTTTTCTTTGAAGGTGAAACTGTGTCCAGCGAGGGTTACTTGGATATGTTACGGAACTGGTTGATGCCTCAACTTAACTGAGGTAGGTGACTACCTTCTTCAATAAGCTGGAGCACCACTGCACTGATATCGTAATGTCCGTAAATTTCTCAATGATGTCCTTCCAAAGAGATGGATTGGTCGTGCTGGACTCAGTGAGCAGGTGTTTCTTCACTGGCCTCCTGGTCACCAGACATTACTGTTTGAGATTTTTTTCTTGTGGGGGTATATCAAAGACATAGTGTACGTACCTCTCCTATCTGCATTCATGGAAATTCTGCAGGATAGGATCACTGAAGCTGTAAACACAATCACGCAGGATATACTTTCCAGAGTATGGAATGAGCTCGATTATCGCCTAGATGTTTGTTGTGCGGCAGGTGGGGCACACATTGAGTACCTGTGATGAACAAATATCACATGAAACTTTATTTATGAGTTGTTACACGTCTGCCCCCAAAAATGAACACACTATTCCCCAAGGTTTTTATTTTATAACGAAATAAAATCGAGGAGTGTTTCTGTGGACACGCTACTATTTTTTGTTCCTAAAATCTTTTCTTTTTCTTTTTTTCTTTCTCTTGTTTAGCGTCATTTAGAAAGCGTTCATTCTATGGAAATTAGCGGCATAGTTATAATCAGTTTGATTACTGTTGTCAACTCGACATTACAACGAATTTTATCCAACCATTCTCGATTCACAATTCAAGCCTAGTTACGTTGACGTTTTAATGGATCCATTTCCAGAAGTCACGAACCATTTCTTAAGTAAATAAAGCATATTCTATGGTAAAGAAACATAATATCTTTCCAGTTTTGTTCACGATACCAATAACTCAATTTATCAAATGAATCCTAACAGTATTGTCTTAATCAGCAATGGGTAAATTTCCCTCTAACATATACAGTATATTAAATCAATAGTTTTAATAAAATTAACTAAGATACCCCATTTTTAAGTTTCTTATACAGAATATTATGTTTCCTTAACTCCAAAGAAAATTCTACTCGCATCAGTCCATTCATTCCAAAGTTCTTGATAAAAGAATTTATAGTCTAATATTCATATCTTGCTTTTTTTTTTGGGGGGGGGGGGGCTTGAAGAAATGACAAAATCTATATCACATGTAATTCTCAAGAAACAATTCATGTTAATACAATAAGTGTGAAGTGCATTATTTATACAGTACATTTATTTGTTTTTGAGTTCTGTGTCGCTCTTCCATCACGTGGATTTATACTTCAAAGTGGGTCTTCACCATTTTATAAGTTCCGCCATTGGGTTTAGAATGTATGATCACTTTCATACGTTTTTCAAGATCCAAAGATTGTCAAAGCCAGTAGATAAAATACGAGGGTTGGCTGATAAGTTCTCGACCCGACCCAGAAGAACTTGAGCTGCAGGCATGAAAGTGTGAGGCTATTCAACATAGTCCCCTCGAAGGTCAATACACTTGGCACTTCGATGCCGCAACTTCTCCAACCCTTCCAAAAAAAGATTTCTCAAGGTCTGCAAAAATCTGTTCCGCAGCTGTTATCACCTCTTCATCACTGTGAAATTTCTGTCCTTTCAGTGCTGTTTTGAGTTTTGGAAACAGATAATAATCAGAAGGGGCAAGATCTGGCGAGTAAGGTGGGTTGTCAATGCACTGAAACCCTAGGTCCCTCAGAAAATCCATTGTTCTGCCAGCCTTGTGGACGGGAGCATTGTCCTGCAAGAACAAGACACTTCGTGTCAACTTTCCCCGGCGCTTTTCTTTAATAGCGTCCTTTACCTTAGCCAGCAGACTGCAGTAATACTGTGCAGTTATCGTTTGGCCCTTTGGAAGGTAGTCTGAGAGCAAAACACCATCCTTATCCCGGAATATTGAGGCAAGCACCTTCCCTGCGGACTTTTGTGCTTTGAATTTTTTGGACCTTGGAGATCCTGAGTGGCGCCACTCGCATGACTGCTGTTTGGTTTCCGGATCAAAGTAATGCAACCACGTTTCATCCTGGGTAACAAGCCGATTCAAAAAATCGTCCTTGGAGTTCGCAAAATGTCGTAAAATCACCTGCGGTGATCTCACACGTTCGCGTTTCTGATCCGCGTTCAAACATTTCGGAGTCCATTTCGCAGAAATCTTGCGCATTTCCAACTGATCATGGATTATTGATCCAACACATTCTTTGGATACGTGCACTTTGTCAGCTATCTCCTGAAGCGAAATCCGTCTGTTGCTCAAAATCAGGTCATGAATCTGGTCCACTATTTCCGGAGTAGACACTGACACTGGCTGCCACACCTGTCACCATCTTCTGTTGAAAATTCACCACGCTTGAAGTTCGCACACCATTTCTTCGCAGTGGAGTATGAAGGACACTGTCCACCCAATGTGTCTAGCATGCAACCATGGATTTCCTTGGGCGACTTCTGTTGCAGGAAGAACTTCATTACACCTTGCAATTCCTCTTTGGTGAATTTGACATCTGGCTCCGCCATGGTTCATTCAATTACCTGTAAAATAAAAACCGTTCATGGTAGAATCGTGAAATTTGGTACTTAAACATATAAAAGATCAATATTTCACATGACATCAATTACATCAGGGTAGTACATTCGGAAGGGGTTCGGGCCGAGAACTTATCAGCCGACCCTCGTAATGTAATTTAAAAAGCTTATATTGAAGAATTAGAAGAAATATGACTGAATTGTGTAATTCTAGAAAAACTAAACAGGTACGACTCCCGAGAAAGGGGTTCAAATAGCAAGATTTTTTAGTAGAAATGTAGAACAGTAAGTCACATATGTGAAGTGAGAATCAGCAGAATAAAATAACCACCTCAAGAGTGTTTGTATACGTGTGTAACTGTGTTTTCAAATCCTTTCAATGATTAAAAGTGAAATATCAGTAAAGAGATAATCTTTCCAAAGCCATTCTTCATTCATAATAGGGGCCCGGGGCCAAAGGCCTCTCAAGCCCCCTTCCCTTAAATCCGGACCTGGTGTTTATCCATTATCATTTAGGCGTGTGTTTGGTAAAAACTACTATCTTGAATTATGATTCTATTCTGTGACAGCAAACGTAGACGATGGAAATATGTGCATAGATGTAGAATAGAGCTGTAATTAAATGAATGAACGACCATTTTCAGATCCGAAGCTGTGCGAGATGGAACCTAACCTACTGCTTCAAATGCGATCCCAAACACTGCAAGAGTTTCGAACCTCGGGGCCATACGTACAGAAATACAAACATTTGAATTCATTGAGATAAATACCTATTAGTTTTCAAGTTTCAGATTTAATATTATTTCCGTTTTGAACAAGTAGTGTACATTCTTGTAAAACAAATACATGATTTTAAAGCTGTTACCCCTTTGACCCTTTACAACAGAAAAGTACAACAAAACTCACCATTCGAAATTCTCCTAGGACTTTATAACTTGGACAGAGAACTTCCACATACTCGTTACACTAACTGGACTCCATGCCAATTATTGACTACAATGAGGACAGAATGAAAGGAATGTAGGCTTTATTGCATTATTGCATTGAAACTGGTGCTGCCCATAACAATAGCCTAGAACTGGCCAACTATTGATTATGAAATATTTTACATTGTAATTTGTTCCAAGTAAATCTAGTTTTGAAATATTTATTGTTTAAAAACGCGGTCAACAATATGCTTCGAATCATTATTTTGATATCCTTGTACTATCACATCTCTGTGCATATGGCCTTCGGTTCGATTTCTGTTTGGAGTACCAAACAACTTTAAACAGAAGATCCCATCTCATATAGCCTCTTACTGAAAAGAGACTCGTAAGATCTAACGTACTAGTAATTTCAAAAGCTAGAAGTAGTTATGCATGTTGTAAGATTTTTGAAGCAATTAGAAGTAGCAAAAATCATTGTTTCCACAATGCCTCCTTTCACTTAATGTCATATGACTATGTACGTGTACGGCCCTATAAATCCAGCCATGGGCCTCGGCTTCACTGTTTTTTATATAGTTTCGAATGATTGTACGAAGTGCACCGATATTTTCTTCTTTTTAATGAAATTTTGATGGTAAAGCTTCCTGAAGAGAGAAACTTTAAGAAACAACATGGTCGTAACTAGAGAGTAACGACTTTCTACCATGATAATTTTTTACATGATTTCTGGCAACCTTGTGTTCAGTTCTAAACACCCGCATCGCTGGCTGTTTTGGCTTCCAGTAATCAAATAATTCTTCCTTGGTAGTTCCTTCTAATATTTTGGTTGAAATTAGCTGATGTTTATCCTCCGAAATTGTCAGAGGACGATGTGTAATTACGTACAATTACAAATGAGTTTGTTGTTGTTGTTGTTGTTGTTGCTGTTTGCAAATTTTGAAACACTTGAGCTCCCTTCCTGGTGTATGTGCTTGCTCAGGATGAAAATTACAAACTCAAGCAGGAGGTCACGTCTCATATAGCCTCGGTGCTGGAAAGGGAGGTTAAAGTATAATCAATCAATCACATTTTAAAAGTTTTAAGAAAACTGTAATAGTTATTGCGTTTATGAATTGAAGTATCAGTTTTCACATTCGAATACGTACATATATATAAAGATGTTTTAAAAATGTCTGATTCTTACATACAGTAAATGTAATGCTAATATTTCGTAATGATTTGTTTATTGCTTTTTCTGTTTCTATAAACGGGCAAAAGAAAGCTGCCGTTGTTTGCTTTCAATAGACAGGCGCAAGGACCTGCCAGTAAACAGGCACGTAGCCAGGATTTCGTGAGGGGGGGGGTCTGTGACATGAAATATTGTGGTCATCACACCAGGAGCTCGGTCATTCTAAACTGTTTTACTGGATCATATATTGGTTCGTTTAGCCAGGATTTCGGGGGCGGGGGAAGGGGAGTGACGAAATTCTGAAGGCCCAGGAGCTCGATGCCCTGTTTGTTAGGACAATAAAATTAGGATATGTTGGTAAATATTTTAATAACAAACTATCAAGAAATCTCGAGTAAAATAATTTTAAGAAATTTACAATTCCTTTCATTATGACCTCGACTATTATAAAAAGTAAATACGTATTCACTTTTTATACTTAATAATGTTTGTAAAATATTTTACAATATTTGCGTTCCTTTCTATGTTGAATCAAATGTTAACAGAACTTTCTTTCCACATAAATTTTTATTTTTATTATTCCGTCAACTACTGTCTGTTCCAAATGACAGGTTAAAGGAGCAGCAGAAATTGTTTTTGAAATAACATGTTTGATACTGCAAGGATGCGATAACGAAAAATTATGATAAAAAATGTCCACGCTGTTACACAAGGGCACTATTCTTTCGGAAGCTTGAAATCTCCCTGACTAGTAGCAGCAATTCTGAGAATTCCGTAACTTTTCTAGATATTTCAAATTCCCTGAATTTTCCAGGATATCTCGCTCACCTCGCCACCATGTATTGCAGGTAATACAAATCTCCTCATAAGAAAGAATAACCAAAAGCTTCCTGTAGCTTTTTATTTTTAACGCTGATCCTTTTTCTCATTTCATTTTGTTTCATCCTTCCTTATTTTTTTTCATTTCTGGTCTCGAAGGGGGGGGTCAGGACCCCCCCCCTTGGCTACGTGCCTGCAGCAAGTGAGAGACAGAGGGCTACATATTTCTTGTTCCTGATTCCAATTAACTGACTTCAAGAAGGAACAAAGGTTCGCAACTCTTTCTGTAGAAAAAAAAAGGAAAAGGAAAACAATAAAAAATATATAGCCTATTTACTATTGATATTTTCGAAGTTTCTTGTCGTCAATTCCTTTCCTACAGAAGATGAAATATTGCCTTACATTAAAAAGGTTCTGTACTATCATATATATATATATATATATATATATATATATATATATATATATATATATATATATATATATATATATATATATACAGTGGTGGATCCAGGATATGATCAAGGGAGGAGCTAAACTATAGTTTGCAGCTTTATACAGTGTATATCTGAGCGTCAAAGGGGAGTTATATCCCCTATAGCCCCCTTGGATCCTGCGCCCCTTATAGCACCTATATATATATATATATATATATATATATATATATATATATATATATATATATATATATATATATATATAGTAAACTCAGGGCGCAATTGTTTCAAATAACCCCCCTGATAACTATTTTAGGTAGATTGGAGGTGAATGTGAGCTACGAATCCTACTGGGGTTCAAAATTAATGAAGTGTCCGTGTTACGGAGGTGTCAGAATTCTAGTACTGCATAAATCCGTAAGATAAGATGAAACTCTGTATACAAACTCCTCATTAAAAGTAAGAGAACACATACCCCAGAATTTTCAAGAATTCCTCTTTTGAGGGACAAAGGAGACAATTTATATGGATTTTTCTTCAATTCTGCGTTGTGTGTCTCATCTTCACAGTGAAACGGCTGAACCATTTGATTTTTTTTTGGTCTCCCGCACCACTGAGATTTATTTTCAAATTACAGTAAGTGTTTTGAATTGAGACGGTACTAAAATGTTATTGGTGAGTGGTGGGACTGTCCGTGTCCGTGCCTGTGAGTATTCGTGAAATAAAGTGATCTGTCCCGTGATAATATACAGGGTGTTTCAAAACACCGACAGCGTTTGGGAGATGATTCCTGACGAGAGAAAAAAAAGTATACACCAGCCTGAGTGCACAAATGCTTCGTTTCGAAGTAAGAGGCTGCCGAAAACGTGAAAAAGAATGTAGTTTAAAGATCCGTAGCTCCAAAACTAGGGGACGTACCGTAGTTGGGTCAAAACTACTTAGGAACTAATATTATCCTATCCAAAAATAAATGTTTCAGAATCCTAAAGTACTCACGCAACAATTTTTGTAAAGGGAGTTTGGCTACGGGTATATAATTTGAAGTACTAATCAATTACCTCTATAAAAATTATTGGGGAAGTACCGCAGGGTTTTGAAACATAGATATTTGGATAGGTCACATAAGGTAAACGCGCCGGATTTCGACAGGTTAAGGACCTTTTTCAAAATCAATTGCCTATTGTGGCCATAATATTGGTCGGTGTTGGCCCATTTTTTCCCTTGAAATGTACAGTCTCTCTAATACTAAAAGTGACTTCAAGGCTCAAATGCTAATGTTAAATATTTTTATGAAACTGGAACTCGCCAATGGAACCCGAATTCGACACACTTCACCTGGTTTCGACAGTTGCAGTATCTGAATTCGACACCTTCAATTATATCCATGTAAAACATTAAGTCGGCATTGTTAGTAGTAGTAATCTCTTCTCAGCTTCAAATATTGTTTTATTATTATGCAGGAATTATCAGACGGGCAAAAGAACACAACTTAAATTTTCTGAACTGAGTAGTTATTTCGATGATCCTCAATTCGACATGCAGGAACCTGATTTCGACATTCGATATCGAACTGAGGTTACAACTATCGGAGAATTATGCAACAAATAGCTTTATGAAAGACTTTGAACATACTTGTACGTTTAGATATTCAGTTAAAATTATATTTCCACTACTGAGCATGAATTTGACAACCTTGTCGAAATCCGGTTCACGTTACAAATAAAGGCTAGTGTTTTCGACAACCCCCCGTTCATGTTACATCACAACTTTTGTCCTCACAGAAGAAAACAAAACGCACTGATTGAAACTCCTTTACAACATTAAAGTACCACTATTTGCTTGAAGCAAACCTAACTTTAATAAAAGTCTTACGAAAATAACCTGCCGTCTTATGATTTTCTTAAGATTATGTGTTTTTTCTCGAAGAGTGTGTCACACACACAACAATGTACTTCTTTTCTCCATACATATGACTCATCTACTGTAACCATATTTCTGACACGAGAAAAGACACTCCCATAATGTTGCCACTTCTATTCACGATCGCAGGGATGACATCTTACGCTTATTTCACAACATTTAAGCACAGGTATGTCGAATTCGGGTGCCTGTCGAATTCAGGCGCGTTTACCTTACTAGTTCCTAAGTGAAGTTTTGACCCGACTTCCTATAGTTTTGGACCTATGGATCTTTAAAGTTGATTTTTTCACGTTTTTAGCAGTCTCTGACTTCAAAAGGAAGCATTTGTGCACCCAGGTTGGTCTATACTTTTCGTCTTGTCTTGGTGTCAGGAATCACTTCCAAATGTGTTATTTTGAAATACCCTGTATATATGTAAAAATTTGTTCTTATTATGGATGTGTCCGTTCTTGAGAGGCTCTTGTAAATGGTTTCACTTTATGTTTTTTTTTTTCATATAGAGCTGTTTACAAAACATTGTACACTGAAGAAGTTGTTATTGCAGTATTTTATTCCGCAAGATTCAGGAATGTGAGGATTTGTCCTAGCCGAGATTTCGTTTCGCGAGGTTCTACCCAGGCGACATTTCTTCCCTTGAGAGTTTGAGTAGTCTAAATTTCGGCCCGCGAGGTTTTGGCTGCGAAACCAATTTAAATTAATGCATAGCTAGAAATTCTACAATTCAAATTATTTCTTTTCAGCTTCTTTTCAGAGTAGTATCATGGTTGAAGGTTTCGGAATTATTCTGTAATGTAAAATAAATAAATAATAAAAAAAAAGAAAGTAAGAAAAGAAAGTTATTTTACGATTTAAAATAATAAGGTATCATGCCAAAAACAATCAAATAAGCTCTCAATTATAGTTTAATTATAAATGGAACTTCATTTGTCTGTCTCTTGTCTTATTGAAGGTATTTTCAGCATCAAGCTATATGAGATACGAAACTATAGTTTAAGATGGAATTTCAACTCCTCCCACCAGGAGTCGAAACCGGTGGCGCACGCTAACCACTAGACCAACAAAGATTGCTAGGAAATTTCGGAATAAAATGTATCCAAATTGTTGGAATTGAAGAGTGGCACAAAGTGCTTATTAATATTGCACTGACCGTTGCTAAGTTAAGAGGAGTTAGTATGTAGAAATGAAAAAGAAGAATTGTTACGATTAAGACGATTGATTAATTCGTAATCAAGATTTCGGGGTTTTGTACGAAAGGGAGTAAATGAGATTAAGTTATTGAGCTAGACTACAATAGTGTTTTGTGTCCAGTAAGATATGTTTGGTTTTATGTTTATTTGGACTCTGTGTTACATAGTACACACGTTCTTGTGGGAAAGATAAATAAATAATTTGATTAGCATATAATTTTGATTAACATATTTGGCGCAGTCGGTAGGATGCCATATAGTAAAATGTGTCTGTCCAAACCTGTAATTGTTTCTTTAAGTTGTGATGATCAAGATATGCAATTTTTAGTGGATACCGGAGCAGTTGTTTCTGCCATAAGTTTAAAGCAACAATAGAAATATTTTCCTGTAAGCAAACTGTTGACGTTTTCTAGTTCACTAAGAAATGCCGATTCATCAGTTATTTCAACATTGGGGTACGTGAATGTCCGAGTTAACTTTCATAGTCAAGAGTGCAATTTATCTCTTGTGGTAATTAAGTCTGATTTATCCATACCCATTTTAGGTAGAGACTGGTTAGATATTTTAACTCCTATGTGGAGGCAACAAAACTTGGATAATTTCTTGAAGATTGAAACTATAGCACCGTTGGTTAATGAAAGTAACGAAACACAGTACTATAAACAGCAGATTCTAGCTCAGTTTGATGATATATTTTCTGATAATATTGATCAACCAGTGAAAGGATATAAAGTAAGTATTCCAATGAAGGCGGAGAACATTCCTATTTTTAGGAAAGCCTATGACATACCCTACGCTTTATTAAACAAAAAGTGGATAAACTATGCACTTTGAAAATCTGAAAAAAAGTTGAGTTTTCAGATTGGGTCACACCCATGGTAGTCGTTCGAAAGAAAAATGGGGATATTCGGCTCTGCTGTGATTTTAAACAAACACTTAATCGTTATACAGAAAAATGTACATATCCCATTCCTAAAATTAGTGATATTCTTAATAAGATTGGGGGAGCTAACTATTTTGTTGTATTAGACCTCACTAACGCGTATCTACAGTTACAGGTCGATGAAAACTCAGCTAGGTATTTGGTAATCCACACTCCATGGGGGCTTTTTCAACAGTCAAGATTACCCTTTGGACTAAATTGCTCGCCCCAAATTTTTCAACGGTTTATGGACCAAATACTACAGAATTGTCAAGGGATTGCGACGTATCTAGATGACATATTAATCTGGGGTAACTCGTTGGAGGAGTGCTTTAATAGAACTGTAAAGGTATTGGAAAAGTTTAAGGCATACAATGTGAAGGTCAGAAAAGATAAGAGTATATTCTTCAAGACTAACATCACGTATTTAGGATATGATTTGGACGGGGATAATATTTTGCCGGCCAAATCCAAATTAGAGCCGATACTTACAGCACAACCGCCAAATTGTGTTCAAGAGTTGCAATCTTTTCTGGGAATGGTAAATTTTTACCAAAGACATTTACCTGCTTTGTCAATGAAAATTCCCAATTTGAATCAATTATTACATAAAGGTGTTCGATGGAATTGGGATAGAAAACATCAAATCGAATTTGATTTAATAAAAAAGAACATATCAGAAGCACAAGTTCTCCACCCCTTTAACGAAAAGGAAGAGATTCTGATTATGACTGATGCATCTCCCTACGGTGTGGGAGCCGTGCTATTTAATAGTAATAAAATAAATTATAGACTGTCGAATGTGCGTCAGCAACACTTTCCAAGGCGGAGCGGAATTACTCACAATTTGAAAGAGAGGCTTTGGCAGTAGTTTTTGCGATAAAGAAGTTCCATAAATACATTTACGGCAGATCCTTTAAAATTTTAACAGACTCTCAGCCGGTTCGCTGGATTTTTGGAGTAAAAGCGCCACCTTCCACTATAACTCCACGCTTATTAAGATGGTATTTACTGCTAACAAATTATAATTTTGAAATTATATATCACAAGGATGTAAAAGTTGCGGATTTTTTATCAAGATTTCCTCTGAATACATCTACACAAGACGAAGAGATGTCGCAATACTGTATGAGTCAAATTCAAACGTTTCTCTTAACAGAACAGGAAATTGTACAGGAAATGCAGCAAGACAAATGGATGCAAACCATTCTAAACTGGACAAGGAATGGTTGGCCTAAGAAACTACCTAACACTCTGGATGATAAAGAACATAAACTGTTTTTCAAACATCGCTACAATTTGGAAATGCAAAATAATCTATTATACTTGCAAGGAAAAGTAATTGCGTTATTAGCCTTCAAACCTCGTTCTTGGTTTTCTATTCCACGTATTAAGCTGGATAAAACACGAAATGAGACGGAGAAGATTAATGGACAAACCATATGGGTTAAAAATCATCAAACTTCAATACCGAAGTTTATTAGAGGAGTATTACTAGGTAAAGTGGGAAAGAACACTTATAAAGTATTAGTGAATGGTTTCACTCGTCTGTATCATGCTCATCAAGTTAAATTTGGCATGGACCTGGAAAACCGGCAGAAATACAGGGAAGGTCCAAACGAAAACGAAAGTATGAGAAATGATCTGTTGAGGCCAGGGGGCACTCCAATATATCCGACTCTCTGGCGGCAATACAGTTCTCAATCAGTTTCACCAGGGGAAACACGAGACAATGAAGTGCTAGAAAATATCAGAAGATCGACAAGGATAAAGAGACCTCCAGTTCGATGGGGATACACGTAAAAAGAAAGTAAGATTTTTTTTTGTAAAGGGGAGAGAGTTGTTGGAATTGAAGAGTGGCACAAAGTGCTTATTAATATTGCACTGACCGTTGCTAAGTTAAGAGGAGTTAGTATGTAGAAATGAAAAAGAAGAATTGTTACGATTAAGACGATTGATTAATTCGTAATCAAGATTTCGGGGTTTTGTACGAAAGGGAGTAAATGAGATTAAGTTATTGAGCTACCTGTAGACTACAATAGTGAGTTTTGTGTCCAGTAAGATATGTTTGGTTTTATGTTTATTTGGACTCTGTGTTACATAGTACACACGTTCTTGTGGGAAAGATAAATAAATAATTTGATTAGCATATAATTTTGATTAACACAAATTACTCTATCAGAGTTGGCGTGGGCCAATGAAAACTCTCTGACACGTGATCCACGGCCACTTGTAATAAAATAAGACTGTGAAATTGTCACTAATCGGAGTTTGAATTTCTACTGTCAATTGCTCAAGCACCACTCTGTTACAATAATGGTGGATTTGACCTTTACGATATAAAATGATAAAATGTTTGTCAGTGTGGAAATTGAAGCACTTTGAGATGGGGGAAATTAGTGAGTGCCTAAAATATACATGTACTAGGAGAGTATTCTTGCAAGTGTTAATTTATCAACGCATTCCAAAAGAAACTTATATTCTAAGGAAAGTACCCCCTGTACAATATGGAGAAGGTTATGGTTTCTCAGTTCACAGTATTTTTCTCACAAAAGACTTGAAAAATTAGTTTTTCATAGCGTATAAAAGTGCTCGGGTACCCTCTCTATAAAGTATGCTCATAATTGTAATTTGTGTAATCACTAAAACACCACGTTAAATTTAAGTTACAAATGTGCATAATTGCAATTGTTATGAATATTTATTCAAAGTAGTTTAGCTTCTAATTTATAAAAAGCAAAGAATAGACTTATTAAAAATTAGGTACAAAGTTGAATAACACAAATAAGCCATTGTTAATACAAGTTTACATTTTCCATAACTCGTAATTTTCCACCTTAAAACAAATCTGAATACTTTTTCGTGGTAAATCATCCGCAGCAGAATTATTTCCATCCTTCAACCAAGAAATAACTAGCTCGTCTACATTTAAGCTTGTCTAACGGTGGGCCAATATTGATGAACAACAAGTTAGACAATGTTTGAGCACTTAGTCTATTTCTAATATCAGTCATCTGTAAATTCATAAGGGGAAATCCCCGTTTGCACTCTGTCGTGGAAATTGATAATACTTCCATCCGACATAGAAACTTCTACAACTCCTAATCGACAATCTCCTTGTTAGACTTAAATCTGATAACGATTTTTCTCGGTCAGTTTTGAAATACTCAGCAAGAAGTATCACATCTCTATCACCATACATCTTTTCAATATCGACCATGTCAGTTGACAATATCGATTCATGGAGAACAGAAACTTCATCTACCACACCTTCGATAGGGAATCTTGTGCATAAATTATCAATTAAAGCCTGGTAAACTCATGATTTCTTATTTGTTTATAAATTTAATTTTTGTAATTACACATGAAGGTTTGATGTCATTACCAAGTTCCCTCCCCCTAGAAAGAAAAAGGGAACGAGGTTCCTGGGAAGTGTTCAGAGGTGGCTGGGAATTCCTCCCCCTTCTTCCCTTTCAATTACCAAACTGCTGTTTGTCATGAGCCAAATTATGAATTTCAATTTTACTATCATAATATAATTATTTCCTTGTTGAATTATCGATACTTTTCAGTGGAAAAAAGGATGAAAACTTCAAGTCCCAAATCAAGGTAAGTAGACCAACATAAAGGGAAAAAAAGTTTAAAATTTTCCATATAATTATGCGTACAATCCAAACTTAAAAATTTCAGTGTAATTAAGCTTACAGTACAAATTTCATGTCTATTTTTCTCACATAGTTTGATTGTTCTGTGCTGTAAACGCTCCATATAATAAACATAAGCTTCAGCAATTATTATAGTAGAAAGCAATGGATATATGAAGCTAAGCACTGTATTTTTTGTTTCTGATTTTTTTCTCAACTAATATCGATCGTTTTCGATCATTTTTACAAACCAATTCCCTACCAATTTTCCATATATAGAAATCCCCCCCTTAAAGGAGAATTTTAAAATGCTAGGACACATTCTGTTTATTTTCAATAAAGAGTTAATACACTGAGTTTCAGCTCCGTAACTTTAACGACTTGCGAGATACTCAATGTTTTTCGCAAAAATTCGGATCCCCAATACCTCCTTAGGATATGTATTATATAATGAAATCGATATATCATCCCAGTTTGGATTAAGGCCTAACTATATACCAAAAGTCATTTCATTTGACTTTGCAATTTGGCCGTGATGATCAGGCACAAATAGTTACATTCAATTTTTTATATAATAATTTATATATTACAGTGATTCAAAAATGTATTTTTCCAGTGGTTAGCTCCTCTAAAAACTCACAGGCATCGAAAGCCAAGTAATAGTATAAGTCCTATTGCTATTATTATAATTACAAATATCAATATCCAAAAGCGCCTGAAGTTCTTTTTTCACTTAGATATACTCACCTTAGGTAAGTAGACAGAAACAAATAAAAAAGGAAGGGAAATGAAAGTCATGAAAGTAAAACGCAGACAAATTTACAAGTCTTCAGGAGACACTGTCTACAATGCAGTGAGCAGAATGAGTCGGTAGATCAGACTGAGGCGGTGGGTCGCAGTGGGTCATGGTGGGTGGTGGGTCGCAGTGGGTCACATGCTGTTGACCCACGGACCCACTCAGAAAACGACCCACTCCATCTCTGCTACTAATTAATTACCCATTGTTAGGATAAGATTAGTTGAATTGGAGTTTATCATTCCTTTCAGTACTGCGGCTATATAAGCTTCAGCTTTCTCCGGCCCCAGTGGTAACAACTCACATCTCAACTGAGCTCCTCCGTGGCTAAGCGGTTAGCGTACGCGCCTTTGGTGTGGGAGACCCGGGATCGATTCCAGGCTATACTAATAAAGTGTATACTAACATAACTAAAAAAAAGTGAAATCCTCGTGTTGGTGGAGAATCCCCCCCTCCTGACAAGAAAAAAAAACGATTTAAGCATTTTGAACAGTTTAAAACATGATTTTAAACATAATTTCAAAATCATGTAATAACTTATTTGTTAAGACCTTTTGCTCTTTACTATCAACCAATGATGTTATTCTAATTTTTTAACAACCGGCTCGGAATTATATATATATATATATATATATATATATATATATATATATATATATATATATATATATATATATATATATATATATACAGAGAGAGAGAGAGAGAGTAGATAAATAGATAAATAGATAGATAGATATAACTCTCTTAGGAGACAAACTGTACAAGGTAGCAGGGTTGGCTGGTTTAAACCAAGGTTTAAACCAGCTGGGTTTTTCAAAAAAAAACAACTGGTTTAAACCAAAAAACAAAAAATGTTCGTAAAAGTGTGTTTGTAAAATCTTGATGAACACACATTTGTGGGTTATCACGTTTCACTCCCATATATTATTCGTATTATATTCAGACCTAAATTCCCCATTCATTACTCAAAAAGAATATACTACAAAAGCAACTTTTTTTTACAAGTTTATAAATGTTTATTTTGTGATTTTTTGTAGTTATTATTATTGTTATGTAATTGCAATCGAAGAAAAATTCTAAATATTGTTTCGTTTCAATGTTTACTATTGATAAAATACATCGAAAATGCCGTACTTTGTGTGTGTGTGTGAGGGGGGTCATACAGACTCCACGAGAGGCATTTAGTGAAATAAGTATCTTTGGTATCTATCTATGTATAAATGAGTTTGAGCCAAAGTGGACTCAAATAATTCGTATCTTTATTCACTTTTCTTATTGATATGCAGATTAAGTCGGTGTATTTCTTTAATTTGGACCAATAAAAGTCGTTGTTAACTAACTTGAACTAAATTAGTTCTTCTGTACTCCGTAGTACTTTGAAATTGTTCATATGTAATTCTGTGTTTTTGGTTTCACTTGTGGAACTGTGTATCTTTTTGTCCTTCTGAAATGACTCTTGACAGTTATATTAAGAAGCATGTAAAGATCAGTACAACGTATTTTTTTTTTATCAGGATTCCTTCGTGAGTGAGTCGGCAGACGTATCGCATTTGTGGCCAATTAGTCCTGGTTCTGAGTTCAAATGGAGGACAATTTCTCTCGGATGTAACTCGAGAAGCAGTTTTTATTCCGCTTTAAGCTTATGTGACCCCTTCCAGCATAACCCGGTTGTTGCATAATAACACAAAGGCAAAACAAACTTATTTCTGTCCATATATGATAGGAATATATAGAGCAAATCATTTAAACCATAAAAACCTGGTTTAAACCAAAAAAACCTGGTTTAAACAAACAAACAAAAAAAACGGTTTTTTGGTTTTTTAAATAAAAACCGTGGTTTTTGCCAACCCTGCAAGGTAGACAAAAGCAAAATTTTTACTAGATACCACAAGTGACAAGAAGCGACCTTCACAGCATCCTAATACAAGGTTGTGTGATGAAATTAGGCACTACTGCGAACATCTTGGAAACAAATTGCCCAAGATAGATGGTTATCAAAAAGTATTGGAAAGACCTTAATCCAGCAATGGATCGACAAGTGTTGATATGTATGCATTTCAAATATGAATAACCCTCACCGTTACACTCGTGTGGTCCCAGTTCTCATTCTTGATATCTGTGCATTTGAGAGTAAGAAATAAACCGCTTATATTTTGTTCTACGGAATCATATGTTTAACCCTTTAGCTGTAAGAATTTCTAAAAACGAAGTTGGTTAAACTAAAATTTACTGTTCCTGGGTATAACTGAATAAAATTTACTGTTATGTCTGGTTATAACAAACAGTTCTGCGAACTCGAAATATTTTTAACAACCGGTTCTAGCGAACCGGTTCGAACCGCTGAATAGCACTACTGCTTGCAACTAACCTTTTCATTTATTTTATCCTGGTTAAGACTACTTTTCGTTGGGTACAGAATATATCAGCATAGATTAGCAATTCTCAACATATTTAATAACACGACCCTCTTTTATTACACTCTCTTGCCAGCGACTCTCATAACTACTTTCTTCGTTGTTATAAGCTTTTTAGGTCGATTGTAAAATCTAATACTATGGAGATTTCACGCAATCCATCAATATACATGGTGAAATAAAAGTCTTCACCACCCTTGTGTGTTGAGAACGGGTTGAGTCATGTTACATGCTTTAAGTCTGGAATTTACCAGAAATACGCTTGTGCGGATACGAGCCCTAAAACAAGTCATTTGCGAATTACTGCTTCTTAAAGTTTTCTAATTATGCACTCAGAGACGAGAAATCAGAACATTCATATAGGATGAAAATAGTCTTCTGAATGGGAAGCACTTTTTGATAATTTTCTTTCTCTCACAGTTCTTTTTACAAAAAATAAAATAAAAATAAACGTAAGTTTAAAACCAGTTTTAAAAAATACACTTATTTAAAACAAAATGTTTAAAAACGTATGTAAAATTTCTTTCAAACAAAACAACCCTAATCACAATAGTGTCTTATATATATATATAGGGTGGCCCATTTTAATCTTTCCATGAAAATATTTCAAAAACGGTTGAACATAAATAAACTGAACAAAAACTCAAATAGGAAATACCATGGGGCAAATCAAATGGTGTTGTCGCGGTGCCCCCCAGGATCGCCTTTCATGGGCCAGGAAATTTTAAACGAAAATATGGATCAAGTGATACCTCGTTCGATAGATCTTCATATACTAAACAGCGTTGTGGCAAAAGATTATTCACATGGGTCACCGTTTTCAAAATGGATGTCAAGACATGGGGTGATATCAATAAAAATACGTAACTACTCTTGAGAAGTCCTGCTCGAGAATCGGAGTAACTACACCTGGAGTAATCTCCTCCCTCAATTTCGTATCAATAAAACAAGCCACTACTCAGATCTAGTCTGCTCCAGATTTATGAACGTTTACTCGCGCTTCCTCTGCACGTAGCACTGAGTCGTTATCAATAAAAGAAGTGGTTACTTATTTCTCCCATCTGTTGGGCGGTCATTTCGTTGTGAGTAAAGTGCATTTGTGGATATTATAAAAGAGTTTCCAGTGATACTTTCAAAGTCACAGTTACCAGAAAGTACGCGAAGGAAAGCCGAAGCTTTGAAGGCAATTACAGTGAAATGCAACGAAATATCAAATACATCTACGACTGAGACACAAATCCAAAAGAGAATCTTTAATATTCGAGCGAGAATAAAACAAAAAATTAAAAAACGGGAAACAGGAGCGTCATTTAGGAAGGGCAGGAGGGGGCAATTGCCCCCCCCAAGAGTTTGAGGAATACATATATATTAATCGATTGTCTACTAATATACTAGTACAAGACGAGAAAGTCTTATGTCGGTGGCGTTCTTGCCCCCCTCAAGCGAAGTCTGAAATGACGCCCCTGACGGGAAACAAGAAAGTAACACTGAAACCATGGGAACGAACCTATTGGAGCTGATGGATGTTGATTCGAATCCAGCAATATCAAGATTAACACGACAAGCGCATATCACGTGTTGGCCAAGGTCTTTGTAGATTGTTTGGGTTTAAGAGCGAAATCAGACACTTGGCCCCTTTGTTTCCTTTTTTTAAAAAAAGTCCAGCCAGTCACATCATAAAGCACATCCATCCGATTGCGTTTTCCACACCATACGTGTCCCCTTTCGCCTTGGCATAAAAAAAAAAAAATACATTCTCTCATGTATACACCCTTCCTATCAACGTTGAGTGGAATTGATTTTGAGTTTAACGTCCTTTTCAGTAGCGATGCTATGAGACTGGATTCACTGATTAACGTGGAATCCGAACCACATGAGCTCCCGCCGGGAATCGAACGTGGGTCTCTCATGCCAAAAGCATGTACGCTAACCGCTTAGCCACAAAGAAGCTCTTTCTATTAGCGTATTCGTTTCCAAAGTACTAGGTTTCTTTATTGCCACGTGTGTATAGTCAAGTGCTCCGATAGCACCCGGAAATGTATATTGTTCTTGCCACTCTGCCTTTGCTGTTTGCATATTACGCACACTTCCGGAAACAATCAATTTTCAGATATTGCAATAATCGCATCCATTACATTTGTAGTAGTCATAGATATTACTTTGAGCAACACCAGAATCCCTTGACATTCCGACCTGGAATTCAGGATTACTCACGTAACGCAAGAAAACCCGCATCTTTTCCTCATTACGTAGTGCACCAACCCAAATTTAGGTTGCTTCTCCTAAAAAGTGTTGTGCTAACCACTCTACATTTTCTTTCATGAACCTATAATGTTTTTGCAACATTTCTATGCAGTTTATAAGTTTTTCTGTGTAGCAAAACAATCATATAATCTGCCATATTTAACACGGAGTCACCTATTTAGCTTGCTCCATAAATTTGGAGAAGTTACTAGCATCACAGAGGAGTCTTTGATTTTTATTGATATCAAACGCGGAGTAGTTACTCGGCTCGAGAATAGAGGTGTGGTTACTTCAAAAGGGCGGGGCTTCTCCGAGGTCAGCCGAGACGAGTAGTGCTCAGTTCTCTTTTTATTGATACCAATGCGAGTAACTACTACAAAATTGGGAATAATGAGTAACTTCTCCGTTTTATTGATATCACCCATGGTGCCTGTACCAGATAAAACGTCCAGTACCACTGATATGAAAACGGTTGAAGATAACGGATGAACAGAATAAAACTCCTATAAGAAATCTCAGAGGGTATTTATCATTCTACGGCTCGAAAATGTTGCAACAGAGGAGATGATTAGAGTAAAAGTGCCATAATGCAAAGGAAGAAATCTAATTTTTATAAAATCATCGTTCCAATGTTCCCCGTAAGTGGTTGAAGCGGGACGGGAAGGAATGGTGAAATTGCAAATGAGAACCTTAGCTTTTGCAAATTGTATCTACACAACAAAATTATTTTAAATGTGTTTTTGTAAGAGATAAATGTCTCTGTAATGGGGTAAAATATGTAAATTCTTGTTAAATGGTACCTTCCGTTTTGATTGCAGGCAATGGTTTGATGAAAAAATGAATCAACTGAAATGCGAAACAAATTTGTTCAACAATGTAATTTTAGAACCATGTGTACAAACGTTGGTTTTGCTCAAAAGTTGTCTGCACAATATTGGTTCATTACAGTACCAGTCACTTGGACAAACCATACCTATTGCAAGTAAAAGTGGGGTTATCATTTGAGATTTTTCCATTCATTCTCGCTTCACTCACTCACGGAGGGAGATCGGAAAGATAATTTTCTAACAATTAAATTTCCTCTTTAGCATTATGTCACTTATACTTTAATAATCTTTTTCACTGTTGGATTATTCTCGAGGCGTGGAATGATAAATACCCTCTATGATTTCCTGTACGAGTTTTATCCTATTCATTTATCTCCAAACGTTTTTATATTAGTGGTACTATCCGTTTTATCTGATAAAGGCACCATGTCTTGGCGACCATTTTGAAAACGGTGACGCATATGAACAATCTTTTGCCACAACGCTGTTTAGTGTATGAAGATATATCGAACGAGGGAGGATCACTTGATCCATATTTTCGTTTAAAATTCCTAAGTTTGGCCTGGGTCCCCATGAAAGGCAGCCCTGGGGGGCACCGCGACAACATCATTCGATTTGCCCCATGGATTTCCTATTTGAGTTTTTGTTTGGTTTATCTATGTTCAACCGTTTCCATATTAGTGGTACTGGTACAAGTAACATATCTTGGCGGCATTTTGAATACGGTGGCCGATATGAAAAATCTTTTGTCACATCGGTGTTTAGTTTATAAAGATCTATCGAACAAGGTGTCAGTCGCCCCATGTTTCCATTTAAAATTTTAAAGTTGGGCCCCAGGCCCCCTTGAAGAGCGGCCCTGGGGTGCACCGCGACATTACCATTCGATTTGCCCCATGGTATTTCCTATTTGAGTTTTTGTTCAGTTCATTTATGTTCAAGTAAGGATATTTAACCTTACAATGCTGAGAGGGACATATATGGGTCATAGTGGTAAGTAATCTGTGCTTTTTTACTTAACGGTATGTAGTTGCTGGGAACGTTCGAAGGTAGTTGTAATTCCACAGTTTCCGCATATATGGTACTATTAAGCGTACCGGTACTTCCGTTACTCATTTTTGTTTTCTCTTGCAAAACTATTTTTTTCCACAGAAAAAAAAATTAAAAAAATCATGCATTGTAGGATTAAATAGACATATAACCTTATTATTAGGAAGAAAGTTTTTAGTATTAATATTGAACTCCGTTTATAGACATTTCATTTATAAATTCTACGCAATTCGAATTCGCATTCAGTTTCATGGGCATCAGACGCTGATTTAAAGCAATAATATGTTTTATTTAACACAATTTAAGTATATATGTATATTGATTTCTAGAATGTGTAATCCGTAGGGGCTATGTTTAGAACAGACAAACAAACAGACAGACATACATGGTCATGTTTAAACGCCTGAGAAATATACAACCCCTGTGTACAACTATGTTGTATTGGAATGCATAACTCGTAGGATATGATGCTGTACTTTTTAAAAATATCAAAACACTTCCATTGTACTCCTAAAAAATGTAGTTAAGAAATAACGGACACGTTTCGTTAAACCATCTGTACAAAATTTGGAATCGAGCAGCGGGAACGGCACGTCTCTAGCTCTTGTGGTTTTCGAGATCTCATTGTCGAAAAGATTGGAGACAAACATATATACAAATTTTTCTTCGGAGACAAGCATATCAATTATTGCATTTTAACTTTTTTCTCCTCTGTGGAATTATATTTCTTTCCTTGTCTCCGAAGTGAAATTTTGAGATACGACCCTTCGTCAAGTTGTTGACGATATACAGATAAACTTAGAATTTTAATGTATAGACTATTTTGTTTATTTATATTATTACATTTTGTGCCAAGAAAATAATAAATCCTACTACAAAATACGAGTAGGTTGGAGAGGTACACTGCCTCTAATCTCGGGCGCTACGAACTTATACACACTTTGCTGCTTAACTAAGTTTTCTAAGCAGAGAGGTAATATACGATTATCAATTAGTAGGTTTTTCAAATTAATAGTCGGAAAGTCCTGTGGAAGCAGATTAAGTAATTTGGTAGTTCTGAGTATCGATCATTTTACAGGAAATTGTGGATCAATCTGGCTTCTAAAAGACAGACAGTATTTCGTTCTGTTACAGTAAAATGAGCATTGAACTGTGTGAGTCAGTGCGATGAATATGGTATTTATACGAATGCAATTTAGTGACTTCCTGAACAAAGTTGAGAGATTTAGACCGGTTGATGGTTTCTTTAAAATCTATTATTTAAATCAAGATTTATTTTACTTAAAATCAAAATATAAATTTAATACGAATTGTATATAATAAGCTCAAAACTATCCTCTTAAACTAAAATCAGGCACAAAGTGTATTTTCTAATTTTAGTCGCCGGTCGACGCTGCGTATCATCTTGGCGAAAAGCCACATATTACATTCCAGTGACCAGACGATCATTGGATCATTGATTCAGAAGAGTCTTAAATGACATGATATTCTTGTACAAAATATTAAATAACAAATTAAATACTAAGGATTTGGTCTCTGCCTTTCATCTCAGGGTACCCAATGGAAACATACGTGTGGGCAATGGGAATTTCTTTTATTCTAAGAAATCTCGAACAAATGCAACAAAACAGTCACCAACGTGGAGGATGGGTGCATTGTACAACAAACTGAGTAAATATAAAAAAAAAAATCTGGATATATACGGTATGAGTCAGAATAGATTTCGCAGATATATTACAGCTATTCTATGTAACTCTCATATGAACACTGTCATTGGGTAGAATTACCTGTTGTGTTCCTCTTAAATAAATAAATAAATAAATTCCATGCATAGTTTTCCTCTGCACAATGCATGCATATTTCAGAATAGTAGACGAAGAAGAAGGAAAAGTAGATAATATGTCAAATTTTGATATGAAAACAATACGTAAGAAAAATGGTATTAAATTGCATGATTTTTTTTTTTTAAATGCAGTATGTTTATGCCTTCCTTTCTCCCTTTTTTTTTCTTTTAAGTCCCATAGCATCGTTCCTCATAAACTTGTCTTTAAGTTGGACACACTTGAGAAATGAACACTTCGCGAATATTATTATCAACGACATTATGGAACATGAAAACATTTTACTTTCGAACGACATTAGTAGAAAAGGAAGTAATTATGGTGATCGTGGCAAAGAAAAAAAAAAAAAAAAAAAAACGAGTTTTTAACGGATTTGCATGTTGTATTGCCGAAGAACTGATTTTTAAATGTCCATCATTACGTTCTTTTTTTCGTTCCGATGTTTGCACTCACTGTTCAACATCCAGATCAAATTTCTATAAGATTCTTAGTTTTTCCTCTCGCTGCTCTACTGGCTAGTGTGTGTGCCTTCGGCACATGGTCCAGAGTTCTATTCCCGGTGGTAGAGCACAAAAAATTGATCTCATAATTATCCACTTTCATTATCCAACCATCTCTTCAAGCAGAAAGGGCATGGCTGTGAGACGTTAAACTGAACAAATAATTTCATCGCATATTTTTTTTTTTTTTTCGAATTTTGTTCATATTCCCATAAATGAGAGTTATTACTCGAGGGTGAGAATACAAAAATATGATTTTCTAAAAATGGCTCTAAAGATTTTTACTTTTTTAAAAAAATAAATCCAGCGGTGTATGCAGAATTTCATCAAGGGGGTCAAGCACTCAGTCTCATATCCTTTCAGGACAAGCGTAATTTTTGTATATCTATATAGTCTGCTGATTTTTTTATATCTCGCTCAAGGGGGTTTAAACGCCGAACAATTGCATAAATCAATATTTCATCAACAATCCAAAAACATAGTATAAGAAATTTTTGTCGAAAAATGCAAAATGGTTATTTTACTCCTGGGTAAGTTCTTTTCAGACTTTGACTAATTTGATTTTATACATATTTAATAAATGAGTATTTCATTAACATCCCTAAAGTATGGTAAAAGCCCGATTTTTCTCTATTTGTTTTAAGTTTACTTCCGAGTAAAGTACTTTATATTTTAAAACATATTTTATACTTGTAGTCATCCGGCTTCTATCCCCATCGCGTACAGTATTTATTTTCTCGTTTCATCTGTGATTCATGTACGTTTTCATTCACGGTGTCTTATCAAATAGACGCCGGAAGAAGTTTGAAAGAAAAACTGCCCGGAGCGAGGCAGTGAGCACTAGTGCCGATTTGTTGAAATTGTGGAACCTTAGTGAACAGCCCGCTTTAAATTTAACCCATAGATCACCCTTCAGAGTCAGTGACGGTGTGCTATATCCATCCTTATGCAACTACTGGTTATGAACGGTACGCTAAATGGACAAAAGACGAATAAACACTTCAAAAATATGAGATTTTAGGGAGAAGAACGGAAAAAAATAAATTGAGGCGAACAAAATTAAAAAAAGCAGTGCTAGGAATAGTAGGGCGGAGAAAAACGATATTGAAATCAATTAAAAACAGGAAGAGTACTGATTGAGATGATTGGAAGTGAGCACTCAGTTTAAGCAAGAGAGTAGTTTATGGCCTGGCATAAGCTCTGTGATCTCTTCCCTCACTTAGCAATGCCATCCTCCTACACAGGTGACAGGAGGTCGAAGATACTGCGCTAAGCATTTGACTAACTAACTCTATGATCTATGGAAGCAGGAGGTTCAACATCGCATTTACTCAAGCTCTCCATTGACTTCCGTCCTTAGGCAACTGGATCCAGTTTCTGCTTTGTATCAGCCTCGTAGCCAGCTCGAAAATTTAGGGGGGGGCTCAATGGAAGTTAGGGGGGCCCGATCCAAAAATATTAGTTCATTCCATATTATAGTTCATTTGCAAACCTACCGTGAAAATTTTAGAGGGGGCCAGTAAAAATTTAGGGGGCCCAGCCTCCCTAGACCCCCCTGGATACGGGCCTGCTTTGTATTCCTATTCCTGCGAGATCCATCTTAACATTGTCATCCCATCTGCGTTTAGGTCTTCCTAATGGTCTTTTTCCGATTGGGTCTCCAGTTAAAATTTTGAAAGCATTTCTACTTTCTTCCATTCTTGCAACATGACCTGTCCACCGGAGCCTCCTAGACTTAATGATTCTAACAATATGAGGTAAACTGTATAAATTTTACAGTTTCTCGTTATGAAGTTTCCGCCATTCTGCCATCCTGTCTGTCTTGAATCCGATTATTCGCCTTGGGATTTATTTTGAAATAAGAACTGCCTCTTGACGCCAAATGGCGTCAATGGCACACAGCAATAGGTATGAATGACGCCATATGGCGTCAAGTGGCAGCAAACGAGTTAATATATGCGAGCCTTTTTAAAATTCGTTGATGCCTTTATACGTGTCCCGAATATGTTTATTTTTACTATTCTCTCCAAGTTGCAACAATTTTAGCTTTCAAAAAATCACGTTGCTTTGTTTTAAAAATTTTTGAAATTTCGCGCCTTTTCTAATTCTTGATTTTGTGCAGTTCTATCTTACGGATTTTGTAGTCAACACAGTTTTGCCTTTTTCCCCCTCTTTCTCTCTCTCTCTCTTCTCTGCTAGTTTAGTGCAGTCTCCTGATCGAACCATTATTCGTTCCTACGCATTGTCGCGCGACCTAATTTTTCTTTTGCTCTAATTTTTATGGTATTCCTAATTTCAACCCAAGTATCCCTCAACACTAGTGCCTTCCGAACTTCCTGCAATCGAGAATCTATTTAAATGATAATTTTGTTGCAAGAAATCTATTACATTTTTAGAACAAGTTATTGGTAACACCTTTTGCTAACATGTCTTTAGTAAAACATTTTTGCCATTGAGCTTCATCTAGTAACTCTGCAGACAATTCATTCCTTTTTGCACTGTTTTGTCCTATGGAGTGGCCGATTTTCTTTTGATTCTTGACTTTTTTTAAAAAGGATTTTCTCTTCAGAATGCAGTAATTAAATCATTTTTGGTTTATAATAGGAAAATAAAGGTGGAAAGCACTGCTTTTTATATTTCCACTAAACGTGGAATATGTTCGAAAGCCGCAGATTTTTTTTTTTTTTTTTTTTTTTTTGAGCTCTTGCATTTTTAATGTCCAGATGCATATTGATGTTTGGTACACCTCATATTTTTCATCTGGTTGCACGCCAGGTAGTGTAATACAAATGTACAAAACGTCGAAAAGGATATATATATATATATATATATATATATATATATAGTAAATTCCGATATCTTTTGAAAGGAGCGCATGGAACCAATGGAATGTCTTCCTGTTGGGGAGACTGAAGGGGGACTGACGACTGATGATCCGAGGCATAAGGAAAAAGGTGAACGAACCAACAGAACCGACTGAGAAGCAAAACGTGACCGTCAACAGTGTTGCCAAATTGTTCAATTACAGATCATTTTAATGGTCTCTTAAATTTTTTTTTGTTTTAATTTTCATTTTCGGGTGCATGCATAATTTTTTTTTTCTAAATTTAATATGTTAGTAGTACTACTCTTTATTCACATGAAATTGGTTGAAGGTTTTGAGTTGTGGCTCTCACACAATTTTAACTAACGATCATTAAAATTAACATTTTGTTAAATATTTTTTAAACAAGTTATCAAAAGAATTGTTCATTTTATTTATCAAAGTCTGTTACTACTGAGACGAGTCTACATCTTTGTAGAATTGTTGAGATGTTGAACGAATGTACATTGAACCGGATAACACTACAGTTCAGCGGTGGTAAAACTGTGATTATTATTCTGCCTTTTGGCAGGTTCTGGTACTAATGAAGTTTTTCTCTTCTTAATTTTCAGTTTGGGCCTGGAAATGTTCTTCCACGTTTCTCGATCTTCAGCTTCCACTTTAAAAAACTCCCAATATTTTCTTCTGTTTTTAAAATCATCGATCACTTGTGTTTTTCTTCTTCCTATTCCTCGCTTTCCTTCCATCTTTCCTTCTATGGCGGTATGAAGAAAATTTCTTCGCAAGATGTGTCCAATCCAATTGGCCTTTCTACGAAGGATGGTGGCTAGAAGCGTTTTCTTCTATCTGTTTTAAAACGTCTTCGTTTGTTACTCAAAACTGTGATACCTGTAACATACTGTACGTTTTTAATAAATTACATTATCGACTTTTAAAATTTGTAAAACGAGAAAGGAGATCCAAAAAACACAATATACGGAAAACAGGGGATGGTAAAAACAGATGAAATTGTCTATTTGTTTTAGTTGTTGAAGCTTAGCCTCCATTTGCAGCGCCAAGGGTATATGAGACGTGAATTTACAGTTCAAGGTGGATTCAGAAACATCATAGTGTGTTTAGTGCCCTCCCCGGGAATCGATCCCGAGATCATGTGCACGAAAGGCGCGCACACTAGCCAGTAGATCAGCGGAAAGATCGAAATTATTCGTAGTAAGAACTATGTGAACGAGAGATTAAAAACTTTGATTTATATGAACCAACTGCACGCAAAAATCATGTGGGATTATCCAAGAAATAGAACATGCAAACTTGAGTTGGTGCTCTGTGTAAAGCAATCTCACATTTCGGGAGACACAGGGCAGAGCGCTCTCCCCTTATACGAAGGATTCATGGTTTAATTCCAGGTCTTATAGTAGACAGTGTCGTGTCTTTAAAGGTTTCTTTGTAACATTTTCATCCCATGAACTCTTTCATCATCATTAGTTACGTTTATCATGCCTTTCCTTTAGCCTAAAGGGCATAAGGACAAGATATGAAAATCAATGAAGATTCATTTCATGACTCACATGCATTGGATATTAGTGGGCATTCTTGTCCTAATATGGATGTGGGGAAGACGTACAGTACTATGAAAGGAAGTGATGTTTTTTCAAGAGCTGTTCGGGGTATGATGTCCATAGTATTGCACAGTTGACTTTAATATCGTGGAAATTATTAATTAGAGTGCAGAAATTGCTGATACATGGAATACATGGGCTTGAATAGAGCCTTGTAGAAACGCGCACTCAGAAATTTTTGTTTGGATGGACCCAAAGTTTTGAGGAAATTCAGTACTACAAAACACTGTGGTATCAAACTGGTTTTATTCAACACCCGGAAAAAAATATATGTAATTTTTAAGTACTGCTATCCATAGGTTGTTCTCAGAAAAAAGTTATAAAGCCAAATTGTTATAATGAGAACAGAAAAAGCTCAGACTGCTAAACAATTATAGTTTTAGTATGTCGAGTTAAAGTCTTTTTCTAGTATTTTTAGGAACACTTTAAATATTAAGTTGGCCTTTCAATGAAGACACACAAAAGAGGTCGAAAGAACATCATTAAGACTGCAGTTAGAATGTAGCCGTAACAATTAAGTCTGACTATCGACAACTAAATCTTTTTATAACCCTGAATAAACTGAAAAACTATCCGTTTACATTAGTAAAAGAAAGAATACCAAGTACATTTTACTCTATAGTTTCAAACACAAGCCCACAACGAGACAAACAGCAATCCAGACAACAAAACAATTTCCGTGTCCTTGCATCAACATTTGATAATACATTTGACTGAGGTTACCTTCTGTTTCCTTTTGTCATTGAGATGCAATTTTATTATTAAGAAATACATATATTTACAATTAACCATAAAATAAATGTATTCAAGAACCTAGATCGTTCCCATATAAGTAGAGAATTATATTAGAACCAGTCTTCTCTACTTCTGTATCAGTTACATAGTTCGCTAGCCTATTCAGTCACGTGGGATATTGTATGAGAGACCCAAAAGCAACCGGACTTTTGTTCTAAAAATTATTATTTTTAGAAAATTTGTTCAGTCTCCTTCAAAGTACTCTTCATTATAGTGAACGCAAAGACTCGTGAAGCTTGGACTCTACACCAATCATAAAACTGTTTTGTATCATGTGCGATGCATCGGAAGAATTCAGCACGATTCATGGAACTGCCTTCCGAACGCACACTTAAGAAAACGTGGAACAATAAAAGTGCGCCAACCATGTTGCCAAACTTAGAAACATGATGAACGGGCGACATAAAAACAGCACTTAAAGAACTACGAGACAAATACTAACAATTATTCGAATTAAATGGTAACAATAATAATAGCAAAAATATAAAACACCGACAACAAGAATAGCAACAAAAATAAACAAAACGAAACTTAACGGCAATCCGACAACAGTATACCATCGGGAGATGTTCTCTGTATAGCGCGAGAGACAATACTGACAAAATTTCATGGATGGAGTTGGGTGCTAAAATTGGTAACTCTAGGTCAACATTACGACTTTTTGCGGTCACTATAGATGCGATGTACTTCAGTCTTTTTCCCACTCTTTGAAGCACCACTGGAACTCTTCAACTTTGAGATTGTCCAGTTCCCTCTGCGAAGCTGTTTTACAGCCTCCATATCATCAAAACGTTTCCTTTTTATATGTTTTTTTCGTTCTCGGGAACAAAAAAAAAAAAAAAAAAAAAAATCGCAAAGTACCTACATGTTTGGTGTTAGATCTGGCGAATGCAGAGGGAGGGGAAGGATACCCCACCCCTGAGAGCCCAAATAGCGGTTCAGAGACAGGAGCATACTTAGCGATAACACGTCTCATTCGCAAATCCTCGGTCAAAATCTCCTGGCACGAGCTGCATCTCACTCGTTTGTTCTGAAATTTCTTCAGTAGTGAAAAGACGATCCTCTTTGATTTTTTTTGGCAGTTTTTTTTTTTCAGTTTTCGTCGTTTCGAGATAATGAAGCGCGCCCAGAATGAACATGATCTTCAACACTTATCTCATCACGTCCTTCTTGAAAGTTTGTTTAAGCATTTCGTAAGCTTCTGTTGCCGATTTTTCCAGCAGGAACCAAAATTTTAAACACACTCTTTGTTCCTTTATATCGGCCATAACAATTTCGCAGGCGGCAAACGAGAACAGTTGAGTAAAAATACTACGACCAAACGTAAACTTTATACGCAGATGCTGCTTGGGCAGTAATTTGGAATGGTCTCTACTAGATCCACCTAGCGAGAGAACTCTCTACTGTGCCTAGGAATGGCGACGCGCCTTCAATCCCGTATCATTTGGGTACTCCTCGTATTTAAAAGAAGATAGGAGAGAGCAGAAGGAAAGGAGAGAGGAAATTCATTTCGAAAAAAAGAAAATCTAATGTTTACGAGAATCGTAATTTTGTCTCTACAATAATGCCACCTGCTGAGAATCCTGAGTATTACTTTGAATTTGTTGGCGGGAAAAGAACAGGCAGAGCGACCTTTTGACATCAGTAAAGCAACATTTAGTTATTAGATTTTTGACAAATAATAATAATATGACCTAACACCATTTTATAAGGTAAAACGGTGGGGTAAGAGGGATATACTAATATTTTATTGTGGGTTTAAAAGAAATAAAGAAAAGAACTGAACTGTAATTTATGTTAACCTTTTCAGGCTGTAAATAACGAAACCAAAAGAAACGCGGACAATGGATTCCAATTTGAATGGTGAAGGTATTCTTGTAATCGTGTAAGTTACGATGAAGCGGGCCAACGGAGGTCAACCAAAACATCTGATAGTTTCTCCTTTATTTTTTATTCTAGTGTATTGTAGTTATGTTTACGTTTGGTTGCTTATGTCACATAAGAGTCGTCATTTTTTATTTTGTCCTGTCAAAAATTATGACAGTTGAATTCCATTCTTCGGTAAAGGATTTGATTTGAAATATTCGTCAGAAATACTCTAGGACTTATTTCTTCTGTGGGTGTTATTTTCTTGGGCAAACAGCGATGTCTAAGGTAACTTTATGGGCCTAAGGTTACTTGGCATCTTAACGAAAAGAGATAAGTAGTATTGTTATTCACTATACTTCGTACAATAACTTCCACAAAATTAAAGTGCTATTTGCACATATTTCTTTCATAAAAAGAGCGCTGGACAGTCTTGGCCAAAAGGAAAAGTTGACGGGAAAAAAATTAACTTGCGTATTGTGCTTTTGATGTGGTTGTAAAATAAAGATTTATAGGTTATTGAACTTAAAAATTTATTTAGGATATGGTTGACAAATCGAAATAAATATTCAAGTAGCAAGTTGAAAGGGAGTATTAAGTAAAACAGAATTAAAATAAATTTTAAACTTTTATTTCAGAGCTTTAAACGATGTAATTTGTACGAATCTGAGATTTTGAAAGATGAATTTTCAGACGTCACTAATTGCTCTATTCGAAAAATGAGTTATTAGGCAAGGAGTAAAAGCGAGGCAAGGAGTAAAAGCAAATGTAATCCGAAAAATCTGCTAGTGACGTCCTTGAAAAACTGTGCGAGAATGTTGAAGTGTTCCATGAGGACAAACGAGTTGTATGCCTGTAATTATTATATGGTATGACAAATCGTGTTTCTCTATTTCTCCGCGTGCATGCACATTGGATAATTTGTGGGTAAGGAAATGCAATATGTTTTACCATGCATTTTAAAGAACTAAACCCTTTTCGAGAATCCAAGGAAGGGCAATTACTCCTTTTGTCCCACCTAAGAGCGGCGGCCATAACAGCGGTGGTTTTAGAAAGATAGTACTTAGTGTTAGAGATACTGTCCATCAATGTTACCAAACCTTTTTTTTTTTCTTTGAGGGAACGAATAGTTTCTAGAATTACTTGGATATTTCTTGATAACCGAACCACTGATGCTATAAGAATTGTTTCTTATTGATGCACAGCCTCGGCTTCTCGTTCCAGGTGTTGGCCCAAAGTGAACACCAATATTGACGATCAAAATCATTCATTCACACAGATACAATAGGGTCTGTTTCCGATACTTGTCAAAGTGTCATTGTAAAACTCAACAAAATTTGAAAATAAAAATTGTATGGGAAACTATTCGATAAATACTTGGGGCGTTCAATATATAAATTTCCCTAAGCTGTAAAATAAATATTTTAAAGATACCTCTGCACATAATATCCATTGAGATTCAGGGGAATTGAGTCTCACTGTTGCATCAATTTATCCAAACCTTTTGCAAAAACATCAGGGCTCTTGTTATCTAGTACTCTCGTCACATTTCGCTTCACTTCTTTATCTGTTTCGAAACGTTCACCTTGCAACAATGCAAAGCTTAATACCGCGAAAAGATGGGAGTAACTTGGCGCTAAATTGAGGCTATATGGAGAATGGAGCAGCCGTTCCCACTCTAATTCTTCAATGTTGTATCTTGTTTGCGTACTGAGTGCGGATGAGCGTTATCGTCGAGAAGAAGAGGCAGGTCGTTTATGTCGAATTGCGTTTCCCAGAAGAGTTCAAGTTCGACGTAAGCAATCGTCTCCTGTCAACTGGTGAAGCAGAATGTGAGGAGAATGCTTCTGATCTGATTCAAATCTTGATCTTTTGTAAAGGATTTGGATAAATTTGTGTAACGGTGAGACAAATCTGAATGGGGATTACGTGGAGAGGTGAGGAAAGATCCACCTACACATGTATTTATAGTTTACAAAAATATATTACAAACTATTACTATTATTATTGTTATTATTATTATTATTATTATTATTATTATTATTATTATTATTATTATTATTATTATTATTATTATTATTATTATTATTATTATTATTATTATTATTACAGCTTAGGGAAAATTATATATTGAACGACCCACATACTAAAGATATTAGTTAGAGATTACTTATTCTGGCAGATAAACTGTTGTAAATGCTGTAGATATCAATGCAGCTAAGCTTAAAAATGACGGGTGTTTCAGTGTATCAGAGATCAATACGACAAATGCTTTTATTTTCCGTGTAAATCAGTAGAAAGAATATACTGTAACTAGAAGGAAAACATTCGAGTACCTTAAAACCAAGGCAAACGAAAGAATAACCAGATTTATCACCGAAGGAGAACAATTTCAAACGTTAATGATTCGTCACAGATTTTAGAGAATCTGAAAATTATAAATTTGCCACCTGCGCTACCAGATTCTCCAAGAAAGAAATCAGAAGTCATTTTGGTATTTGTTATCGTCACTTGCATCTCTCCTCTTTTGCACTACACAGGAAATATCAAGGCAGATAGATAACGAAAAGAATCAAATAGACGAGTCAGATGTCCCACTCCCAAAAGCTGTTCCTCTGAAATGCAGAGGTGTTCTACAGTGTATCACGTTTATCAATTGGTATGTACACTTTGTATTATAGATTGCATTGCTTCGAGAAAAATATAAGTTAAAGAAATTTCAGTGGAATACTTAGAGCGTCTAGTAATATTATCTTCGAGACATCTTGCCACTGAACTTCTTCGAGGTAACATAAAATCGGGAACCTTGAATCAGTTCTTATATAACTAAAAGCTAAATAATCATGAATATGTAACTATGAAGGGAGCTGCATTTGTTCTTTCTACCATAATTTTGTCTGGAACTTTCGTTGGTATTGTGGAAGTTGAGAACACTGAAAATTGGACCCATTTCCCTCTATCTGTTCCACCTCCCGAAGCCATTTTAGCAAAAAGTTTTTTTTAAAAAAAGCATAAACACATTTCAATGAATTTTCTCCGACACCTGGTGTCTTGTCAGCAACATCAACGCAACACACCGTCTGGTGGACGTCGAAGCCATTCCCTACGGGAGGGCGGTTTTCCCCTCATGTCCCTCAACCCTCAAACACCTGCCACTCTGGAATGTATGTCAGTAATAAGGCTCGAACGAGACACAAGGATATATTGCTTTGTCAGAAATCTCGTGTTTACAGGATTGTGAACTCAAGTGAGGTGTATATATAATGAACGGCTTGCAGATTGAACATTTCCTGTATTTTATGAATGAATTATCATAGTAGATAATGATCAAACAGGTACAAGGTGACAATGGCAACCCTGAGAAAAATACAGGTGGCTGCAATTAAGTTGCTTATGTATACATATTTTTTATGTATGTGTGTGTGTGTGTGGGTATCTGATGTATGTATGTGTTTATACATGTATATGTAAATCCTGGATTAAAGAACGCATAATTTAATAACAAAAGCATTTTGGAAATGAAACGTTGGTCATTTTATGGGCCTTAAATATTTCAACATGGAATCTAAGGGGAAAATGCCAGAGAAATTGCTGTATTTTTAATAATTTTGATGTCAAAAGTACATTACGCAATATGTATTTCATACAGTGAAAGTTATTGAATCAGGGAAGAACACACATAAATAATCATTTAGTACTTTGATATTTTCGTCAATCAATACACTTTACTGGATAAAACAGCACGTTTAGTTTTGACCCTTGTGAGATGTACTGGATTAAATTCAGGAGTGCGCTGAATTGTTCAGTAAGTGCATTAATAAATTAAATGAAGCATTTTACTTAACTAAGCCGTGTGCGCTAAGAAGAATCAGCAATCAGCAGCATCTTCTTGACGTTTCTTCAGTCGTCCAATCTTCACGCCTAACAAATTGTATATACATTATTATTAGCGTTCAACGAGAAAAAGAAAGTGAAAGATGAAACATACCCAATCATCAGATCTCATGGGGCTGAACAAAATGATTGAGACGTGGACCTACAGTTTAAGGTGAAATCTGAACCACCCTAATGCCTTTAGTGTTTCCCCATCGGAAATCGAACCCAGGATCCGTGCATCAAAGAACGCGCGCACGGAAGCACAGATAAACCGGCGGACAACGCATGCAGTAAAAAATAAAAGGTTCTATTTGGTGTTTTCAGAGCATTTTTGCCCAAAACTAAGATATTTCTGTATACCGAAATACTTAATCGTGACCCTGGCGCAACAGCCCCCCCCTTCCAAGCAGGCAGGACACATGATCAACCTAATTAGTGTGCAATTGCCAGTAAAAGTGTATACCTCCAAGGGTCGCGGTGGCTCAGTGGTAGAGCGTTCACCTCTGGTGCATAGGGTCCTTGATTAGATCCCAGCTCGCACCAAGTGAGTTTTGTGGTGGACAGACACCATGTGCGTGGGTTTTCTCGGGGTTCTCCCGTTTCCTCTCTTTCTTTATTCCACCATTTCATTAATTTCTCATCATCACCGTCCCCTTTAGCCTAGGCGGCATAACCGTGGGACGTAAAATTCAGATTTCATTTCATTTGTATACTTCCAATTCCCTCTTTAAAATGCCAAACGAGTGCTTGAATTTGATGGAGGGAACTTATCTTCGATAACATATCAATCCTCCCCTAATTTATTGGTTCGCTTTTTCTGAATGTATTGGCAAGAGAACAAGGAAAAAGATGAAGCACGGGCGTCGTTAGCGGGAGGATCGGGGGCACGCGTTTTCCCAGATTTTAGTTAAATGTATTTATAGAAACTAAGACAACTTCATATATATAACTATTCTCGGAAAGAGGATTTTGATTTTGATTCATCCGACTCCCCCCCCCCCAGATTTAAAAAGCTAACGACGCCAGTACCTAGAGAGACTGTGTGTTTCTGTTTTGTATTTGTATTTTATATTAATTGTGTAACAATATTATATACAGTATGGTTATAATGAGCGTGGTGTAATTTGTATGGTAGAAAGATACCAAAGAAAAGTCATATTTCTACTAAATCCGATGCAATAAGGAGCAAAATCATTAAAAAACACGATAATAATTCTTAATTAAAGTGAAATACCCTTTATAAGATTTCATTTTTTCTATGGCGCGAGATAATACTACTTCAATATCTATTTTAAGAGAGTATTAATTCATACTGGAACACCTCAGGAGGGAAACATATCTTAATTTAAGTGGCGGCTCTTGAGGGAAGTCATATCGGTTAAAAATTAAAATATTATCGCTATAAGCTAAGGGAAGAAAATTTATTTAATCTGCTTGTATACAACAATTAAGACATTAAAACTTATTTAACATGTGAAAAAATTTATCCTAATTGTTGTATACGAAATTTGGGAGATTAGATTAATTTTCTTCCCTTGGCTTGTAGCGATAAAATTGTAATTTTTACCGATGTGACTTCCCTCAACAGCCTCCATTGCTTAATTTTAAACTGAAAGATGCAATTAAGGATTGAATTGTTTACCAAATAAAATAAAATTAAAAAAAAAAAACATAGGCTGGTATTTTACGTGTCAATCATAGATGGAAACAGTGAAAGGAAACCAGAAGAGCCATCCATACGACGACTCTGGCGTAGGTAGGAAAGAGCTGTGTAACTTATTGCGTTGACAACTAGAAATAATGGTGAAGTGTCTCTTTTAACTTCCACCTAAGGCTGATTAGGTTAATGAACCTGTCGTTTGACAGGAAAGTGTACACTTTTCGCTTTGATTTATTTCTTTCGTTTACCTTTTCTCCTTCTGTATCTTGCCCTAGTGTTTATATATATACTAATGGAAATGTTGATTGTGGTTGTTAATATGTCTTGCTGACTTTGTTACGTTTGAAGAATTAAACCAATACCAAATCTAACTTACTCATGTCTACTATACAAGAAAATTGATCATAAGAAGGATATAATTATGTTACAAGAGAAGCTCGGTTATCACTAAATGGGTACAGCCCGCAGCAAAAAACCTGCAACATGAGTATGTAAGTTTATTGTGAAACTACGCCTAACAGCGCAGGGAATCAACATTACGCTAAGTGGGACGAAGCACGCCAGGAAAAACCTCGGCGTCCTCAACTGCACACTTATTTTCGAGCAAAAGACTTCATCGTTTCACAATCAACTTACATGCTCTTGTTGCAGGTTTTTTTGCTGCGGACTGTACCATTCCGGAATTCGATGTTGTGAAACCCTTTCTGATGAGTAGTTCATATGATTTGTAGTCCCATGTTGAAGTGAAGTCCACAAACAATTCATATGGCCTGTCACTGCAAAAGGTCCTTTAGTCCCAACCAAATATATTACAAAAGTTGACTTCATTGAATCAATTTACTCATGTTAATTGATTAAGAACCAAGTACAGCTCAGAAAACATTACCGGTACTTGAAATATATATAAAATTAAAGAGTCGTTGGTAACTTTAGGTAATTATTATATGCCATTAGGTTACTCATCTGAACATTTGAGTACGGCATACATCTCATCGTTCGAGATTTTTTTATCCTGTAGCCCCATACTGTTACAGAATTTATATTTATTTATTAACAAATTACATCAAACTAAACTTGATTCATTTGCATGTATAATACAATTAAACTTAGTTTTAAAAATATGGATTTAGTTATCCCCCAAGTGTTCGTTTAATCTGCTCTGGATTTTTGAAATATGTCCAATGAGAAATCTAATATAGAAATAAAAAGAGTTTGTTTGTCTATGTGTCTGTCTGTCTGTGTGCGGCCTGGGGACCAGACGAATGGATAGAAAGTTACCAAATTTTGGTCGCGGGTACCTTGGTCCAGGCCCCAGACTAAGACGAAGCATTTTTTTTTCAAAAATCGAACCACAGGGGGTCTCGGGCAAGGGCGCCGATTTGTCTGTAAATTTGGGGGGCCCATTCAGATGCAGAAGGTATATATATATATATATGAGGATTTTAAGACAAATTGCATTCCAATTATGCCAAATACAGTATATTCATAAATACAATAGGGGGATCCACATGAGCTTTGGGGAGGCCGGGCCACCCTGCCCCCACAGGATCGGCGCCCTTGGTCTCGGGAGAAGGGCGTTTACCGGGACATGTAAAAGTAGTAGAAAATGACCGATATTAGTGTCAAATTCATAGTTTTCGAGGTCGTTGAGATTAATGGCGACACTTCTATTAGCGATGACTTTTAAATTCAGCTACCATTGTATGCGCCAACAATCCAAAATTACCGATATTAGTGTCAAATCCAGTTTTTGCGGTCGCTGAGATGAATGGTGATACTGCCACAGGCGTTGACTTCCAAATACATCCCTCATGCGAAGAATGGATATTTTCAGCTAGTGTAATAATAAAACAAAATTATACAGTTATGAATTAGGGTACATTAAAGAGTATTAACGAGGTATATAAGATTGCGATACTTTATGCTTTTCGAAGTTTCGTCTCAACAAAATGCTTTCTCATATTGTATCTCGCCTCGAAAATGTGTCTGTCTCGTTTCAAAATGCGAGACAAGACAAAAATAGTAATACGTAAAATATACAATAAAAAAGAAAGTGTAGGAAATTTGCAGTATTCTTATCATCATGCAGTAAATCACAGTAAATGGAAGCTATGACTATCAAACAAGACAAGGACGACGAACAGACAGTTGATGAGTCAATATATATATATTCTTGCCTTTTTAGTTGTACGTTTTGAGGCCAACTGATATTTTATGCCAAATGAAATTTGTGTTGTCAATATGTTTCCTTCTTCAATTCAATCATGATTTCGTATGATTAGGTGGCGAACTAAGCGACAAAGAAAACCAACTCAAAAACAATATATTGTGTTCTCTAGAAAATTATATATATATATATATATATATATATATATATATATATATATATATATATATATATATATATATATATATAAAAGAGAACGTACAAATCCTTTGTTAGCTCATCACGCTAATACGGCTGAACCAATTTCTTTCATTTTTGGGGGTTTATTAAGATTTGGACCCTAGATGGTTTTTATCATATCACTTTAATTTTCAATTACCAGTGTCTTGAGATAATTGACCATTCAAGTGTCCATAACGTAGAAATCCTTTGTTAGCTCATCATAGCTAAATCTAACCGTATTTATATGCAACCCACATGACCGTGTCACTCGGCGGGTTAACATAAATGACAGGCGATATAATGTTAACATTTACTCCAATCTTCTATGGTTTTTATCATATCACTTGAAAGCGAAAAAGTAAAAATTATCTAAGTAACAAAGTTTATTGCGTTCCGGGGTGACCCCAGCGAAGCTAGTCAGTAAGAAATGAAAGAATATTATATATATATATATATATATATATATATATATAATATTCTTTCATTTCTGAACTGTTAAAGAAAATTAATATGGGATTGATAGTCTCTTCGAATATACAAGTCGTAGTAAGTTGACACAAATAAACTAATTGCAGGTTGTTTTATACAAGTAACTTCGATTCGACTATACATATTATGCCACAATGAGATGTCGCCAGCTTTCGCACTACCGCATACAATCAAATGTAATTTTTGTATTAGGATGCCATGTTTACATACTCGATGTTGGCACAGAGCTTTGTGGCCAGGCGCATACCCAAAAATGTTTGTTGAGATGGGGGCCCAATGTTGAGGTTGGGCCCAATGTCACGAAGCAAAAATTATGTAGTATTGAACTAGTGTTTGATAAATAATATTTAAATACTGCCACCTATACTGTTAGGGAAAAAAATTATGATTCATAGAACAAGATATTTTTTATAAGAGAAGAAAGGGTACAAACGTAGTGTAACATCAAATCTTTAGGCTGCATCAATCACGTCTTTGCTAAAACAAGTATAGTTTTATTTAGAAAGTGTACATATGCCTGTCGAGTACAAATGTCGATTCGGACCCGGTAGACTCCGCACTGGATGCACCCCTGCTCATGCCTATATATTAACCATACAACCCGGGTTCGATTCCCGATAGGAGCTCATGTGGCTCAGATTCCACGTTAATTTGAAGGCCTACGCTTTATATACATCGATACTGAGAGGAACATTTAAAACTCCGAATGAACCAACAAATCGATCAGGATACTTGAATAGCCCATATAAACGAAATTTCAAGCCTATGGGTACATATTATACTGTGTACCAGTGACACATACAGAATTTTATCAAGTGTGTGTTCCAATATTCAAGTTCAAATCAGTAATATTTTAAATAATAATAAATCTTAAACATGTATTATTCATGCAGGGGCGGATCCAGGGGGGGGGGGCGATCGGGGCGATCACCCACCCCAGAAGAGGAAACTTTCTTATTTTATATATAAATAAAACCCATCCCAGAGTTTGGAGTTCTAAGTAGCAGTATTTCTACCCCTTCCCCGAGAAGTCCGTCCTGGATCCGCCACTGTATTCATGTATATCATGTATCCACACGCCACTACTTCCACATAATTATTAATGAAGTTTTATTTTGAAACGGTAACTATTAAGTTTAGGCATTCTCTACCCTTTTCTAGTAATACATGCTGAGTTTGGTTCCCTGACAGATTGCTCGTTCAGAGTGAATTTCTTTTTTTTCGACATGATTTTTTAAAATTTAGAATGATGTTTTCGAGACAAGACAAGACATTTTTTCATCGAGCCCACTCATCTTGTGTTCGGGATTCAGGACATGTCTTGCCTCGTGCACATTCCGAATGGTCATACATCCTGTATTCCCGAAAGTTGATACTTTATGGTTGATCAGACACCAGGCTACAGTTCCTTTCTTTTATTGAGATTAATGGAATGTATCTTTTATTGAGATGTGTAGTAGAATATTGAATGGGAATCCTTCATAAAAGTAATAGGTGAAACAAATTTTTAATAAAAGGTATGATCTTACCGCATTATACTTTCTCCTTCTAATTCCTTTAACAAAATCATGTTGTTCTACAGTTGATGTATTAATGAAAAATTTTCTGTTGACATACCAACACCTTTTCGCAAAATATCACCCAAAGAAAACTCACCCCCAAAATAAACTACACCTTGTAGATTTGTCCATAGAAAGTAAATCATGCCATATTTTAGGCTGTTAATGAAATATTTGTTTATAAAAATTTAAAAAAAAATCGCATCCCATTTCAGAAAACTGTCAAAAAAACCTCAACCCCACGAGTAAACTACCCCCTGTGAATTTTTTCATAAGAAGTGATTTACGTCAACATTATTAATGAAATTAATATTATTAATGAAATATTTACGCCCTATTGTCAGGCTGTTAATGAAATATTTATTTATGAAATATACACAAATTCACGTCAGTCATGTTTTTTAGAAAATCTCCACAGAAAAAAAAAAACAAGAATTCATTACCCTTCGTAGATTTTTTTTTTTGAACAAGTGATTCATGTTATATTATAAGGCTATTAATGAAATATTTACTTCTGAAATTTGAAGAAAATAGCGTGTGTCGTTTTTTAGAAAATTTCTCCCCCCTAAAAAAAAACTCATCTTCAAGAATAAATTCCCATTATAATTATTTTTCAGCACAAATTAGCTATGTCATACTGTCAAGTTATTAATAAAACATTTACGTATTTATGAAATACAAACAAAATTGCCTCAGTCACTTTTTAAGAAAATTGTCCGAAAGAACTCACTTCCAAGAATAACTACTCCTCGTAGATTTTTTTCAGGATAGATTATTTATGTCATGTGATCAGGTTATTACTGGAATGTTTAATTCTCAAATATGAACAAAATCGCTTGAGTCGTTATTGAAAAAATCGTCCAATAAAAACACTCCCTAAGAATTTAATCCTTTTTCACGATTACCATACTTTCTTTTGTCCTTTCGACGTTTGAAAGTAAAAATAAGGGAACAATGCCAATGCGAATAATTTCATATGTGTTATGTATCTGTAGGATGTAGAATTTTAACAGGTGTTTGTGTTTGTGTGTGTGTTTTTAAAGTTTTGTTTGTACTTTTCCCATTAAATTATGTACTGAAATTAATAATAATTAATGCGGAATTTGCGTTACATGAACAACAAAATTAGGAAGAGTAGCAGGTTTAATTATTATAATTTCACTTGATAATTTTATATTTTGTGATTGTTTTCCAAGTCAGTGTTACTGAATATTTGTTTACATTTTTATTTTTCATGTTTAATACTGTTACATGCGTAGAAAAGAACCTAAGAATTCTCATGCAATTGAGAAAATAGAAAGAAAGCTCAGTTCTCTAATGAAGGAACAGCTTTTTCTTCCCATACTAAATCTCTCTTCTTCTTTTGAATATTTTATTATATGTTAAAAAATAAATATTTAATTAACTCTTTTTTTGTTAGCGAAAAAAGAAAGTTCTTTTTCTCACTACTGTTGAGTGTTCAACACAACTAAGAATGTTACCATTATTCCCAAGTGTGGCTGCTAATACTATATTTTACAGTAAATTTCACCAATTCCACCTGGGCTGCCCAATTATGATCAAACAAACTAAGCAAATTTTAAGGTACTAATTTTAAGGTATAAACTAACTAAATCTATGGCCTATGGAACCCGGAGGTTCAATGTAGCATTCACCAAAGCTCTCCATTGACTTCCATCCTTAGCCAACTCGATCCAGTTTCTACTTCGAGATCCCTCATTAAGATCCTTCCATCGGCACCTAGGTCTTCCCAATGGTCGTTTTCCGATTGAATTGCTAGTTGATTTTTTGAAAGCATTCCCATCGCTTGACATACCCTCAAATTGTTACATATTTCAAATTCACATGTTGAAAAGTTATAATGTCACATTCATTATTCAGTGTTACCAACTAAGGATGGTACAGTATGACAAATATCCAAACTTTGGAAACCTGTTTCAATAGTAAACACCCCATGCAAGTGAAGATCGTTGGTTTATTAGTGAGGGTGAAGATTCAAAATGGAAACCTTATATAATTGCATGGGGTGTTATATAATTGCTAAAAAGGAAGGTTTAATACGCGTACCAGTAGCAAAAGAAATTTATACCGAAGAAGACATAGATGTAACGCTCCTTACAACGAAAAAGTGGGTCCAGCGCTTCCAATCATATGCTAGTGCCCTGTTCCAAAATGTCCAATAGAACCCTGGAATAACATCTGACTATTAACAGAAGTTTATGTATTCTAAATCAGGTTCTCGATTAGCTTAACTTGGATATGACAAGGTGATCTTGAACGATTCGCCGTAATTTAACCCACAAAGAAAATTTGTAAGTATCGTTGTGAAGCTCTGCCGAAAATTGAAGGAATTGTGACAAGTTTAGCAAACCATTGTAAGGAATGAGTGTTATCTTGGAACCAATGGGTTGCATGTGCATGGAAGTATTGAAGAATGTTTTGAGGCTTCAATAATCGGTACTTCGGAGAATACATTTGTATAGGTATTATAAATACGTGACAGTGACAGGTGAAGAATATTGCACGCTGAGACTTAACGAAATTATGTCTCACCCTGACGGTATATACAGGGTGGGCCATTTTAATTAATCCACGGAAATATCTGAAAAATGATAAAACATAGAAGAAATGTTTCAAGTACACGTTATATATTGCTAAGGGGGAAACCCAACTCCGCCAAAAGTACCCCGCCCCGCCTCCCCTAAATGGGGGTAACGGGGGGTAACTTTGAAATGTCAAATGGGAACATGGGTCGAGTAATACCTCGTTCGAAAGGTCTTGGAAAACTAAGTAACGCTGTACCAAAAGATGTTCCATATTGTGCACCGGTTTCAAAATGGCCGCCGTAATATGGTTCGGAAACTCCAGTACCCATAGTGTGAAAACCATGGAAGGTAAATGAATGGAACAAAATTGAAATACGTAAATATCATAGGGCATATCGAACGGTGTGGTCCCTATGATCCCAGTGGCCTCCCTAAAGGGGTCTTGGGGGCTAACTTCAAAATTTCAAATAGTAACATGAGTCGAGTGGTACCTCGTTCGATAAATCTTGCAAAATCTAACATATTGCAGGAGAAAACGATTGATGTTAAATGGCAGTGTTCTCAAAAGGCCGCCGAAACATAGTATCCGTGTCAGAGAAAAGGTTTAGTACCCGTAGTATGAAAGCGATTGGAGATAAATCAACAAAAGAAAAACTGGAGTAGCTAACTGACGTAAGTCACATCGAGAGGTGTTGTCGGGGTGACTCCAAGGGCCAACTGAAAGGTATCCGGGGCCAACTTGAAAATTTCAAATAGCAGCTTGAAGCGAGTAACATCACGTTACATAGACAAATTAATATCAAACAGCTTCTGCAAGAAAATTTTGACATGAGACACCGTTTTCAAAATGATCGCAAAGACATGGTGATTGTGTCTAAGAAAACGTCTAGTCCCCATAGTATGAATACGGTTAGACATAAATGAAAATAACGAAAATTAAATAGGAAAACCACGGAGGCGTTCCAAGGCTCGAGAATAATACAACAGAGATAAAAAATATTAGAGTAAAATTGCCATAATGTATAGAGAGAAATCCAAGTCCTGCAAAATAATCTCTTCCTGCGCTCTGTATGTGAGTGGGGTGGAAAGTAAAGTGAAAGTTCAAACGAGAACTCTACTTTAATTCGTAAATTAAGGCTAACATTACAAATAGGTATGGTGTGGTTGAAACATTTGTTTGTAAGGATGACGCTGTAGTGACTAAAAAAAGAGAAACTTTTATGCAATGCGTGCTGGTTATTCAGAAAGCATTTCGGGGATATACGTACACACAGTTTCGTCCCTCAAGCTCACAATATGACATGAATGCTAATAGTTAATCAAAATGTAACTGTGCCCATCCGCGTTAACTTAGTGCACCAATTCTCTATGCATGAAGTCTGCCTTCCAAACAGCATTGGGTAGGTCAAGCGTACGCCCGAACCGTTGTCCGGTCGGACATTGAAATTTTGAAGTTAGCCCACAAGACCCCTTTAGGGAGGCCACTGGGATCACAGGGATTACATCATTCGATATGCCCTATGATATTTACGTATTTCAATTTTGTTCCATTCATTTACCTTCCATGGTTTTCATACTACGGGTACTGGAGTTTCCGAACCATATCATGGCGGCCATTTTGAAACTGGTGCACAATATGAAACATCTTTTGGTACAGCGTTACTTAGTTTTCCAAGACCTTTCGAACGAGGTATTACTCGACCCATGTTCCCATTTGACATTTCAAAGTTACCCCCCGTTACCCCTATTTAGGGGGGGCGGGGAGGGGTACTTTTGGCGGAATTTGTTTTCCCCTTAGCAATATATAACGTGTACTTCACAAAATTCTTCTATGTTTTATCATTTTTCAGATATTTCCGTGGATTAATTAAAATGGCCCACCCTGTATATATATATATATATATATATATATATATATATAAATTAGACTATTCAAATTTCCAGAGAAGAATCTAGAACATTCTGTGTTTGTAATATTGTTATGTATTTTTTCATTATAAGATTATTGCATCGATTAAACTTATCTCCGTTTTCATTAAATTTATGGCTTTTTCTTTCTTTCTTTTCAGGGACAGAGTGATGCAGTGGAATATACACTGAATGAACTGGAAAGAGATCTCGGCTCTTCTCGCGGTAAATAATCACTCTTAAGTATTTTATTTATTTATGTTATGCATGTATCTGTGTACCTTTTTTTAAAAAAAAAAAAGTTTTTACCATATTATATTTATTTTATATAGACGCTTTTGTTCAGGCGAGTCTTTTATCCATGACCAGAGATGTCCAACTGAATGCACTGTGACATCACAGTTTGTTGCTCGTCTTCTCAGTGAGAGGGGAAGGATCTGGCAGAATAGCATGTCGTTGATAAAAGACAGTGGTGACATGCAAACAAGTATATCGATAGCAGTCAGTGGCTTTGTAGACATACTGCTTGTAAATTCGTGCATACTATACTGCCAACACTTACTTTCCTACGTCATCCCTTCCCTTTCTTTACTCATGGAGTTTCTCTCTACTTTTCTCAGTCTTGTAGAACCGAATGACAGCCCTCTTAAAATGACGTTCAAGTAATTAACGATAGACACTCATTATCACAAGAGAATATACCTCTGACAGTTTAAGAAAAGATTAACTGGTAACCCTCATGCAACTCATGAGAATCATGTCTTAAGTTTATAAGCTGGTGAAATTTGATATTTTGTGATCGACAGTTTTGTCGGCGTGTGTGCAGAGCTGGCGTGTAGTGTATAGTGACAAAAAATCGGTGTCAAAATATTTTTAAATAATGGGACAATATTTTGTGTTCTCGAAACGAGACAGTCCCGTTCTCACATTATTATTATTATTATAAGTCATTAGGGCAATTCGCTTGAGGCTAGAACTATGGTATTTGTCCTTCCCCCCCCCCCCCCCCACACACACAAAAAAAAGTGACACATTAGCCATAAAGGATAATCATTTACAGTATTGTCTTGTTTTTTGGACATGTTTATTTTTTCTTTTTAATTTTGTGATGGGAAATCAAATGTTATTAAATAATGGGGTGGAGTGGGGGTGATTGCCCGAGCCATTATCTAAGATCGGTCTTGGGTAATGTAAAACGGCCAGAGAGAGCCGGAGAGGGTGCGTTCCTATTCAGCGAAGCGTGTCGCGCTTTGAATGCTAGAAATTCCTCTGCTGCCAAACAAAACATGTGTGACTCAGGAGAGAAGAATTACAAGAGGTAAAAGATTTCAGTGTTGCCACTTACAAGTTTTAGTATAAAAATAAAATTTATATTACCAGGAGGTATTTAGATCTATGTGAATTCTGTATAATGTGTCCGTAGATACAGTATACAGTAGATATGTGTAGATGTTCAACTTTTGGAAGCCTTATTTCGTCTTCTGTTCATGTATATTCGCTACATATAATATTAACTTCAAGAACAGTGATTTAAGTTTATATTACACAATGGAATAGCGAATATTAAGTACAACTATTAATTTGTGAAACGCCAAGGATACGTCCTTGATAGTCTAAACGTTTCAATGAAAACTGGGGACATTAAATAGTTGCATTGTAGTAGTAAGTTTGGAAGGACGAAGATATGAAGACAATTGCCGCCCCTGAGTTTGAGTAATACATGCTTTTTAATAAATTGTATGCTAATATGCTAATAAACGACATGAAACTCTTATATCGGTGTACAACCTTCCTCCGACTCCCTGGCAAAATCAGGAATTATGCTGCTGGTTTAAATTCTGTTGATCATACTTATTCAGTTTTTCCAAGTGCCCAATGTGTGACGTAGAAGTACAGTTTTACAAACAGAAGTCGCAGAGATAAACACAGTGAGAAAAAGGGAGCGAATCAGCTGGATAATGGAATAAGTAACTATTGGTGGTGTACACTTAGTCTTGGATCCTCGAGTAATATGCCACCAAACCATCGACTACGCTATGGATGTTCGTGTTTGTATGTGACCACTGATGTCTCTCGTCGTCGAGTTTCCTGCTTGCTGTGATTTACTAACAAACGAGGTTGCAAACTGTCACGTTACAGAGCATCTAAGTGCAAATAACCAGTTTTATTTGTTGTCCTTAACCAGCACTCTCAGTTTATGGGTTTTATTACTAATTTATACAGCTCTAAATAAATCTGAACATTATTTGTCATATATATAGTCGTATTCCTTTCTAATGAGATGTGCATGTGATTTTCTTTCAACGGTAATAATGAATCGTTACAATTTATTTTCGTAGCATTTGGAGATCATATCACACTAGTAGACCTGTGATGGGTGGTCCACCGAATCTTTCGACTTTAGATTCCCCAACAAAATTTTCCGGTGCGCACCTACTCGGACCAAATACGAAGAATGTGATGGATACAAAAAACAGTTTTCGATTGGTTACTTGAAAATTTGCGAAAAAAAAAAACGAGTTTTCAAAACTGGTTCGCTTTTAAACTCGGTTTGATTTTCTAACAGTTTTTTTTTTTTTTTTGCTTCTTCATTAACTTGTTTGGAAATGAATACTACAAAGAATACTTTCTTTCATCGAATATCACACTGGGTTCAGTAAAAATCTTAAACTATTGGCTAAAATTGAAAACGGTTTTGGTGGAAACCGAAATATCGGTTTTAGATTTTTCTAAAAAATCGATAAAGATTTTATGCACGCCTAGTTCGATCCCAAACTTTTTGTGCTTGTGGTGGAAATATGGGGTTCGCCTTTCCTGGTTTCTCACGTATTTTCATACCATCTACTCTTATATTAATCATACGTTATCGTTTACATTTGTTAGTATACGTACAGAGCATGTGCATCAAAGTGCACTGAATGACATTGATATAAGGAAAAACTACTGTATTGAAAGTTAAACTTAGACAGTACTTTTATCAAAACGTTTTGTAAATTGGCTCCCATTAGCAATCACTGTAAACAAAGATTTAACAAAAGTTATATGTATTTATAATTTTGTGATACATAAAATAGAATATTTACATTTGGAGCTAGCAACACTGAAGGAAGAAGAACGATTTTGTGAATAATTCAAAAAAAGTCAGAAGAAGAAATAAAGTAAACAAAAAAAAGAAAAAGAAAAAAGAAAAGAAATTGCACGAAACGAAGAAAATATAGAAGTCAGCAGAAAAGTTTTTAAAGGAGAGAAAAGAAACACATTTAATTGATATACATATACTCACTCACACAAGCTTTAACATATAAGAGATAAAGTTAAAAGATATTCACTTTACGAAATAACAAAACAGGAAACAACATAAATGGGACTCCTAATAGAAGGAAAAGTAATAAGAATTTTGTTGTTATACACGTAGGCTACATATACTTGTTTACACAATACAATAGAACCTTGAATTGCGAGTGTAATCCGTTCCAGAAACGTGCTTGTAATCCAAAGCGCTCATATATCAAAGTGAATTTTCCCATAAGAAATAACTGAAATGAAGATGATTCGTTCACAACACAAAACTATGTAGCCCCTACTGTATTCATATAAAATGATTAATACAAAACATTCTACGCCTTGTATATAATAAATGTAGTTAGCTGTACCTGTACGTACACTGAAGAAGGCGATAGATATTAGATGAAGAGAAGCTCGCACCAAGTGAACTTTGTGTGGACAAACAACATGTGCGTGGATTTTCTCGGGTTCTCTTGTTGCCTACCACTTTTTCCATTCCATAATTTCATTCATTTCTTATCATGTCTTTTTTTTTTTTTTTTTTTTTTTAGCCTAGCCGGCATAACCGTGACACGTAAAACTTTTTTTTTTTTTTAAAAAAAAAAGAGTTTATTGTTTAGCAGTAATATAATAACTGTCACCTGTTGGAATATTTTCATGCTATTTAACCAAAATCCTATCAAATGACTATTGCTTCTCCGTCCTTTTCATGGTTTCACGGAAATGTGACATTGTATTCTCATTGAAAATATTCATTGCTCGCACTGCTACAGTCTTGTTCGGGTGGTATTTTTCTACAAAATTTTGCACTGTTTCCCACAGTTTATACAGCTTCCTAATCTCATTCGAAGTTAGAGATTCTTCTATCTTTATCTTGTCCTCTTCCTCCTTTTGTCCTCCATAATCTCGCGCTGTTCGCAATGCAGTTCCATCATTTCGTCAGTGATCAGCTCCTGCTCGTGTTTCTCCACCAGTTCTTGAAGATCAGCCTCATTCACCTCCAGTCCCAAAATCTTTCCTAAGGACACAATGTCATCGACAACTAGCGCTCCTCTCAATAAATAACATACACCCGCAACGTCGTTTTCAGGAACGTAGATAGACCACAGTTTTCTCCAAACAAAAGTGAGTGTTTTCTTGGTGACTCCATCTCAGGCTTCATCGAGATGAGGCAGTTCACGGTATGGATATTATGAATTTTCCAGAACTTTCGGAGTGTAAGATTTGTTTCTTCTGTCACTACGGAAGATCGCTGAAATCAGGGTTGCCAAATTTGTAAAATCAAACAGGAGGACACTTTGACTTTTAAAAAATCACTAAAAAATTACTGTTATCGAAACTTAAGTTTGCTTCCATACCAGGTAATAACAAACGGCACATTTTAAAGAAAAAGAAAAAAATATTATAGAAATTAATACATTATTAAAGTAAACTAATACGAAATGTACAACTACAAAATGACAAAATGATGACTGACTAGCAGACAGCAATACTAATGATACTTTAAGTCATGGTACTAACAACTTATTTATCCTGTCTCCATTCAGACAATATTTTAAGCATCTTGAAAACCTGTTTCATTGATTAAGCGACTGAATCTTTCCTGTTCGATTAATTAGTTAACCTGTTTCATTAAATAGTCTCCAAACTCGAAAAGGAGGACAAAAGCGCGTCCGGCTTGGATACAAAGCCGGACGGTCCGGCTAAAAGACCCTAGCTGACGGTCAGCCGGACGGTCCCTAGCTGAAATAGTGCTTTGATGTAAGCTAAAGTTTCTTGAAGTTCGAAATGATGACCTTCTGACCCATTGACTGTAGTGGATTGGTGTTCGGAGGAAGTTAGACATCCTCCTCTTCTGTAAGTTAGACATCGTGTTTTTTCAACCTGCTAAGTAAGAAATTCGATAAATGAGATACCTCTGCAAGTGGGATTAAGTTGGCACTCCCTAGCAATCCCATTTATCCAACGTTGACTGTATTTTAAAAACCAATAAAACAGTTGTATAGTATTCGTTGAGTGGTTCCCTGAATTAGGAGGCACCTTCAACAGCTCTGGAAAACCAGGAATGAGAGTAATGGGAGCCAAAGTCAATATGCTATTCACACATTACCCAACTTAAATCCATATGGACTATCATATTCTAGAATTGTTAAAGCAATATTTATTAGTATGAAACATAAAGAAAATATACAATTAATACCCAGCAGTATCTTTTCTGAATTTTTACAAGGCAAATTGTTGGGTTCCAGTTTTAGTGCTTTGCCACCAGTAAATAACTCAGAGGTTATTTACGTGGGAAACAACAATAATATCATACTATAGTACTATTAATATATGAAGTGAAACAAACTCAGTACATTCATTTACGAGAAGATAGTTTTCTATTTCAACCTTGCAGTAAATTATTTTGGGAGAGGAAGGAAATTTAAAAAAATAAAATAACGGAATCCCATAGAAAAAATATTTTAAAATGTACTCACATCCCACAGTAGAAAAATTGCCCCTAGGCCTCTGCATAGATGCATGAACTTTTTTAAAAATCTTTTTTGTGGTTTTGAAACCTTGAATCCTTTAAAGTGTAGAATTTTAGTTTTTTTTTTTCCTCGACGATCAAAACTGTTCAGTCCTATATTGTGTGAAATTAGAACACGTAAGCTGGGCTTTAACTCTTAGACGTACACTGTGATATTGGCCCTGGAAATAATTCCTAGAATAATAAGAGTAGTATGGGTAGTTTACCTCCGGGCATTTTGTACTTAATCTCATTAAGGAAGATTATTAAGGAAATATCCACCGATATTAAAGTGTATTCTCACTTCTAAGAACACTACATTTTCCCTTCAATTTTGAGATTATTTCTGAGTCATGAAAATGACATTTTCTGGAAGTTGCATTAGGTATCACAGTAGAGAAGAGATCGCAACACTTCTATAAGATGATAGATAAACTTTCTTTCTAATACAAAGAAACAAAAGGAATTAACATCTCAGAAAGATCGTCGTAGTTGGATGGCAGAATTCCTGAGACTATTTCAGCGTAGTGTATGGAAAGTACCGATGAGTTGAATCATGAGATTTTAGAAATTTATATTGTTACCACTGTTTGCTCGAAGTATATTATGGTATATTTATGATGCTGTAGTGGATGAAAAGGACATAATTGCGCCATTGAGTACTGGAATCAAAAACAGCAAAACTTCTTGTTTAATCTGGAAGTCTATTTGTGGGGTAAGGATCAAACTTTCAGTGAAGTATCTATCATTCAAGCAGAAAGATTCGAAGCATGCAAGGAAGTATCCGAGACATTCCGCAATAGCTTCGAAATATGGGGCGCTTTGTGAATATTTGGTAATCACCTGTGAAGGTGAAAATGGTACCCCCTTTAGACCCTGATGTATAGAAGCACCGAAAGCAAATATAAAGGCCCCTTTCTGGACAGGCCATGAAGATTCAAGGGCTGTGTCTGGATGTAAAGGCTCTACACTTTCTTGACTTTATCGCTTGTATTAGTGGTGTAGGTGCCCTAGGTACTCATTTTAAAGCTGGATGATTTTCAGTGCTGCTTGGAATAAGATCAGGACGAGAAAAAATTCCCGGGCATCGAACCTGTGTCGCTCAGTTGGGATACAGACGCCTTACCGTCTCTCATAAAATCACATAGCAACTAATAATAAACATGTTATAGGTGACAGCGCGGTTTCCTACATTCAGACATTCAAGGAAAAGAGAAGACACACTGTCTTCAAGCCTGTATACCTGTCCCAATCTGAACCTGTATCAGTTTTTTTTTTTTGTGTGTGTGTGATCCTTGTTTTTAGTACCACCTGCTACAGATTACAGAATGCTCTCAGAAAAAAAAAATCGTTTGTGTAAGTAGTAGAAGAAGAAAATAGTAGAAGTTGAGTGTGAAAATTCCTCAGAGCGTTTTAATTATATTTGAACTGTTTGACATTCGTTTGCTAATATAACCTGTGAACAGAGAGGTAACAGTAAGACCAATGACAAGAAGGGAAGAAAGAAAAAAAGGAGAAAAATACTTCCACCTAGTGACTAAAGCCACCGTGTATACAGATTTAGGCAATTTCATCCTATTATATTCAGCGATAATAATTGTGAAATCTAATACTTTTAGGAAGCTGCATGTTATTTATTTACTTCGAATACATTTCTAAGAGAGACGGAACATTCTGTTAATAATTTAGTGTAGTAAATTTTGTTACAAGTTATTTGTCAATATTGTCTTTTAGAAATAAACTTAGTGTTTGAAAGCAGCATTATTCAAAATTTAATATGTGTGTCCAAATATGGAAATTCTAGAGGGCGCTCACAAGATTGTTTTCTTTCATGAATAGGGATATTTTTCTGGCAGAGGGATATTTTTTCGTCAGTGGTGGAAGAGAATAAATCCATTGTTGATGATCGACGAGAGTCAAATGTCAGATCTTTCAAATATCAACTCCTTTGCCGCACTGACATATTGCTTTCTTTAAGATCACCGAAATCGAACAGAATGAGCCCTGTCCAGTTTCATAAATGGATGGGCAACTATGTGAGATTCAGCTAGCGTAGCGTCTTGAGGAAAGTTGAATTAAGATGTAAGTGGACTCCGGTCAAGATAGGATTCACGTTTTGTCAACAAAGCACTCCCCATTCTAAACTTATTGGCTGGTCGGCTTAAAACCTTCGGAGATTCGTCAAATCAGTTTAGTTTCATTATATGGATTTTGAAAGAGTATTCTTAATTAGATGTCCTTAGGAAATTGTTATTAGCATAATATTTGCCAATAAAAATAATTAAAAACTGTAAGCCGGGATTGCATTAGTAAGTCGATCCTTTTCTCCCGATTATAGATCAAATATATTCTGACAGCCTGATCTAACTCGATCAAAAATGTATATCAAATAAGATAGTAGATCCATTGGAACCCATCCTATAATCAGTTCTTAGAATGACATTGTCTTATTTCTACCTTGGTCCCATCAAAAAATGTCGCGGTGGTATCTTTAGTACAGGGACAACACTTTTGGAAGCTGTTTAGTTGTTACTAGCTAAACAAAATAGTGATAAACCGTATGTTTCGTGAGTATTTTCTTTCTTTTAATACAAAGGAAATGTACAAATAAAATTCTAGCGTTACTTTAGCTGAAAAAAAAAAAAATATTTTTCGTGAGAAGATAAAAAAGAAAATCATTTTAAAAAGAGAAACAAATTTTTGTCCCATGGTGTGGTGAACACATGTAAGAAATTGCTTTTTCTTCACTTAAAAAAGTTCTGGACAAGATGTATATAATTTCGTTGCCTTCGTCAATTTAAACAGGCCCCTAAGGTAGGAATGTGATTAGTATAAAATGAAATGAGTGAAAAAAGAGCTAGGTAGGCAAAGAAAGATACAGAACTAAGAACAGGAGGAGGTTGAAGGAAACAGAAGTTGAGTTGATAAAGAATTCTTGAAGGAAGAAGAGATGAAAAGAGGACAGAAATTGTGTTCATGATCTGCATGCAAGGAGACACGGAATATAAAGTCACGTCTTCTCGGTATACTGGAGGTCAGTGGTGCTACTCATTTATCTCGGAAATTCCCCCATATCTGCATAAAAATCCTGTTTGCATACAGTGTGTTGTCGCCTAAACAAAATATTTTGTGGAAAACAGTAATCCATAAACTACTCGTCAGGGAATAGGATAAGGAAGGACTAATACAAGAACGAAAGAGAAACAAAGAGAGATCTGCCATGGACACTGACATATTCGCCAGTAAAATTATTAGAATTCACTTATCTTCGCGATAGAGAAAATGGAATTCTCTGCAAGTTATAGAAAGGCGTAATCAAATTGACACTCCTTCCAAAGTTATTGGTAAGACATGGAGTGGTATGTACACTCATATCCAAAATGATTGTTGCATATCTATAACTTTCTTCAACTTTCTTCTTGTAAGAATATAATTTGATAATGATTTTGCAGGGTACTTTTAATACTATTACTATGTGTATAATCGGGAAATGTATATTTGGGGCAAATTTCATAGGAAAAGAATTATATATACGAAAATTAGAATGAGTAAAACAAAATGTTGCTAAATGGACAAGAAAGTTTTGTTTTCGTTTTATTGTTCTTATTTGCTCGTTTGACATTAAATTTTCCACATACATTTCTTTGCCAATTATACGCATACTAACATTATAAGAAACACCGGGAGAGTTCGTTATCAAATTATATTCCTATAACAACATATTTATAGACATGCGACAATAATTTTGGACATGAGTGTACATTGGGTTAAGTACTAAATTGGAAGGAGATAGTAATGAGAGGGACTTGGTAAAGAAACTCTCCTTCTAATTAGTGAGGTGAAATAGCTGGTTGATTTGGACTTTAGCGTCCCGTTCAGCATCGAGTCTATATGAAATGTAGACTTGTTGATTAACCTGGAATCCGAGCCACATACGTTCCCACTAGCAATCGAATCCGATCTCCCACCCTAAAGACACGTATGGTAACCATATAGCTACAGAAAGTAAAAAGATACCTAATTTAAAAATCTAAGAGAAATTTGTGCCACATACCACACTGCATCCTGAGTTGGCATCAACAATTATTTATTTCGACCAAAAGCAAGTTATGTAGTAAGCATTTAATTAAAACGTGAGTAGTGTACTTATTGTGTGCACTTTCCGCTACCCTACTGACTAGCATGCATGCGTTTGGTTCACAAGGTTTCGGGTTCAGTTCCCGGTGGAAGTACATGCGCATGAGTCGAGTCGAGTCGAGATTTAAGCCTGCCTCGACTCGTCTCGAGCAAACGTCTCGACTCGAAAATATGTTTCTATCTCGACTCGTGTCTCGACTCGTCTCGAATTCCAGACGAGACAAAATATACGAGTTAAAATATGCGCACACACCAACCAGAACATTATGACTACTTACCTAATTGTCAGTATGTCCATCTTTGGCACGGATAACAACAGCGACGCGTCTTGGCATGGACGCAATGATCCTTGGTAGGTCGCTGGAGAGAGTTGGCACCACATATGCACACACAGGTCACCTAATTCCCCTAAATTCCGGGTAGGGGGGCGATGCGCTCTGACGTGACGTTCAATCACACCCCAGATGTATTCGATTGGATTCAGATCCGGCGAGTTGGGGGCCAGCATATCACTTGGAACTCACCCCTGTGTTCCTCGAACAACTCCATCACACTCCTGGCCTTGTGACATGGTGCATTATCTTGTCGAGAAATGCCAGTACCGTTGAGAAACGTGGTCGTCAGGAAGGGGTGTACGTACTTTGCTAGCAGTGTGCGATGCACCTCGGCCGTCATAGTACCTTGCTCGAGCTCCACTAGACATACGGATGCTCACATGAATGTTCCTCAGAGCATAATTAAGCCGCCGGCCAGCTTGTCCCCGTCCCGCAGTACAGGGTCAAGGAGCTGTTCCCTTCGAACACGATGGATTCGCATCCTCCCATCGTCATGATGAAGAAGGTATCGTGATTCATCAGACAATGCAACGCACTGCCACTGCGCCAAGGTCCAGTGGCGATGGGCACGTGTTCATTTCAGTCGTAGTTGCCGATGTCGTGGTGTTAACATTCTCACGTGGATGGGTCATCACCTGCGGAGACCCATTGTTAGGAATGTTCAGTGCACTAGTCTGATGTTAGTTCCACCACAGTTCGCTGCCTGTTCTGTTTTACCAGTCTGCCCAACTACGATGTCTGACATCTGTAATGAGGTGGGGGCGCCCAACCCCTCAATGTTTGTTCGGGTTTCGACAGTCCCTTAAGCGCGCCATAGACGCACGCACTTGCATTACCAACATGTATGAAAGGTTTCTTTCATCAAGCATCTTGAAAGAATTTTTTGCCCACACACGTACCAACGTGCTGTCCAACATACTGAAAGTAGTTGGAGAAATGTGGAGGACGAGGAAACGCGTGCTTTTTCTTTCTGCAACTGCACGACCTTGGCATGCGACGGAGGAGAGACTCACGTGATTTCTTCCGCTGTCATGATTGGCGGACCAAAATATAAAACAGCCACCTTGCATGAATGAGCCCATACACGGTAAACATGCACGCAGAACGGCTAAAACATCAAACATGTTTTCAGAAGATTTTGAAAACTTTTAACATGAATGAACGAGGCCATACACGATCAACTTGCCTGTGGTTTTATCATTTTTCATACAAGTCGGGCTGTTTCTTCAGGCATGTGTTTACGTGTATGGGCTGCTTTAGTTTCGACATTTGTTAAAGACACTCACCACAACAAACCTCGAATATCCGACAGGTCCTGCAGTTTCCGAAATTCCCGTGTCGAGTCTCCGGGCCATTACAACCTGCCCTTTGTCAAACTCAGATAGTTTGCGCGCCTTCCCCATTCTACACACTAATTAACTGAATTAAGCTGAAAATTAAATCTTGATCTCGAAAGATTAACTATTAAGTTCATGCGTTCGGTGTCTTCCCACTTGCGACAGTCCTATAAGCGACAGGAACTGTTAACTGTCCTATGAGCGACCGATTCGATCTATTAAGTGCCCTATGAGTCACTGATTCGTTCATACTAAGATAATGGAAGAAGATAAGGTTCTCTCTTCTTTAACTTGTTTCATGCTAATGTGATTTAGAACCTAACAAAATGTAGTATGAAAAATTTCGCTCTACCTGAATTTAATTACGTGAGAATGCTCTCGTTATATTAACAATCTTTTATACGTTTTTCCTAATATTATATTTTTGAATTAATTTATATGAATACATTGACTCTATCAAGGGGAAAGCTAACTAAATATTTAGAGTAGCTCCGCCTTTGTCTATGATTCTAATATAATTAAAAATGGCATGTTAAAATGATACGGAGCATAAGATTAGATTGAATATGTTTATGGCATAAGAAAGAAATCAGAAAGAGGTATGGGCGCCCGAAGAAAATTTTCTAGGGAGGGGCATCTCCATGGTTGCTGTATCACGTCTGATATATCTGGTATTTAATATACGTGGTTTGTTATATTACGTATACATTTTTGTGTGCCAGGGAGGCGACCCCTGCCTTCCCATCGGGTGCCCAGGGAAAAAAGGTGTTCACCATTTGAGGATATGAAAGAAATCTAAAAACACAGTGTATGCGAAGAAATTATTACACAAGTTACAAATCTCTCGCAGGATTTAACAGTTTGTCTAGTTATAAGGGATTATTTCAGATTGCTTCACGACAAGCTTTTATGTGTAAGTCAAAACAAAGGAGGAAGGCAAATTAAGAAATTAGTTTACGTTTTAGTAGCTTACAATAGGGGGGGGGGGGGTAGTTTAAAGAGTTTGTGTACCTTTTGGATTGTTTTACCTTTAGGAATATACTTTTCATGGAAATATCCCTGTTGCCTCGTTAAGTTATTTGATATGTTTATGTCAAATCTAACTCAAAATTAAAATGTTTTATTTGCATTCACAGTTGAGGAAAATATATTTGACGAACAGGATCACTGACACGTATATATTTCATACCAAGGTTGTTCGGGCGCTAATAACGCCAGAGACAAACATATTTTACGAGATGGAATCATATCATCTTCCATCATCTCAATGTAAATGAATCGGTCGCTCATAGGACAGATAACAGTTCCTGTCGCTAATAGGACTGTCGCTTCTGGGACTAATTCATGCGTTCTGTACCTTTCTAAATTAATAAATGCTGGAATTGGTTTCAAGGCTGTTTCTGAGTGAATACTTTCTTCAAAATAATATTTAAAATTATAGAATGATTTTCGAGACATTCGAGCCGAGTCGAGATTTTTACGAGCAGTCTCGACTCGACTTGACTCGTGTCTCAACTCGAAAATTCGAGTCGAGAAATAAGTTTGTCTCGACTCGTCTCAAATTTTACAAAGTGACTCGACTCGAATGCCTTGAAAATCTTTCTATAATTTTTAATATTATTTTGAAGAAAGTATTCACTCAGAAACAGCCTTGAAACCAATTCCAGCATTTATTATTTTAGAAAGGTACAGAATGCATATTAATCTTTCGAGATCAAGATTTAATTTTCAGCTTAATTCAGTTAATTGCTAAACTGTGAATACACTAAACTCCTACTAACCAACCTATTATTGTCCCTCCTTTTCTGAATTTTCTGTTTGCATAAACTCTTTCTTGAAAACAGTGGAGATTTTTTAAATGTTGGACGTGGGGGAGGAATATCAAAGTTATTGCTTGGGGGAATTTACTTTGAACTAAGCTTAGACTTTAGATAACTGGAACTAGGTGGTAAATCATTCGTATCGCCGTCTATGATGATGACTATCAAAGAATGTGACTGGAACGTTTTGAAGCCTATAACACAATAATGATCATATGCATTATACCCTTGCACTATAAATAAAAGGTGAGAAACGGTAATGTGCCATGGTAGGTTATGATCGTAAGATATTACGCACAAAGAAATATGGCAACGATAATAAAATTCCAAGGATTGTTTATCTGTGCTTTTCGGACTTCGATACTGTAGGGATGAAAGGGGTGGCATTGATGAAGGAAAATCAAGAGAGAAAGAAGAAAGAAAGAAAGATCGAGAAGAAAGAAGATGGAGAAAGAAAGAAAGAAAGAGAAGTGAAGAGGAGAATGCAGACGAATCGCACCGCAGGGTTCCCTGTCAGGGCTTGACAGCATCTTTTGTCGTCCTTCGTACATTGGAATTTTCAAGGTTGAAAAAAGAAAAGAATGACGGTGTAGGAGCCTGGGGGGCGGGGGCCCCTAAGCGGAAAGACCAAACTCTGTAGAACAATCTTTCTCTGGCTTTTGACGTGACCTTGAAAGCAGCCATATATATGCATGTGTATAGTTGTGTGTGTAGACGAAGTCAGATCAAGTGTGACGCTTACATATACGTATATATGTACAATTTGTTTTTGCACGATTTTGTTTCCCTAGCAGTTTTTACGTAAATGCCATTTCTTTTTATCAAAAATATTTAAATTCTGTCTCAGAAATTAAGCTAAGAAGAAAATGACATTCAGACTTTATCTTTTACTGTTTGAACTCATAGCATGCAGTTCACATAGAAAGCTGGGTTCAAATGGAACCAGAATTTTACTGTTTCATAAAATGAAGTTAAAATCTTGTTTTAACATCTTTTGGCTGTCTATAGGGACATGAGATTGTAGTCTCCCAATGAAATGCCAACTGGAGCCGCCTACCGAAGTAGCACACTTGATTGGCCGTACACATTCTGATTGCCGGCTAATTGGTTGGTGATTGGTAATCCAAGAGTAAAGTTGACAAATACGTTTGTCCAACGTAGTTTTAAGTACCCGTTGTTGACCAACAAACAATTTGCCGTCTTTTAACCAACAGTTTACGTTGACAACTGAAAATTAAATCTTTCAGTTTTACGTCCCATGATTATGCCGTGTGGGCTAAAGGAGATGGTGATGGCGAGAATGAATAGGTGGTGGAATGGATAAAGTGAGAGGAAACGGGAAAACCCGAGAAAACCTGTTAAAACAATGTCCACCACAAAGCCCATTTGGCGCGAGCTGAAATCCAACCAGAAACCCTATGCACCAGAGGCGAACGCTGTAACAGTTAGTCACCACGGCCTGTGTTAGCAGTTGAATTGGTGGACAAAAGTGCTGCAAAGTGCCTAGCCACAACGTAGAACCAACGGTGGCAGCTGATTAGTCTACCGTTTCCCATTGTTCAGTCCACAATATATATTGCTAAGGTACACTATATATAGCCTACACTGATTAAATCAATTATTCAGTAGGTAATACATTTATACAGTGGTGACCAGGGTTGGCTGGTTTAAACCAAGGTGGTTTAAACCATGATTTAAACCAAGGTTTAAACCAGCTGGTTTTTTCAAAAAAACCAACTGGTTTAAACCAAAAAACAAAAAAATGTTCGTAAAAGTGTAAGTGTTTGTAAAATCTTGATGAACACACATTTGTGCGGGTTATCACGTTTCACTCCCGTATATTATTCGTATTATATTCAGACCTAAATTCCCCATTCATTACTCAAAAAGATTATACTACAAAAGCAACTTTTTTTTACAAGTTTATAAATGTTTATTTTGTGATTTTTTTGTAGTTGTTATTATTGTTATGTAATTGCAATCGAAGAAAAATTGTAAATATTGTTTCGTTTCAATGTTTACTATTGATAAAATACATCGAAAATGCCGTACTTTTTGTGTGTGTGAGGGGGGGGGGTCATACAGACCCCACGAGAGTCATTTAGTGAAATAAGTATCTTTGGTATCTATTTATGTATAAATGAGTCTGAGCCAAAGTGGACTCAAATAATTCGTATCTTTATTCCCTTTTCTTATTGATATGCAGATTAAGTCGGTGTATTTCTTTAATTTGGACGAATAAAAGTCGTTGTTAACTAACTTGAACTAGATTAGTTCTTCTGTACTCCGTCGTACTTTGAAATTGTTCATATGTAATTAATTCTGTGTAATGGTTTCACTTGTGCAACTGTTTATCTTTTTGTCCTTCTGAAATGACTCTTGACAGTTATATTAAGAAGCATGTAAAGATCAGTACAACGTATTTTTTTTTTTATCAGGATTCCTTCGTGAGTGAGTCGGCAGACGTATCGCATTTGTGGCCAATTAGTCCTGGTTCCGAGTTCAAATGGAGGACAATTTCTCTCGGATGTAACTCGAGAAGCGGTTTTTATTCCGCTTTAAGCTTATGTGACCCCTTCCAGCATAACCCGGTTGTTGCATAATAACATCAAGGCGAAACAAACTTATTTCTGTCCATATATGATATGAATATATAGAGCAAATCATTTAAACCATAAAAACCTGGTTTAAACCAAAAAAACCTGGTTTAAACCAAAAAAACCGTTTTTTTTTAAAAAATAAAAACCATGGTTTTTGCCAACCCTGGTGGTGACCATCCTGCACAGCTAATATGGAGTTGTCAAGATACTCTTACCTAGAAAATATTTTGTTTTGTTTTTCGTTTGTTATTAACTATTTGGAAGTAAAAATTGTTTCAAAAAACGTAATAGAAAAGAAAGAATCGTTTGTCTTTCGTTAAATGGATTGTTTTGAGGTAAAGGTCGTTTGTTTCAAAACTCATAAAGAAACACTTAGAAAATTAACTTGGGAGTTAACTTTACAATACCCGCTCCCCTCCAAAGTTAAAATGGTGTATTAAAACATAATAAAATCGTTTGTTTATCGATATGATTGATTATTATTTTGAGATAAAAATATTTTGTTTGGGAAAACAAAGAAATGTTAAGAAAATAAACTTGGATAACCTACTTGACATTTTTTTTCCTCCTCCAGTTATCCAGTGATGGTTTACAACACAAATACTTTTTTTTTTTTAGTGATCGTTTAAGACATAAAAACAACTTATTTAAAACAAAACAAAGAAAATGAATTGGTGACCAATTTCACACTATCGTCCTAAATTAAAATGGCCCGAAACACAAATAGTTTGTTTGTTTTCGTTAGTTATTGATAGTTTTTATGTAAAATTTTTTTTTTTCTATATCCACAAAGAAATATTAAAAGAAATAACTTGGATGAACATCTTCACATTTTCCCAATTCGAACCCCAAACTAGTGGTTCGAAACACAAATAAATAGTATATTTTTCGCTAATCAATTACAGATAAAGATATTTTGTTTCGAATGACAAACCGAGTTGGACCAGTGGCAATGTGGAAGTTAGGCTCGGCACATTCTGAACTTTCTCACATAGGAGAGGAGATGCAGTCAGCGTTACATCCGGACACCTCTTCTCTTGAGCTATCCATTTCATAGACGTTGGGTGAACTCTGTGTAAGGGTAGAATGGGTGAGAAGTACTGCACCCACCGGGGATCGAACATAAGTACTTCGGTAGACTCCTTACAGACTATACCAGCTCGGCTGTTCAAAGACATAAAAGATTCACATTTGATTTTTTAAACTTTTTTTTAAAGAAAAAAAAAGAAAACATACCGAACTTATATACACCGTAATACGAAATCTACACTACAACTGTTCCTTTTTGTAAGCTGTTCATTATTGAGTGACGTAATCTCAAGCTATATACACTCTTGATGGAATATTTATATGTCTTTATGTTTTTCGAAATAAACAAACAATTTACTTGTGTCTCGAACCCTCATTTTAGCTTAGGGAAGCTAGATGAAGTTGGTCGCGTAAGTTTATTTTCTTGAGATGTTCTGTTTTGAAAGTATTTTACTTCAAGTAGTCTAACGAAAAAACAAAAGGTTTGCGCATGGGTCGAATCTTCATTTTAACTTTAGGGACCAGTGTAATGTTGGTCTCCTAGGTTGGTTTTATAGCCTATTTCATTGTTTTTCGAAACGAATGACCACCTCAGAAGAATTATTAACTAAGAAATAAATAAAAAATAAATGAAATGTATCTTGAATCCATGTCCTCTATCTCTCTTTTATCTATTTAATTTTTTCAGTAGTTAAAATATTTGCTAGTACAATATTTTAAATTATTATTTAACATTGTATCAAAAGATATTCCACTAGTATTTTATTTTCTTAAGTTCAATATAGGATAATAAAATTACATAAAATTAAACTACTAGGTAAGGATTGGGTTACTTTCCTGTTCGTTGGTTTCGGTCACTGCGCATAATTGTATTTCACCTTTCCCCATTAGTAATCTGAATATATAAATCAATGCATTTTACTTATGAGTAAAGCAAGTTTCCCCGCCGTAATATTGTTTAAAAGTAAAAGTAAAAAAAAAAAAAAAAAAAAAAAAATCAAAGCTGATGGGCATTGGCTAAATAATCGAATGCAGAATACTGAATCAATTGGGTTGGAAAAAGACTGCAAGATAAGTGCGAAGAAAGCAGACGCAGAACACAGGAAAGACGAAAAAGTACACACTGTTTCAAGAATCGTGACGGGAGATGAAATATGGCTACGCCATTTCGAAGTTCTTTTTGGAAAACGCAACATCTTCCTTCGTGGAGCCAAGTTTGCAGATGACTCTCTTGTGGGTGAGCATTAAATAGTAGTTCACACTCATTGATTCAGAATATTACGTTACAGACATACAAGCTGTATGTAGTTCCAAGGTGGTGGAAGGCTTGTAGAAAGGGATGCAGGTTATCCTCAAATATGAATCCGTGTCATTGAAAATGTATACAATGTGAAAATAGCGAACATGTGGAATTAAAAAAAAAAAAAAAAGATAAAAGATTTAGAAAAATCTGGGACACTGCTTTTGAAGTGACCTTCGAATTCTCTCTCTCTTGTAGACTCAGGGAATAACCATAAAACAAAAGTTAAAGTTTTCATTTTAGTACGTTAAATTGTGCCATCGGATGTCCATTTATTGACTAAGGGACTTTAGCATCATACAGATGAATAACACCACAATGATTTTAAGCGGATTTTTCTGCTTATTAATTCTTCGAATCATAGTATATTCAGTGAATGTTCTAAATGCAGTTGTGGGACAGTAAACCGACATTTCGTTAATTTGTTTCTGAATACTGTATTGTCCCAAATGTTTAACTTGATTTAAGAGAAAGATAGGGGTGTTCGGAATTCGATTTCGTATTCCGGAATTCGGAATTCATCTAATTCCGGAATGTTCCGGAATTTCGGAATTCCGGAACGTTTCGAAATTCCGGAACGTTTCGAAATTCCGGAATGTTCCGAAATTCCGGAACGTTTCGAAATTCCGGAATGTTCCGAAATTCCGGAACGTTTCGAAGTTCCGGAATGTTCCGCAAATTCCGGAACGTTTCGAAGTTCCGGAATGTTCCGCAAATTCCGTAACATTCCAAAAGTTTGGAATTGTGGAATGCTCAAAAGTATGAATTTCGGAATTGTTTTCAATATTGAAATTTTGAAGCTCACTGTTGATTCTGGAATCGTAATATTAATATTAGTTCGAAGTTTGAATATAAAAGTTCGAAACAGTCCTGAGGCAATGGTTCTCAAACATTATTACAAGGCTTTAATCCCACAAATTTACTCGCAAATACTTTCTCGTTTTCACTATGGTATCTATGGAATATAGTAGCAACATGTCTTAAACAGTTATGCATTCTCGTATTTACAATTATTGGAATAAAGTACAGCATTTTATCTTTATCTTTTACATTTTTTTTTTCAATCATTGCCATTTTGTATTTTGAAGTACCAACAAGGAAACAATTTACATGTTTGGCATTTTAATTCCAAAATATTTGTTTTACTATTAAGCAAACAATACAAGAGCACACGAAACATTTGTAGTCATGTCATTTGGAATTATATTAATGAACTTTTAATCTAAAGTACAAGGAGTACACATGAGTAATACATAATTGTGAAAATTTTGACAACTGAAACCCTGAAATGGTATAACTGATGCTACCTGAGACGTCATCAAATAATGCAACAAAAATGTAAATGTAAATTACTATTGAAAGAAAAAGCAAAATTTCTGTGCTACAAAATAATACTGTTAGAGAACAATGATGTTGATAAAATATTATAAGGGCATGTATTAAATGTCAATTTTCATATAAATGCCCAGATGATTTTTTTTAAATTAGGGGAAAGTAGACTTTAGACGATATTAGACAAGGCAATTATGTATGCAAAATTAGGAGAGATGCATTCAAATTATTTCCTGTAATAAAAATTAGAATTCAACTTTCCATGGTAGATTGCACATGTTCTATCTCCGAACAAGGTAAAATACGTGCAATTTACTATGGAAAGTTGAATGTTAATTATTATTACACGAAATAATTTGAACGCATGACTCTTAGCATGCAAGATTGCATAGAAAATTGCATCGCATAAAATGGGCTTTAGGGACTTTTAGCTTAACAAACTTCTTTTATCTCATTGATCTTTTTTATCTGATTTATTTGAGAAATCAGGAAAAAGAAAGTTTTCGTCAACTTTTCTACTCAAGGAAAGTAAGACATCAATTTTTGTAAAGATCAATTTACGCGAAGTACGAATAGTCAGTGTTGGGTAAGTTACTTGTAAAAATGTAACGCGTTACAAGTTACTTTACTTTCTCTTAAAATGTAACGCGTTAGTAACGCGTTACTTGCCTCAAAAAAGTAGCTGTTACTTTACTTCGAAAGTAACGCGTTACTAACGCGTTACTTTTAGGTTCGAAACTTTGAATATATGAAAAATATCTTATTACTTCAGTCTTCCGTACTACTAATACTACCGCTATTATTATTATTATTATTATTATTATTATTATTATTATTATTATTATTATTATTATTATTATTATTATTATTATTATTATTATTATTATAGCAGGTTCTGAATCGATTTATGTAAATGCAAGGACAAATTTTTACTTGACAACTATATGAACATTTTAATGTAATGTAACATTGACTAAAATGCCATACTGCGTTACTCGTAGGGATGGGCAGAAGTGAACTCGAGCAACTTTTCTTTGAAACTCGATTCGACTAGGGGCCGCGGTGGCTCAGTGGTAGAGCGTTCACCTCTGGTGCTTGGGGTCCCGGGTCCCAGCCCCCGCCAAGTGAACTTTGTGGTGGACAAACACCGTGTGCGTGGGTTTTCTCGGGGTTCTCCCGTTTCCTCCCACTTTCTTCATTCCACCATTTCATTCATTTCTCATCTTCACCGTCTCCTTTAGCCTAACCGGCATAACCGTGGGACGTAAAACTCAAAGATTTCATTTCATTTTTTCGATTCGACTAGAAACAGACATCTTTGAGCTCGACCCGAGAACTCGGTTTGAAAAATTTCCTCCAATTCGACTCGAATTCGCGTCGAGTTTCGAGTCGAGTCGAGCCAAATCTGGCGTATAGTTTCGAATACTCTCTTCAAGTATCTTACATAGACAATATAATTATTATCAATGGTACTACTACTACTACAACATATTATTATTATTATTATTTTATTATTATTATTATTATTATTATTATTATTATTATTATTATAACAACACTGTGTATAAACATGAAAGATAGGCGGTTTATATATGAATACTAAAAAAGTAGTTGATTTCCAACCTCGGTAGTCGTGAAGTCTAGGAGTCAAAGACATTGTTCACGAGCTTCTGAATTTGGGTTGAGGGTCTAGATTGAGTATTCGAGCTCGAGCCAAACATTGTTAAATGTTATAGGGCACTGGCCAAATATCTTCAAAACTGCTCGGCCCAGGTTTAGAATTATCAACAATTGGAGCAGATCGGCTTACAGCTCATTCACTATCGACTCAAACCGAGAAGTGAGCTGAGCCAACAGCTCACCCAACCGAGTCGGCTAGAGCCCTTCGCTCAGTTGAGTCGAACCTAGCAGGTGACTCGTCCCAACCAAGCAAGCTCGAGCCGATAGTTCACCCCAAACGAGCCGGCTCGAGCCATCGGCTCAGTTAAGCCGAGCCGAGCTAAGCTTGTTATAAAAAATATCTTGTAGTCTCCCTATCGAGACAAGACGAGATGCGAGCAGTGTCCCCTCTCGTGAGCTACACTAAAAGTATTCCATATTACTGCTTAGCTTACATTTCTCATGGTTTTCGCTTTCCAGTCTAATCAGGCCATGATTTCAAAACGAGTTAAAACGAGCGAGCCATTTATCAAACTCGACTCGACTCGAAACTCGACGCCAAAAACAGTGAATCGACTCGAAACTCGACTCAAAAATATTACTTTTGACTCGACTCGAAACTCGACTTGGATTCGAGTCGAGTTTTAGCTTGACTCGTGCCCATCCCTATGCGTTAGAAAAAATGGTTGCTTATTATTATTCTGCTAAACTAATTATATAATAATAACAATGTTGCTATGTAAAATTAAAAATCTATATATATAAAAGAGAACGCACAAAATCCTTTGTCCGCTCATCACGCTAATACGGCTGAACCGATTTCTTTCATTTTTGGGGGGTTGTTAGGATTTGGACCCTAGATGGTTTTTATCATATCACTTTAATTTTCAATTACCAGTGTCTTGAGATAATTGACCAATCAGGTGTCCATACGTACAAAAAATCCTTTGTCCGCTCATCACGCTAATACGGCTGAACCGATTTCTTTCATTTTTGGGGGGTTGTTAGGATGTGGACCCTAGATGGTTTTTATCATATCACTTTAATTTTCAATTACCAGTGTCTTGAGATAATTGACCATTCAGGTGTCCATACGTACAAATCCTTTGTTATTAGTTCATCATAGGTATAAAAATAAACGTATTTATATGCAACCCGCATGACCCTGTGACTCGGCGGGTTAACATAACTGACAGGCGCTATAAATCACTTGAAAGCGAAAAAGTAAAAATTATCTAAGTAACAAAGTTTATTGCGTTCCGGGATGACCGCAGCGAAGCGGGGCGGGTTGGGGTGACCGCAGCGAAGCGGGGCGGGTTAACATAAATGACAGGCGATATAATGTTAACATTAGTGCAATCTTCTATGGTTTTTATCATATCACTTGAAAGCGAAAAAGTAAAAATTATCTAAGTAACAAAGTTTATTGCGTTCCGGGGTGACCGCAGCGAAGCGGGGTGAACGCTGCTAGTACAGAATATAGAGAAACATTACACTACAACTGACAAAATGAGAACACATGAACTGGGGGTGAATCAAAATTTGCCAATAACTCTAAAATCGATACATGCTTTTTAAAGCTAGTTGTTTCAAACTCATAATCAACGGGACTTTACAAACTGATCTAAAAGAACTCTAATATTGCATACCATCAACATTACAAAATAAAGTAGGCCTGCTCATCAGAACACAGTTGATTCATATTAACCCCTTACTGAATGTCGTTAATTATGGCACCCTAGTTGTCGATTAATATTTCCCGCCGGGGCACCACTTTACTTTTAAATTCTGTTCACCATCATCTTCAGCTTTTAAGAGAAAGTATTCTTTCAAATGTTCGAACGATAAAATATTTTCGTTCTCCATCTTTATAAAAACACCACCAATGAAAGTAAAATAGACTACCAGTACCATTGCACTCGTAGTTCACTCACTGAATATATTGATTTGGAGCTGTCAAAATCTAAGACAAAATTTCCAGGTGCTTGCAATCAGTACACGTGATTTTCCTGAGGCTGTCCTCGTCTTCCAAAAACAGCAAATGGCACTATATTTGGTTATGTAAATAAACAAATCAAATTGTATCTATGAATGTATTTGCAAGCCTACCAGCATAAAGTTCGTAAGGCGAAACGGGAAAATGCACATCGAGATTTTCCGTTCCACCTTACATTAAGATGAAAAGTGATAACAGTTTTACATGCAAATTTCATTGCTAGAGGTCATAAGGCGAAACGGGAAAAGGCGAAAGTAGGGGATATACGTTAAGGTAGTTTAACCAATCAGAGAGCGAGTTGATTCATCTGGCATTGAGACAAGGTTATTTGACAATAGGTCTTTGTTTACAGGAATGTTATTTAACCTTGACGATATTTGTATACAATAGATGTTTTATTTTTATTATATTTTATTGATTGTTTATATTATTTGTATTGTTGACAGGAATGTTGTTTATCCTTGAGGGTTTACGTACGCAGGTGGGAACAATGGATGTCGCAGATGTGTGTATATGTAATCTTTTAAACGATTTATTGTTGACAGAGAAGTAGTTGAAGAATGTGGTGGGTGGGGTTGAGAGAAGCGTACATTGTTTATAATATTTTCTATTGTATTCAGAGAAGTAGTTCGACCTTGATTAGTCACGTAGGCACAAGATTGTTTTGGAATTTCTAAGAAAAGCTTGTTTGTTTGGGGGAGAGGTAGAACACAGGTGTGCGTTAAAAGTTTTCTATTGTATTCAGAGAAGTAGTTCGACCTTGATTAGTCACGTAGGCACAAGATTGTTTTGGAATTTCTAAGAAAAGCTTGTTTGTTTGGGGGAGAGGAAGAACACAGGTGTGCGTTAAAAGTTTTCTATTGTATTCAGAGAAGTAGTTTGACCTTGATTAGTCACGTAGGCACAAGATTGTTTTGGAATTTCTAAGAAAAGCGTATATTGTTTGGGGGAGAGGTAGAACACAGGTGTGCGTTAAAATTTTTCTATTGTATTTAGGAATGTCGCTTGCCCTTGATTAGTCACGTACGCATGGGAAAAAATCCAAGATTTTTAATGATCACGTGATAGGGAGACTTGTATGAACTTGTTGTTGTTAGGACGCCATTTTGTTGTGACGTAAACGCTTAAATACAGAGTTTCAGGAGAGTGTTTTATGTATTACGCTATGGCTCCCGTTCGCAAGTTAGTTTTTAGCGAACTCGACGACGAGGAGACATTATCATCGCCTCCTGCGGGAACTAAGAAGTTAAAGACCGATAACAGGCCGGATTCCCCGGACTCTATTGAAGTAGTCTATATATCATCTTCGGATGATGAAATTTATTCATCATCTTCGGATGAAGAAGGCGAATTGGAGGAACCAGAGACACCATCTCCAACGGTGTCGCCAACGCCACCTGCATCACCATCACTGTTAAGCCGATCCAGTTCCAGGTTTTGGAGTTTAAACTGTACATGTTCCAGTCAGAAAGTGGATCGAGATTGTGTAATTGATGCAATTCTTAATTGGGACACTGATAGAATATTAATTTGTGGTGGATGCGCAGAAGCATTGGCTAATCAAATGGGGCATGACTGTTTGTTTTTGAGTCCAGAGGAACTAGAAGATCGGGCTCTGAAATCTTTGCTGGATGTTGAAGTAGAGGACTTATTTTATATATATGCGAGAACGCATATTATCGGCATATTTACACAAGAACTCTTTTATGAAGCCTTTTTTGACTTAATTGAAGAAAAGGATCCTAATTTTTTGAGTGAGTTAGTTAAAATTTTTGAAAGCAAAGACAAAAAGAAAGGCTTTGCAAAGTGATTGTGCGTGTGTGTATGCAAACTGAAGTGACAGTGTTTAAAAACATGTATTCTCATATCAGTGGTGGTGGTGATTATATTTGTGTATCTTGTAGTGACAATAATATTAGTGAACTGTGTATTTTAAAAACTATAAATGTATACTTACGTTTAAATATTATTTCCTGTGAACAATGCACGTTGAATCTTCAACACCGGTGTTTGCTTCTTCATGATACTGGAACTTTTGCTGTACAGCATTTATCCAATGAAATAACTCTTATTGATTTGTTTGAAGTGTTTGAAGAACATCATAGTGAAATCTCAAGTATAAACTTTATACGAAAAACGCGAGAATGTTTAAACAACATGGAATTTGTAGGACAAATAATTCCGTTTTTGTTGAATCGTAAACATGAAATTTCACCATGTGTTAATGAATACATTATCGACATACAAGGTTTTAAGATTTCAAATAATGAATTTATTATTCGTGAATTTTGTTTAATTGCATGTGATGATACAGTAAATTTCCATTGTTTAGTAAAATCTCCGATTGAATACAATCAATTATCTTTAGGATGTCAGAAACAAGTTGATTGGTTAACATCAAACTTACATGGACTAACTTGGAATAATAAAAACGGATATACTGTATCACATATACGTAACCTTGTATATCAATTATGTTTGCAAGATGCTACCTTTTATTGTAAAGGTGCAGAGAAATCCATTTGGATTAAGAAACTATTTTTGTTAGATAATGTTATTGATCTTGAATCAAAACAATGTCCACCATTAAATGAATTATGTGCAAATGTTATGAATGAATATTGTTCTTTTCATGAACAAAATATACAACTTGAGAAAAAATCAGGTTGTGCATATCGAAATGCCCAACAACTTAATTTTTGGTGGAAGTTTCAACGATCAACAGCATTAACTAACATGTTTTCAATGATGTAACTTTACTTTTTTTATATATTTTTATGTCTGTGAAATGAAACACAAGAAGTAAAATTTGAAACTTTTATTTTTTTAAAAAAAATCTTTTTTTGATTTATATATTTATGTACATAATATATACAAACAATAAAATTATTATTTCAGATAAATATTTTGTTTTCTTTTTAAAAATTTATTTACGTGGTTATATACAATTTTATCATTCTTTTTTAATTTTGTCTTATGAAATAAACTTAAAGTTTTTTCAAATGAATTATTGCGTACTATATGATACATGAAAAATAACACGAAATATCCACACAGCACAGATTCTTCGTCTTGGTATGGTTGACTATTTACATAATAAACTTTACTATTTTTACATAAGAATGAATGAATTTCTTTTGGCACAGGCATTCGTAAACTATCGAAATAAAATCCTTCATGATTTTTGTTTATGTATAGTCCAACCCAATGACTTCCTGTGGAATCTGATGTATCAAGATTAATGATTAGTCCAACAGGAGTTTGCACTGTTTGTGGAATTGTATCAATGGAATAAATTCCATTCACATATGATCCAGTTTGTTTATCACTGAGAAGCACTTTTAAAATTTCATCTGTATACATGATTTTTGTTTATTTCTTTAACGGAGTAGGAATATATTTATCACTGGTATTGTTCACAAACAAAACATAGTCATACACTTTTACATATTCACTGTATAATAAAGCTTCATGCACACTGCACTTGTAATGTCCAAAGCGATGATTATAATGTGCACACTTTGACACATGAAATCCTAGAGATGTGTACCGTGGACAGTCCAAATCCTCGAGATTGATAATATCACGTTGAAGAATTTCCTGCAGAAAGTCCTGACGAGCTTTGCCGAAAGTGTAAACAGATGAAATATTTGTACAATATTTGCGAAGAATTTCTTTAAGGTGTGAGTATTCGACATCTCCTTCATGCCATTGGATTCCATAGAAATTATCACACAAGTATTTGTTTGCTTCTATTATTGTTTCACACAGTTCAGTATTAGCGCACGGAGGTTTAAATATCCAGCTTTGTATGAATGGTATATCTGGATTAGCTATTGCTAACTCTTTAACAATAAGTTCATCGTCGTCCTCCCCACGATAAGCGGAGAAGTGAACAACAACCCTCATGCTACTCAACTGATTTAAATTTAAAATGAATTATCACTATATACATTTCTATCTTTATCTATTTGTATGAGTGAGTCAAATTGAGCATACAAAATACAAGTGATTGGTTGTGTTAATGACTCTTTGAATGATACTTTTAAATTAACGGGAGCATCGCGCACAACATCCCAAGTAGTATCATCCAATGTAGCAGTAGGGGATAGAATAAATGCATAAAGAGTGTATCCATGTGGATATTCATCATAGGTAACAGTATGGCCATCATCTTTATAAAATATTCCTGTACCGGAAAACAGAGTCTGGTAACTTAGAACGTATAAATTATTTGAAAAATCAGGGGTGAGGGGATTGGGAGGAAATGATTTTGAACCAACTTGTAGTTGCAACTTGTTAACGTTAAAGTTTTGGAATTCAAAAGGATTAATTTCTGATTTCCCATTAAAGGCTGCGTTAGAGACAAATCCGATAACGATTGCTTTAGGTACATTTCCAAGGAACAGATTATCAAGATTGTATGAATTTACTTGTTGAGGTATTGTATATGATCGAGTTTCAACTCTTGTAAGAGGTAATTTGGCCGTTTCATGCACCATACCTGAATTTATTTCCATACCAACATGTGCAGATGTGTCAACACGTCGTGCATACATCGTAACTTCTTGAAGCACTACTTTATAAGATGTATTTGGAGCATGCATTAAACAAAACATATCTTTTGTTCGGTGTAATTTAATACGAAGACCAACTTTGTTTGGAAGCACACGACCTAAACTTGCAATATCAACATGAATACGTCCATACATTTCAAATGGTGTACTATTCTTAACAAAAGCAGCACGTTTATTAAAGCCTGTATTTGTTTCATCTAATGAATTAAATTGTTTTGCGGTATCTTTGTACCATAAAGAAGATGTAAGATGAGTTTGCGAAGCATCATTTGAATAATTTAACAAGGTTTCAATATATGCACGATAAGGATAAGATCCAGATGATGAACTAATTAATTTATCATTTAATGAAATATCAACTTGACTAAATAATGAATGTAAAAAGTTATTTACTGGTGCAACTACATCGTTTGCATCTAAATTATTACCGTTTGATTTTGTAATTTTACAACGTACATAAAGATAAAGATAAGCAGGATGAATAAATTCACCTGTTTCACCAGGAATAACAAATTCAATAGGTCCTTCTGAAGTTAGTGTAGAAATAGGACGATATTCCACATGAGAGGTTGCTTCTATAGCAGTTTGTGTCATTGGAACGGAAAATAAGTCAAATTCTGAAGTACAACACTCATGGCTATTTGAATTAAGTAAAGCCATTATGAAAATATATCTTTAGTTTTCCTTCTTTTTGTTTTACGTTTAACAGTACGAGAACGTTTACGTTTGATTGGTGGTCCAATTCGTATTACAGGAGCTTTACGTTTTCGTGGCCGTCTCTTACCGCTACCAGATAGTAACTGACCAACTTTATTAACAGCTTTTGTCTTTAATGTTTCACCAGCCTCTTTTACACGTGCGCGAACGGATTCTTTTATTGGACGATTTTCTAATACATCGCCTGCAACTTGTATACCTGTTTGTAATGCTTGGCGACCTAATGCTTTGGCACCTTGTTTAAGGAATGGTAATGCAATACGTGCTAAACCTTTAAAGAAACTACCGATACCATGTCCACGTTGATAAACTGGTCCTGAAAAATAAGGTATTCCACGACCACGTTGATAACATATACGTCTAGATTTCATTTCTTTTATTTAGGAGCAGCGCGTTTAAAATGAAGTGTTACCGTCAATGTCCCAGAACGAAATGGCAAATTTCGCCCTGCATGGTCCTTTAGTAGTACTTCGATATTGTTAAAACAAAATTTTGAAACTGGTAAATAATGAATATCTTGAAATGTAATTGTTTGCACTTTTCCGTATTTCACATTGCAAATTGTTGCAATACGTAATAATGGTGCCTTGGTATCACCTAAATATTGATATTGTACAATATCACTATACACAAAAATTTGATGTGGATAACCAATATCAACGTAAGGTTGTTTAAATCCACGTTTATGTAAAACAAGATCTTTATTTTCAGGAAATCCTAATTGTAAAGACAATGTTGGTGACAATGTAAGTGATTTAACACGTTGATCACATTCTACGAATACTGTATTTGACACATTAAATCTTATGAATTTGGAAACTTTATTTAATTCTTCGATTAAATGGTACACGGTTGAATAATATCCCGGTGTAATTTTACTTTTCTGAGGTTCCCCATCTTTTAATGTAAACCAAACAACATTTTCACCATCGATAACATTATGACATGTTAGCGGAATGTGTATTTCACTTAAACCAACACACCAATCGGATTCAGATAAGCGAATAGTATTATTTAATTGATTAATAAAATGTGATGGACTATTTTTAGGATATACATCAGTACTAGCATTTGAAACGAGTGTAATGTAAAAACTATCATCAATACTATCAGAAATCATTTTTGCTTAAAGTGTAGTGTTAAGTTTGAAGTTCCAAATTGAAATGGTAGTTTTTGCCCGTGTTTATCTTTTAAGTTTACTTCTATCGTGTCAAAATACTTTTTCTCTACTTTAACATAGTGTGGTGTGTGAAATAGAAAACATTTGATGTGTCCATGCTCTTCATCATAAACATTAAGTTTTCGAAGTAAAGGTCCAACATCTTGTTGTTGCTTTACAACATCAACACAAACATTTACTTCAGTTGGAATATTATAATCTAAATTGCACGGGAATTTTCCACGTGGTAGTATTCTTTCTTGTGTGTTTGGTGGTTTTAAGTATACAACAGGAGAAAAATCTGTTGAATGTTCATTAATAAAACCTAAAATGTGTTGTAATCCTTTTGTAATACCAATCATACATTGATCGGATGATTTTAAAATATGTGATATAAATACTTGATTTTTATTTTTATGATATCTTATCATACGTACATTTTCAGGTATCATATCTAAAATACTTTTTATAGAAGAATAATATCCCGGTATGATATTAATTTCGTGACGTTCATGTTTATCATCAATTACAGTATTTATGGTAATTTTTTCGTTTTCACCTACATTATAAAAACTCCAAGGAATATTGATTTGTGTTAATGCAACACCCCATTCTCCATCCCTTAAATCAATAGGTTGTGCAAGTTTTACTCTATACGATGCTGTTGTATTATCAAAAAGTTTACTACATGCATTTGAAGGAAGAGTAACGTAAAAGTCGTGTTTAAATGTTGAATTCATGTTGAAGACTGAACAGATTTTGCTTTAATCCATGAATTCATACTTGACGGATATCCTAACCACTTTACATAAATCCACCCCTTTTTTCGTTTAAGTACTTTTTCAATTAAATAATTTTTATTTGAATTAATTATTACTTTTTGTAATTCTTGTGCATAAAATATTCCTTTAATTTCATCACCATTCCAATCTTTTAATTTATAAGTTACTGGATTTGATTTAATACATCGATCTACAACAAATATTTCTTGCGACCATTTTGGTAAATATCCTTTTTCTAATTTGTGTTTATATTTACTGACACGTACATAATCACCTGGATGAAATTTACATGTTAATTTCTTTTTCGCGGTTGATGTTCCATATAACGTGTTCCATACTTGATTAATGTTAGAATCATTTACTTCTGCAGGTGCCATTTTAATACTTCTGTGATACGAATGATTATAGTTATGTACAATTTTATCGAGAACATCAATATAACGATAGGTATTCTTTGCTGTAAAGTATCGATACAATCTTTCTTTTAATGTTCGTATAAAACGTTCTGCTAATGCACATTTAATTTCCGAATGCACACTATAATGATTGATTTCATTTTCTTGAAATAAACGTTTTACATATTGATTATAAAATTCACCACCTAAATCTGTTTGTACATGAAACACGGGTAATTTTAACTGTTTAAAAATTTTTGTGATTGCTTTAACCATTTCAGGACCCTTTTTTGTTTTTAATGGAACACAATACGCATACCGTGAGAAAATGTCAATACAACATAAAATATATTTATAATTATTATTATACTTTGCAATATTTTGCATATCTGCTAAATCCATTTGTAATGTTTCATTCGGTGCACTAACATAATATTTCTTTCGCTCGAAAACTTTTCGTGCTGGTGCATGCAATGTATATGCATCTTGTGATGCTAACCATTCTTTTATTTTCTTTTGTGATAATTTAGTTTTACGTTGCAATGTTTTAATACTAGATAAAGAAGCGGGATTTGAATAATCATAATATATTTTTGATAACTTTGTCATTTTTATTACATTTTATATTCTTTCCAACCTTTTAAAAAATCTGTTTTACGAATTTTACTACTAATAACTTTCGGTGTACTCACAGGAGTAGAAATAAATTCTTTAGGAACATTAAGTTCTTCTAACAAAATTTTAAACTCTTGAATTCCTACTGGTTGTCTTGAATATTTTCGCATACGAACAACATCATTTACTAAATCTATAATATTTGAACCTGGAATTTGTTTTCCATGTATCTTTACTGTTCCTGATTGATCCCAATCGATTTTATTCGAATTTATTAATTGCTTAATTAATAGATCTGTTTTCCTTCGATGTGTTTTCGGTACTGATTGTAAAATGTCCGATACAACAGGTAAAATAGAATGATTCTTTTCTTCAGATGATGTTGATGCTTGAATTTCTTTTTCAACAATAGGTAATGTAACAGGTTTTTGTGTAGATGAATATTGTAAATATTGATGTAATGCTTGCTGGTACATTTTCCATTTTTCTTCAACACTAAGATCATGACGTTGTAAAATATTACTCATTTCTTCATCTAATCGCGATTGATGTGTATCTATAGACTTAGCATTTGATTGAAATTGATGCATTGCATTCTCAGGAACTAAAATCATTTTACGTAAGCCTGACATGATTTTTATCTTCCAAAAATACTACTTGCTACAGCTCCTAGAATTGGACCTAGTAACATTGGTAAGAACGCACCGCCTTTCTGAAGTAATATCTTCCTTTTCTTGTTTAATGCTGTACGTTGTTGAGAAAGAACTCGCAAGATCTTTTTATGTCTACGTAATCGTTGCTTCTGACGAGAATTTAAAGGAATGTTCCCTTTTATTGTATTTTTAGCAACTTGTGAAATGGTTCGTATTAAATCACCTGAAGCATTTTTCAAAATATGTTTACGTTTTGCTGTTTTACATTTACACAGAGCACGGAGTGTGCTAAAGTGTTGTTTCACCTTCAACATCTTGATAACAACTAAACATAAACTACCATTTCATCGTCTTTTACGCTTGTGTACACGTACATTGTTTCATCGGGAAATATGTTTGTACGAATTCGTAATGCATCATTTGTTTTCTGTGTTAAATCAAATAATAAATAAGTATGAGGCGAACGTGTTACTTCATCAAATACATCAACGATATGTTTACTTTGTCGTGGCATGATTTGTCTAGCTAAATATTGAATTTGTAATTTATCACGTGGATTTTTAAATACTATAATATAATGTGCATTTAAACTAATATCACGTGCATATTTTCCTTTTGGAAACAAATTTTGTACTATAAATATTACAGTTAATTTTTTATGATGTGCATATTTTGTAAATAAATTTGCGACATCACCATTGGTTTCAGACATTAAATCATCTAATATTAATAATGAATTTTCTTCAATATGAAAAGTATTCATATCTGGAATTCCCTCTACGAAACGAATATTTGCATGAGAATCCAAGTGTGGTATTACTGCACCATAACACCATACAATTTCACGAAATGTTGTAGTAAACATATGTTCACGTTCATTAAGTAAACGATTTACAAAATAAGTTTTACCAGCCCTTGATGGGCCAGCAATTAAAATCGTAGAGGGATGATTAAACTTTAACATCTCGTTATCAAATGAATGCATGGAATAGAAAGCTCACCTTTTTATACATTCGCACACACACTCTCACTCAACAAAATTAAAAATGACTAGAATATTAAAATGGATAGAATATTTAAAATGACTAGAATATTAAAATGACTAGAATGTTAAATGACTAGAATATTTAAAATTACTAGAATATTAAAGTGAGTTCTTAATATAATCACAATCAATAGGAGTCAATAAATAAATAAATAAATAAATAAATAAAGCTTCAATATGAATTTTAACAAAGAGTTTGCATAGCAAACAAAATAGCACGCACACACTCAAAAGCATTTGGCGTTCGTGGGTCAAACGTTAAGTTTCTTGGTAACCGTATGGTAATGTCCTAGTCTTGTGTACGTCATGTAAAAGAATATCGTCTTCGTCATCAATACGTTTACGTTTTTTGTTAACCATACGGTGTGTCTTGGTTTCTCGTCTTGAAAAGATTTGGAACCCACGTTTGCGGATAATACTTGTAGGATTTTCTATTATTACAGAATCAATTTCTTCTCGCACTAACGCATAGAAGCTCTCAAAATTAATTTTTTCAGAGGTTCTATGGTTCAGTGTTATCCCCCGAATTTTGTAAATGTGCCGAAATTCCCCTGCAGCATTTCTAAGCCGCATACTATAGTTTTTGGGCCCTAAAGCTATGAGAGTGATAAATTCCCACCCTTCATCTACTTCATCTGTTAAATCCCCAAGATAATTACCCAACTGTAACACGGGTTCCTCATCTTTCCGTTGTAAAAACATAATACTGTCCGTATCACAGTAAAGTGCTCGTTCAGGTCCTACAGCAGTCAAAAGGTCATAAAGTTTAAGTCTGGCCCACGAAGTAATAAATGCTGCTAAGACGACATTGGAAAATCCTAACGGGGTGTTATCATTTTCCAAGTCCTTGTAGTTCATTAGTAAATGCCTATCACCGACTGGAATCACTGAATGAACTTCATATCTTGCCGATGAAAGGTACCTAAGAAACTCTTCCGAGTTGTTGAGGATTGCGCACTTCATCGTGTCCGGGCGTTGACCCCATTTCCCATACAGCGAATTAAGGTATAATTTCGCTGTAGCGCGCAATCCCGGGTTCTTCCTTATATTATCATAATTTAATTTAATGCCTTCATGGGCATAATATTCATCGATGTATTTCTTTTTGTCTTCTTCGGTTTTGCAAGAAGCAGGAAAACCTGAGGCTTCCTGTTTCATTTGAAGAAAGGAATTCACGTAATTCCCGAACAGACCACCTGAATTCCCTTCTTCTGGGTCCATGAGTTCGAACTCCCAAATTTCATGAATATCGATGATCTTATAACCTTTTTTAAGAGCAAGGTGTAGCTCTGGAGTACAAAATGTACTTGTTATTGCGCGATCCATTCCTTCATGTGTACATTCCCCTACAACTTCATTTCCCTCTTCTTCCATACATGTCCGGCACAAGCCAAAAAGTAAGCGTCCACCTGCCACATATGGGAGAATAGGAAAATACATGTTTTTAGGAGGCATAATGGTGCATTTCACTAACCCATGAGTATTTTCCACTTCTGGAAAATCCGGCCCCCTGTGAATCTTAGGCATTCCAATCGGCATTGGTCTACGTGCCATTACCCAAGGATAGAGAGACGTAATATCGAAATATTGAATGGTCTCATTATCCTTGCAATTAACGTATGATCTGAAGACTTCAGTACGTCCACCTTGATATGCCATTCTTGGAACAATAGGATCCGCTAGATGAGTACAATGTTCTTTAATGAACTTTTGTAAATCTTTATCTGTCTTCACCTTATTGTCCCAAGTACATTCCCAGATCTCGTGTAACTTTACACCAAGATTTTGAATGTATTCTCGGCGTCTCATGGTTTGTTCGTACCGTCTTGCATACGTATCGCAAGGATCCTGAGAGCCATGAATGATTTCATCACGGTTATTAGGAATACATGAAACACACCCGTGGAAATTGCATCCATAAAATTCATACACTGTTTTTGTACTTGGATCGTATCCGTCAACCCTGTATTTACCGAAGCGTACCTCCGGACCAGTACCACAGTACTGGATATTCCTACCAAGTTGATGCTCAACATATTTTAACCACAAGAGTGCTTTTGCACTTTGTCGCTCATTATGTTGAAATCCCTTTGGTGGAATTACAGCAATGGTATTCTCCGGTAAGTACAGAGTACGGTATGTTTTCATACTTAACCCTGCAACCGTGGAACAAGCAATAAAACATTGGAGACCATTCGTCTTCTCTTCTATGATGTTACTAAATTTGATGATAGCTTCTGTAAGAATTCTAACATCATTTTCACAGTAAGCCAACATTTCCTTTTGGAGATCATACTCCTCGCCACTTGCAGCACGTTCTTGGTGCCAGGCGATTAGTTGTTGTCTTTCTTCCGTGGATCGCGAATCAGGATCAAAATATTCAATAGCGGGAACCGGACCTACATAATTTTGATTTTCCAAAGTGTTAAATAAATATGGGAAATCTCCCTTTTTCAAATTTCCAGATAGACCTAACGTTTTCGGAATTTTGGATAATTTAATTCCAAGGAACAAATAAGTGTCACGGAAGAAGAATCTATTTGCAATATTCATACAAAATATCTTTTGACCCTGTATCAGAACATCAGGAATAATATGTTGCTTCTCAATTAGATTTCTTAAGCAGAAGATACCATCAAAACGCCCAGAATTATGAGCCAAAATTACTATGCGTTGAAACACTGGACGCGCCATTAAAACATGTTTAATGAAGTCATCCATTGTTTTAAAAGAAAACGATCGATTTCCATTTTTATCACCGCAAAAGTTGCAGGGATCATCCAGAGATTTACTTATACAGTGTGAACATGTATGTCTGCTACAAATCAGGGCGACTTCATGTTTCCTTTCACCATTCTCATTTTCCGGCATTAACATTGTTTCTATATCATATGCAATGTACATAAACCTTTTGATATGTGTAGGCTTCAATTTTTGCACAAAGCATTGATGGTTAGGTTCAACGTGAACCTTACACGTGGCACAAAAATGTTCGCCACACTTATGTGCAACTTTTCGAAGTCTACTGTCAGTCATACGATCACAATCGGGACAAACCTTTACATAATGACACTCACTAAAGCCAGCTTTATTACGTGCCAAATGATTATTAAAACATTCACCCTCAGAAAACTTTCTATTACATGCATCACACTTGATTTTTCGTAACGTTGGGTTTTGGTAATGTTCCTTATTGCAAGCTAAACACCTCAATTCGCATTTGTGTTTACGCTGACGATCATCGTATGCTTCCAAACATTTAGTGCAATACTTTCTATTTTCTAAAAAGGATGTAATGCACTTAATTGGTGCGAAATGGCCAACTGTAATACCTCTTTCATAATAAATATACATTTGTTTTGGTGCAGGAGTTCCAGGGACAAGTACCTTATATTTACGTTCATTAACGGATTCATCTCTTATATAAACAACAATTTGATACTTTCCTGAAAAATATTTCTGAAAAGTATCAACATCGCTTAGATCGCAACCATTCTTTGCTTTAACATTAACATTTGCATCACTACAAAGTCGCTCTGCTTTGCTGTTCCAAAGTTTATCATTGTCTCTTTTTAAATTATACACTGTAAATTTACTTCCTTCATATTTCTCCAAATACCAAACAATACTCTTTGGCAGACAGAGCATATCAAAGCCGTTAATATAGACAATGTGACGGTGAAGCACTTTTTCCATGTCTTCATAACGGGCGGCATTACAATCATTCCTAATACCTTGCCCGCTTACGTTTTTAACTATATGGAATCGAAATTGGAGTTCATTTCCGAGCAAAAATTCTTCATTGGAATTTAGTATATTTTCCAATGAAGTTAAAATGACTTCAGCACTTAAATCGCTCTTTCTTCTCCAAGGAATATACGCTGGTTTTTTGTTTCTACTGTTCGAGCTATCGATACAGAGACCAACGTAATCCTCTGCTCGGGCGTCAGCGAGAACCTCGTCTAACGCAAAGTTAACTAATTTCTTAATATATCCTTCTGGATTTTCAATATTGTGATCACCAGAAGGACGAACAGCGATTTCTCTTCCACGAAGATTAAAATTCGTGAAATCTTTTGTGCTGTCTCTTACGATTTCGAAGTTACCATCATCTGATTTTTTAAATTGTTTGTGACCAACTTGGTCGCGCCTATGCGACACATTTCCATGAGATGGTCCTGCCTGAGGAGATACTGATCCATAGCCAATAGTATCCCGTGAACATTGCACATCTGGATGAACATTGTTTACAGGATTTGTCCCTTGGGTTATTTGAGCAGATGAAACTGCATCGATACCCAACTCTTCTTCTAAAAACTTACCCAGTATCTCCATATAATCATCATTATTATCAATGGAATTTTGATTATATTCTTGTTGTTCAGCATCATCAACAATCATTCTTTCATCTATCATATTACCCAAGTTTGAATTTCCTTGGGGGGTATTGACTATGGAATTATTACATGACGATGCTAAAACATTACGTTGGGCCAAAACAAAACGCGAGCCATACTGATAAAATTGGGATACCTCTCTATCATTTACTCTATCAAGTTGTCCTTCTCCCCTATTAAAATAATGAATAAACCTCTCGTGCGCTAAATGATACATGTTCTCCCCTCTGAAAAATCCTGCAGAAAAAAGATCTAACACATCTGCAGAGGAAAGACATGAATTCAAAACTGCATGTTCATCAGAAGCAAAATACTGGTGTAATAATGAAAGCAAATACTCACACCTTTCACTCCCTCTATGCCCCTCCTTCTGTAATTGTACAATTTTCTGCCAAGCCGCCAGGACTCTTTCAGCATTATGCAACCCCTTCAACTCTTCCTGGAAGAGGGTTTCATCCACGATGTTAAACTCCAAGTTAAAGAACTCCATCTGTAATCAGGAATTGAGTTTCTTCTTAATATAAATATAATAATAATAATTTGATGTTTCTGTATATCTGTTAATACAGTCACTTCAACTTCAATATATCTACTTGTTTTGTCTTGTTTTGTTTTCCTTAACACAATAATTTCTTCTTATGTCCAATTTTTATCTTGACTAATAATAATATACAATAAATTTAAATTTGAGGATGTAATAAAATTATGTCATGCATGTATCGTCGTCAGCATTCAAATGATTATAATTGTACAACAATACAGTATATATACAATACAAAGTATGACGTCACACAAATATAAAGTGTTAGAAAACAAGTTTCAACATGTTTTGCAATTTTTCTTGGAGCTTGCAGTGCAAACGATACATAAAAGATTTGAAAGGGGAGGAAATCAAAGCCATGCCGCCTACAGTGGGAGAGGAAATCAAAGGAGTGCCGACTGAGTGAGAGAGGAATTCAAAGCCATGCCGCCTACAGTGGGAGAGGAAATCAAAGCCGTGCCGACTGAGTGGGAGAGGAAAACAAAGGAATGCCGACTGAGTGGGAGGGGAGATCAAAGGAATGCCGTCTACAGTGAAATTATAAGGGTTGCGTTACATAAACATCTTTCTTGAATGTTAGTAAAAATATTAAATTAATATGCTGAAATTAATATAAGAACTCCAAAAGTTAGAAAAAAACAAACAAAAGTAATGAAAAGAAAAAGTGAACATGTCCGTTCGGACATTAGAGATAAAAAAAATTAAACAGTATAGTGAAAATCACCATGGGGATATCAAGAGATTGGAAAAACATAAAATGATAAAAAGAGAAAAGTGAACATGTCCGTTTGGACATTAAAAATAAAAATATTTAAACAGTATAGTGAAAATCAACATAGGGAGGCCAGGACATTGGAAAAACATAAAATGAAGAAAAGAGAAAAGTGAACATGTCCGTTTGGACATTAGAGATAAAAATATTTAAACAGTATAGTGAAAATCACCATGGGGACGTCAAGAGATTGGAAAAACATAAAATGATGAAAAGAGAAAAGTGAACATGTCCGTTTGGACATTATGAATAAGAATATTTAAACAGTATAGTGAAAATCACCATAGGGACGCCATGACATTGGAAAAACATGAAATGAAGAAAAGGGAAAAGTGAACATGTCCGTCTGGACATTAGGAATAAGAATATTTAAACAGTATAGTGAAAATCAACATAGGGAGGCCAGGACATTGGAAAAACATAAAATGAAGAAAAGAGAAAAGTGAACATGTCCGTTTGGACATTATGAATAAGAATATTTAAACAGTATAGTGAAAATCACCATAGGGACGCCAGGACATTGGAAAAACATAAAATGATTAAAAGAGAAAAGTGAACATGTCCGTCTGGACATTAGAAATAAGAATATTTAAACAGTATAGTGAAAATCATCATAGGGACGCCGGGACATTGGAAAAACATGAAATGAAGAAAAGGGAAAAGTGAACATGTTCGCCTGGACATCAAGAATAAGAATATTTAAATAGTATACTTAAATCGTGTATAGGGAGTGTGGAATTGTGGAAAAACAATGTTCTAATCTTAACAAAGGAAATTTAACATTTCGGCTATCATGATAGATACTTCCAACATTTTATTATAAGTTCCCGTAAAAGTTTGTAGTTTGCACTCAACTCTGTTAGCACTCTTTTCTTAGTACTGCATAATACGTAACTCTATCTTTTGCACATCTAACTTAATCATATTTAGCTTTTGCGCATAAAGAATACTATAATTTGTGCGTGGCGGGAAAATATACTTGGGCATATTAACATTGGCTACTAGCTAACATGTAATGTATCTACTGCGCATCCATATCATGCACTGGTAGCCGTCGCGCAGAAAAATAAACAATTTTGTGCATGGCGGGAAATGTACACGGTCATCTTATCATTGGCTACTAGCTATCATGTAATGCACCTACTGCGCAACCATATCACGCACTGGTAGCCTTCGCGCAAAAAATGAACAAATTTGTGTATTGCGGGAAAATGTACACGTGCACCTGAATAGTGACTGTACACATATCTACCCTGTATTATTATTTACTGAATGTGTTTTGTACAAAAACAACAAATACTACATATCATACCTATAAAAAACCACTATGGATCTCTTGCGTACAGAAGCTGTGTATAGATACCATATGTTGTCTAAGCATTATTGATCTTCGCGTAACACGTACCTATCCGCGCGCGTTACATTATAATATTTGTCTTCGCATTCGCGTCGGCGTTCGGACGCGTTTTCCATTCGCGTAGCCCGCGCCGCGCCGCGCCGTGTTTTCCGCTAGCGGGCAACCGCGTTGCCGCAACCGGATATTAATGATTACGTATTCACATCTAAGACAGTTTCCTACTTGTGCAAGCAATATCTTTTACGCAGAAGCCATTAGGTAAGTGACAAATTGTTTTTTATATTCAAATGATATTAAAATTGAAATTGTGTATAGGTATAATACATACAAGACAATATCATATATAAAATCATGTGTACCAATGCATGACACAAAACAGTGCAACAGCACAATCGTACAAAGTCATACATACGAAAAGCTACAATACACATCCACACATACATACAGATGCATACAACGCAGCACATCATACAAAGTCATACATACGGAAAGCTACAATGTACAAACACACATACAGACACACATATGTACACACATGCATGTTAATATGTCACCACACACATCACATACATAGGCAAGCAGCAATAATACGGCATGAAACACAAAACAAAAACCTACCAAGGCCTACAGAGGTAAACCTATGTACATGCATGACAATGCTCCACCACATACATCACCTACATATGCAAAACATCAGTAATACAGCAGCAAACACAAAAGGGAATCCTACCAAGGCCTACAGAGGCAATGCTCCACCACACACACATCACATACATAGGGAAAACAGCAATAATACATCAGGAAACACAAAACGGAAGCCTACCAAGGCCTACAGAGGCAAATCTATGTACATGCACGGGAAAGCTCCACCACACACATCACCTACACACGGAATGTCTCAATAATACAACATCAAACACAAAACAAAAGCCTAGCAAGGCAAACAGAGGCAACCTATGTACATGCACGGCAATGCCGCACCACACATACCTCATACATAGGCAAAGCCACAATACTACAGCAGGAAACACAAAGGGAAGCCTACCAAGACCTACAGAGGTAAACCTATGTACATGCATGGCAATGTTGCACCACTCACATCACCTACACACAGATTGTCTCAATAATACATCAGGAAACACAAAACGGAAGGCTACCAAGGCCTACAGAGGCAACCTATGTACATGCACGGCAATGCCGCACCACACATAGCTCATACATAAGCAAAGCCACAATACTACATCAGGAAACACAAAGGGAAGTCTACCAAGACCTACAAAGGCATGCATTTGTACAAGCATGATAATGCAGCATGAGACACATACATACATACATACACACACACACACACACACACACACACACACACACACACACACACACACAGACAAACAGCCACACACATACATACAAACATGCAAAGAAAGAGAGAGTGAGAGAAAGAGAAACAAAGAAACGGAAGTCTATCAACGCACAACAAGCAACAGGCAGATATACTTGTAAATAGATGCCTACATATAAACATATATACATATAAACAGTTGTGGGCACGTACATATATACATATATACACATATACAAACAATATATATGGTCATAAACCAAAAACGTAATCAAATACACTCAAATAACGGATTCATATCAAAAGTTCATACAAAATATGCTACAAACTTGTCTTGATATCGTTCTCCTCCCCTTTCTCATTCCACCATTTCACTCATCATAAAGAAAACTACGATAAAATAGCTCAACATGTGTATTCTTGCGACGTAAAACTAGTAAATATCATTTACATGTATGTAAGATACAAATATACCAGTCACCCCACCGTAAAAATGTCTTTCTACGCCCCTAAAATGCGCATAGACCATTTTATCCTATCTCTTTCATGAATATTTAATCTTTCTAGCCTATTTTTTTTAAAAAATAAAAAGATTCCAATGAATGAATGAATACTGGTTCCATTTTATTCAGTCAAAACAGAAAAGTCTTCCTTTTTACGGCCGACCGTCATAAAAACATCACTTGTCATTCAAGGGAATTCCGGCCAGGAAGGAAAAAGAAAAAAAAATGTCAACAATAACAAACAATTTAGCCAAAGCAGTTAGACTTGTCTCATTCATTGATAGTTTCATAGCCCGGAAAGGGAGTTCTAGGGGGGAAAGGGAGGACTGGTTCATTCACGATTTTTGCTAGTATTTTTCTTCTTCTTTTCTATGGACGTAAACAAACCCTTATACCTATTTCATTCACAAACTTAGAGGATTACCTGAGTCTCGCAAAAGAGAAAGTATACCTCCTATCTGGTTAGAGTAGCCTGATCTATACAAACACAAAAATGCTTGTAATTCACGTATATTTTAGCATAAAATGAATAAAATTAACATAATTAATTCCCGTTTTTAATCTTTTATCATTTCCAAATACTTTTCACATCGCAATAAATTGTAATAACCCAAAAATTCAAACATATATTCGTCTCATAATAGTACTTTACTCTTATAGAAGTCCGTATTTACATTGAAAAAATCTGTTAAGATATGATTCTATCATTTATATTTTCAATACAAGAGTTCAAACACCGATACCTACAATCGATAAGTGTGTTTACTACTGCTAAAAGTGGTACGGTAAATCAGTAATAAAACGTTTACTCTGGTCCCGGGTTCAATCTCTGTCCGTACAAACTTATGTTGGACAACATTATGTCTAAATTTTTCTCGGGATTCATCCCGCTTTCATTAACTGCAATTTATAATATAATCTAATATATTAGTCTAACTGACATAATTGTGGGACGTTAAACTGATCAACTTCATTTTGTTTTTGCATTCATTATATCCACTACCATTTACTTCAAACAATTTCCAAGTCATAGCAATTTCATTCCATTAAACATCAAGGATATCATATAAGTTCCCGCCGGGATCAAACTCGTGTCTCCCCCCGTACAATCAAGTATTGTTCCCTCTAAAACATATAAACAAATACTCGTTGATTCAAAGATATGTCTGCTAAGAGAACTGATTCCCTCCCTATGTCCACATTTCAAATGCATAAAAATAATAAATATTCTTACCTTAATGATGAACTAATCACAGGAACAAAAAATATATCACCAGCAATGTTTCATACAAAAACAATCACAACGAGTAATATCACACAAATAATATCAATCAGCCAAAAATCACCAACTCAAAGAAACAGAGATCAACTCTGAACGGAATACTTGTTCAATAATAAAATGTTCGTTTCTCTTCTTACCAATTTTATAAACAGGTCTTCCCGCCAAAACAAGTTTGGGCAACTCAGCTCACCCCTCCGTCCCTTCCACCCTTGCATTCAATATGGGATCCGGCGCCTCTTTCTTTTCCAGCGGTTTTAGGGAATAAAAGAAAGAATATTTCGTTTCAATACAATCTTTACAAAAACTCGAGGAAAACAAATTCATGTAACAACCTAACTGTTACGTAAAAGGGGAACAATACATAAAGCTTTTCCAAGTTCAATGTCAACTTTGGGTTTTATTTTCTTTTTTTCTGTAAGGGAGTAAAAAATTTCTTGAAGGACATTCACATTCCTAGAATGCAATCTTCACAAAGCTCTCTAAAAAGTAGACAATAATCCCTAACAGTTTCTTTTTTAACAGTAACTAAATTGCACAATTGTGTTCCAAAAATCTTTTTGAGGGGGACTCTGGTATCTATGTGAAGGTCACACTGTCTAATTAAATCTGATGGTTGTATCTAACGGTGAATCCTAATTTTTTCACGGCTCCTTTCGGGTGAAGGACGGTATCTCATAAATACCAACACAGAATCAGAGGTGTATCCTCCAACAAAAATGGTTAAATCTTCAAAGAATTCATCAAAGAATTCATATATAGCCAATAATAAAACTTTATTTTCAACTTGGCCTTGCATCAACTCTCAAAAACCTTGAGCAAATTGTAATTTCTAAGAATTCAGGTGTCAAGGATTTTTCCAACATCGTTTCACATATTGGCAATAATAAATAATAAAAGAACATACCAAACACATCAATAAAGTTTTATTTTTTCAAGATAACCTTCAGTCAAATTGTATTTTCTACGAATTTCAACTTTCACAGCCATAAATTGTCATTAAACACATATTTTCACTCAATAAATAACATAAAAAACACTCATAAATAGCAGACACCCCTCTAATCACGCAATAAATAGCATTAACTCAATGCCAGATGAATCAACTCGCTCTCTGATTGGTTAAACTACCTTAACGTATATCCCCTACTGGCGAACAGTGCAGGAATTGTCGGTCACTGACATCGTTCATGCTCCATTGTTCCATTCTGAGAAATTCACTTATAGGAAACAAACATTTGTTTCCGAAAAAAATATACATATATTGTAGTTACTCATCCGAAATGTAACGCGAAAAAAGTAACGCAAACTAGGTACGTTACTTAAAAATTTGTAACGCGTTACCGTTACAGTTACTTTGGAAAAAATGTAACGCGTTACTAGGAAACGTTACTTAAAAAGTAACGCGTTACAAGTAACGCGTTACTTGCGTTACGTTACTTCCCAAGACTGCGAATAGTTTTTGATACAAATTAATTATTTCGTAAGAGCGAAATATGAACATTAGGCTAATACTTTTAATGTGAATATTAACATTTACGAAATGATTTCTTTCATTTTTAACTTTTGCCATCGCTACTCACAATTTCGGGTATACTAATTGAACATTTACCTTTCTTGTTGTTAGTTAGTCATTGGTGCATACCCTTTCATCTGAATGCATAACTACCCTTCATATTGCAGCTTTGTATGAAAATGTACATATTCTGTTGGCTTGTATCGATGTAATTGTTTAAAGAAAGTAACATACTTTTACATCAGAATTTCACAACATTGATAATATATTGGTGATTAATACAATTTCTCAACAAACCAATTTTAAATGTTTTTCACTCACATAATTCATTTATCACCTTGCATAAAATTTTGATTAGTAGAGTTAGAACTAATCTTCATACGTAGGTTCCAATGCTTAGTATTTAACTGATAGACACCTCTATTTAGTTAGTTATTCAAATAAGTGTCGCAGGACAAGAAAAGAGTAGCGCGTACATGTGAATAATTATAAGATATTATGTAAAGTTTGCACCTCTATTCGATTTACTCTCGTTGTACATTTTGACAAGTTATGCAAATAATGCTTGATAAAGCTTTCATTTAAAAAAAACAGCAGTAGCATCATGATTATAGAAGTTACAAAAAACATTAAAGAGTAATCCCTTGTTCTAAGAAATTTTTTGCTGTTTGCAGCATGCAGTATACTAAATACAATACAAGCAATGCATTAATAATTTTAGCTTTGCGTGATTTGAACCTGAAAATATGAAATACTGATTCTAGTTTCCAAAAAGTTCATGTAACATCAATAATGCATATTTTTACATAATACGGACAGCAGCATAATAATTGTACATTTTTATTCAGACTATCCTATCCCTTTAATTACTGAAAATCGTATTTTCTAATAAATGATTCTCTGCCCCTCCTTCAGGTACTTATACTTAACAATGGCCATACATCAAAAGATATGCAGTTCAATTTCTTGTTAGGGCTGCCTCGTATAAATGGAAAAGGTACAGTCGGTATTCATTTAAAAAGGAATATACAAAGTGGTTTATAAAAAAAGGTGTTTCTCGGAAGATAAACCAAACTAAAGGGAAGAACTAGCTCGAATTTCTATGTTCCGATTTCTGCAACAAAATCACGGAATTTACACTGAATCACTTATGATTGAGACTTTATGGATAACCAGACAAAGTTCCAAATCTTATGCGCAATCGTTCACAGTGAACGGATCTAGAGAATGAAACAAACCAGTTGCCGTGGACTAAAACTCTTTCCTTCAGCACAGCGGAATCAATATCCAGTTTCAAAACTAAGCTTTGCGCACACCTCTCAGTTCGGGGTAACAGCAAAAATTATTTTTTCAATAAGAAGTTCCGGAATGTTTCGAAATTCCGGAATGTTCCGAAATTCCGAAATGTTCCGAAATTCCGGAATTCCGGAACGTCTTGAAACTGTGTTCCGATTCCGGAATTGGAATTTCCGTTCCGAAAAATTCCGGAATTCCGGAATTAGGAACAGCCCTAGAGAAAGAATAGGCTACGGTATACGTCAGTAGATACGTAAGTCATTTACACATCTGTAAAGTTTCCAAGTGGATGGATGCTGGTTATTATATTGATATCCAATGAAATGGAATATATTAAATTAGCAGTACAGTACATAGCCCCTTGCAATTGTAAATGCTGTTATTGGTGCTATGCATTATAACTGACGCCTCTACAGCTTCGATAAAACGATAAAATAAAGCTATTAGCCAAGATATAATTGTATTTACTTGTAAATATCAGTGTTTCCAACGAAAAGTAGGTTTTGTTGGATGGAATCTAAAATAAATGCGGAATCGGTTTTTCTGCGTGTTCTGTTTGTATGAGGCAGTTGAGGTTAGTGCGGAAGGAATGCCACAGAATAGGAATTAGTCAGTGTCACAGATTGCCAGAGCTTTTTCGATGGCTCGCGACAGTCACGTGACCTAAGCACGCTTTTCCCCGTGTGCCCTCCAAACAAACACATAACAACAAAACCAAAGGATGATCGTTTTATTGGTTTCTTTGCACGTTAGTTTTTCCTTTTCATCTTCTTCGCTTTTGCAGCCCTTCAAACACTATTGCCAACTGCTGTTGCAAACCAATATTGGAGAAAATGCTCCAATGGGCAAAACTGGATGAATGATTTCTTCCTTTTTATGGCTAGTTTAATTGGTGATTTTTCAACAGAATGTTTTGCAATAGCTATGTTAAAATCAGAGCAGTTCAAGGATTTCGAGAAATAAGTTAGATTAAATGAATTAATTTAACTTATTAAGTAGTGTATGTCGTATAGATAGTGGCAGCTTGCTTTTGTGGGACTCACCTCGGTAAAAATTGAAAATTTTATCGCTACGATGTACTAATTCGTTTTGAAACTGTATGAAACTTTCTTCCCTTAGCATCTAACAAAATGATTTATTGTTTGCCGATGTGACTTCCCTCAAGAGTCGCCACTAGACTAAATGGAAATAAATAAAAAAGGATTGATGATAAAGGAGAGAAGATTATAAATGGAAAGAAGGGAAAAACTGGAGAAAACACATGGGTACGATTTATCCTTTCTCTCTGCTGCTGAACCAAGTAAAGAGAAAAATTCAGATTAGAAACTTGAAAATTTAATGTTACTCGTCAATCGTGTTCAACCCATTCTTTAGTTATTACTTTCATGTTTATCTATTTATTTATTCATGAGCAAAATACCAGATACAGCGAATGACAAGCATACATGGACGACAGGAATTTTTTTCGGGTACATGTGAAAAGTGAAAGGATGCTTACGGAACAGAATTGGCCAGCGTGTGGGTTTTAGTAAGAACGATTGTACCTTTCTTTATGCAACAAAAGTAATAAGTTTCATTCAAGCTACATGCAAGCAAATTTCTCTGCTTATCTGTTACTGAAAAACGAAGTCACGCTTCAGTTAACCAAGTTTCCTGAAGCTGGTAATAATGATGTGTACCAAACGAACAATGCTTAACAGTTTGAACGCACCCACGTCTGTTGCTATGTTTCGAAGATTCTCAAGAGGCATACACGTATTCAATAGTCAACCTTTATAGTGAAGAAATTTCGTAGCTTTAAATGATGATAGAATAGGTCAATTTAGCCTTATTCATGAGAATTACATTGCATAAATAAGGACTTTGGTGGTTTGGCTTTTTTTCAGCAGAATTCTGAGTTCAAATAATCTACATTTCTTTAATTTTCTTTTCCTTTCTTTTTTTTTTCTTTAAAAAGGCTATTGTCTCTTTCAACAACTGTGATGCTGTGTTGCACGTCTTATCATATCATTTAGACCCACTATTATGTTAGTATTTAAAACAAGGGCGTCATACCTAAAGAGATAAAAGGAAATAAATATTTTGTCCTGCAAAATATTATTAAAACAATAAATTGCAAAAAAAAAAAAAAAAAACTTTAATAAAATAATAAGACAACGAAGCATGTAAAAAACACAACGCATTACGCTCAGAGAACTTAACACACTGAAGGGTATGAATAAAAGCTAGAGTACTGTTACCATTACAGTGAGCATCATCTCCTCAAAGAGTATGTCTTAAGTTCTTTGAGTAGGCCGAAACTTTCTGTGAGATCAGTGTTCCGGATATTGTACAAGAACATGTGAAATACTCAACGCTACGATAGACACACCACAGTAAGACGGCCAGTACCACGCACCTCATGAGTTTCGGAAACGCCTCGTGCAACTTAACCCTTTGCGCGTACATAATTTTGAATGCATGTGACGGATGTTATCTTCAGTTAAGTTTTAAACCTTTTACACGCTTTTTTATTTTTCAGTTCTAAAATTATGGTTCAAACTCAGACTACAGGCTGTGTCTAAGATGTTGTACTCCTAACCTAAGATTAGGAACGATCTAGCGATGGTGCGGCTAATGGAGTGGAGTGGATTTTGAGTTTAACGTCCCTTTTCAGCAGCAAGGCTATATGAGACGTGGACCTACTGATTAACGTGGAATCCGAACCACATGAGCTCCCGCCGGGAATCTAACCCGGGTCTCCTGCGCCAAAGGCGCGTACGCTAACCGCCTAGCCACGGAGGAGCTCGTGCGGCTAATGGAGTTCGAAAACTCATTTCTTTACGTTAAAAGTGCGTAATAATAATTTTATCAGAAAAATTAGTTCAAGAGATTCGTAACAAATATTCCATTTGTACATAATTTTAACAGGTTGTTAATATTGTTACACGCGGAAGTGGTTCCTTGGTACCTTTTATTGCCCGTTCATTAAGAGCCATAGCCACAATGTTTGAATGATTGTTTTGTTTACATCCGTGTGTAGCAGCGAGGTTACGAACAAGACTCGCTATTTACGTGCTCTCTGGACCATTCCGGCCAGGACTTAAAACTGGTACAGTTGGCGGGTCCACAGTATTCACACATGATGGCCGCTGTTCCTTCCCCACCACACCATTTTGCCTTCAAAGTACTGGACTGTGCAACAGGTTCCAATATTCAAGAGTTTACTCTATTGTAAGTAATTACATATGTGTATGTAGAATAGTTATCTTATTTCGAGTATACTAAGAAAATCTTTTATATTTATACGCTATTAAATTAAATATTTATTTCAGTTTATCGGTCTACAAAGTTACAAAATTTTAGTTTGGACTCATCTTCCCAGAAACCTGACATCGAACTTGCCCGTCAAAACCTACCAAGCTATTCGGATAGTGAGAGAGTCAGAAATACAGAGTGGCCCAAAAGTAGGTATACACCCCTGCATTGATCAAGTAGGCTATGACGTTCTAGCTTATAGGTTTATTTGCTTTGGCTGTTCCGAGCTTAAGATATAAGTAAAAACACAGTAAGAAGAAATAATAAAGAAACTAACTCTACCAGATGGATAACAATAAGAAATGATATAAAAAGCAATGAGTTGATCAGTACAGAACTGTATACCTACTTTTGGGCCATCCTGTATACCGTAAATTAGATATTTAGAAACTTATTTGCGTTAGTTACGTCCACATGAAAAAAAAAAGTTTCTTGTGTTGTCACTGGAGTGGAAGATAAGTATTTATTATTAAGAAAATTATTGTAATATACAGTATTTCTGTATAAATTTGCGAGTATCAGCTCGATTTGTGGTCTAAATCTAAATAATGGGAGAGCTATAAGATCAGTTGCTTTTCAACTTAATAAATTAATCTGACAGTCCGTACTATTATGGAAATGTGAATAGCGAAATCTTTCAAAATACTTATTGTATTTATAATTTAAAATTTTTTGAAAAAAAAAAAGGAAAAGACAAGTAAACAACTCGAGCTTGAAGATAAAAGAACGGTAAGTTTATGTAATAGTTGACAACACTTAATCGTCACAATTCTCTCAAGAGACTTGGCAACGTCCTATCGCTACATTCCTATGAGTATTTGGTATAAGAAAGCGGCTTGTTAGAGGAAGGGGGAAAGCATGGGATATCTCGTACTGGACGTGCCGAACCGCGCAACTTTTGGGGACAGGCGCACGCCTCCAACGTTGCTAACTCTGTATAATAGTCATGGTGGAATAAGTTTATATTTAATTGTTCTAAAATGTTGTCAAGTGAATTTCGCTGTTTATCATCACCCTAATTTATCACATGATTTTTTTTCGAGCTCTATTACTGGTTTACTAATTCATTCACATAACACGCCGCATACACATGCTGCCTTGTAAGAGTGTTCTCTCTCTCTATGAAGGCGGGAAAGCAGATTGTGTGTGTGCATTTGCCCGCCTACCAGCCCCCGCCTATAATGTTCCCACTCACTCGCTCTCCTTTTCGTAGTTATTTAATTAGTATCAACATCATAATCAAGGTGAAAGCTTGAAAGTTCGAAACATAGATTCTTACATACGTAGATTGAATATGATTATCGAATCTCAATTTTTCCTATCACATAATTTTCAATGGCCTAATTCCCTCTCAAATATTGCAAATACGAACGTAGACTTTTTTCTGGAAGAGCGATTTGTAGGAGGAAACTGTTGGGTTAGTGATGTTGATGTGATGTGATTTTGAGTTTAGCGTCTCTTTCAATAGCGAGGCTATATGGAACGTGGATTTACAGCTTAACATGGGATCCGAACCACATGAGCTTTTGTCAGGAATCGAACCCGGGTCTCCCTCGCCATGTTGGGTTAGTGATAAAGCGCTTCTCAGTACTAGTGCAAAGTACTGGTTCAATTCTAAGTCCTGTAAATGTGTGGTGAATAACGTCGTGCCTGTTTCTTTCTTCCGTTTTATCTCTCTTTCTCTCTTTATTTCGTTTTACAGATGCGTCTATTTCGAGTTGCTTACAAGACAAGATGAGACAGAATTTACTTAAAGGTTTTCACTACAGCGAAATTAAACTACCGCTAATTTTAGAGTTTTTCTGTAATATCCTCAAAACAAATAAAAATATTCGAAAAGCAGAAACGTAGTGAACTAGACTACGATCTTGCATGTGATACCTTTATCACAATTCACCTATCTGCCGCTATTTACAAAATCCGCAAAAAATGTTAAAACTATCTACAGTTGCAAATCGAAAGAAGGTAGATGAGTTGTGATAACGGTATCACATGCAAAATCGTATTGTCTAGTTCACTGTTTCTGCATTTCGAATATTTTTATTTGTTTTGAAGATATTACAGAAAAACTCTAAAAATTAGTGGTATTTTAATTTCACGGTAGTGAAGACTCTTAACGAGATACGAGACGAGACATCACTTTCACGACATCTTCACGAGACGAGGCAGACACAACTTTCGTCTCAATAGTTATCCGTATTTTCATTAGTCAGTCGCTCATTTTCATGTATTTTTATTTGGATGGTTGGATTGGAGTTTTGCGTTTCTTTCAGCAGCGAGGCTGTTTGAGATATGAATATACAGTTTAAGGTGTGTAACCATACTTATATTACGCTAATTTCGGTATCTTTTTAATTTCAATTAAACCATATATAACCTCAAATTCGAAAACTAGCGTATATGTATGGGTGGGAGAGGAGAACACATCGATCGGTTCCCCCGATATTAATTTTAGTGGTTTCGTAATTCCACACTGAAATATAGAAAGGATACGTAATCTATTATCGCTACTAACAAGCAACACTATGAAAATAAATCTCTGAATAGTAATAGGAGGATTTGAGTTCATAAAATAATACTCGTACAACCGATCTCCTTTAGAAATTCAAACAGTATATTTAAACTTTCAAGAACCCAATAATCAACATATATTTAACAATTCAACAATAGCATGGTATTTCATTATGGTCTTCGTAATAGTGGAAAGAGAATTTCAATAGATTCAATCTTAGACTATTATCAAATTAGCAGCGTAACTTATTTGCCTCAGTGCCAGCTAACTTGTTCTAACTAGTCACGCCGATTGGTAATAATGCAGGAATCTAATTCAATTTAGAAAAAAGGTAGAAAAGTTATAGGCAAAGTGCCTAAAACTAACAAAATGGCAAAGGGCCCTTTAAATGTAAGAATAATATAATGAAGGAAGGAAAAGCATGAAACTTACGTACCTCGCTGCCTTATTAAGCCAATCCGTGCTATCGAATAGAACAAATAGCCAACATGAGGTTACAGCACTCCACTTTAAACTTCATGATTATATCCGAATGTTAAACTTTAACAGAATTATACTTCGAATATCACTCGTAGATTATGTATATATAATAACTTTTGATACAATAACTCGATCACAAATTATGATAATAGTAGCGAAACAACCATTATACTTCCTCCCTCGGACGTTCCAGCACAACTATGGCCACCTATAGAGATAGCTCATCCGTCGTGCTAGTACGTCCCACCAGAGGGCATAACCAACAAAAACAAAGAATAGGCAAAAACGAAAAAGCTTTTTCGGTACAAAATAATATAATATAAATTATTCCTAGAGACACCTTTTCTATAAATATTTAATAACCAGTGACATAAAATCCATAAAAACTATGGATTATATGTTACAGGTGGAATCCGAATCACTATAATAAATTCAGATTTCTACCGGAAATCGAACCCGGGACCCCGTGCTCCAAAGGTTTGGACGTTAGCTAATAAACCAGCGGAAAGGGTATTTTCATCTAGCCTCATCCTCCTCTTTAAACGTGCAGAGCATAACCGTAGGATGTTGAAGATTTATCTTCATTTTTTTATTGGCCAAATCTGATATGGACGCAGTCAGAACTTGAAAGATCTAACGAAAACGATACAGATCCAGGCCCGAAACCAGCCACAGAGGTGGGGGGGGGGGAGGCGAAGTCATTAAAAATTATCTTACAAATGTCTAAATTGTGCATTTTGTATTGAGGTCTGGAGGGGCCACGAAAAGTTTAGGGGGGCAATACCCCCCTAGTCCTCATCTGGTTGCAGACCTGTACAGATCCATGAAGAAGCTTTGAAGTCGTGTCGCCACGTTTTGCCTAATCTTCGTTTCGCCTAACCAATTATCTGACACTTTTATGACAGATAAATGATAAGATTTCAGTCCGCCATTTTAGGCGAAAAAAGGATCCTCGTTTGGCCTAATCCTCGTTACGCCTAAAATGGCGGACAATAAGAAAATCACGGAAATTCAAGAAGAGGGAAATACAGAAGAAAATTCCCTACAAAGAAATGCATTTTTTCTTTATTAATATTGATATTATATTAACCCGCGGTCAATATTTTCAAGCAGTTAGGATTAGCAAAACTCCTTCATGTATTTACCATGTCCGTACATATAATGTGTGTGTGTGTGTATCTGTATGAGAGAGAGAGTGAGTCCGCCCGGGAGACAAAAAGATCACTACTATTCAATAAGGATGTTAGATTCACTATTATCCACACCAGTTAAATTTGATTGTATCATATGTGTCTTCAACTCCGAATTATCCTTAACTAATATCATTAAAATGTGTTCAATTTTTACATCATCTCCGAGACGTAGCAATCTTAATCAGAGACTTATGCTAGGGACGTTCCGGTAGTATGTCAAACGAGTGAAATTTGAATACAAAAGTTATTATTTCACCAATGCAAATAAAAAAAAAAAAAAAAAACTAGTTGACTAAGTGCTTTGAGAAGATTCAAGTTGTAATGTATTGGGATGACAAAACTATAAATGAAGCAGAGACGTATAAAAAACTGCTAGAATATAAAAAATACTTGTTTATCTTGAGCTTCTTTCAGATGTGTTCTTGCACATCTGACCTTAATGTAGTTCAGAACATTTTGCAATAAAAAATACAAATGTTGAAAGTACTGGAAGAGCTTTGTAGTCATTTCCTGCATTCGAATTTCTAAGATTTGAGCAAATACTATCCCCGATAGCACAGAAGTTTTCCGTAAACTTGCCTATTGTTCGTCATACCAAATAATGTGAAAGTTTTCATTTTGTATATGCGGAAAATGCAATGCAAACTTGGAATGTTTGTGGCAAATTAAATATCATTTGCAATTTTTATGAAAGAGTAAATTTAATGCAACAAATTTCATACAAATGTAGTTTCAAAACTTGGCAAAAGCAAACATTTGGCATTTTTCTGCAAATTTGCTTCCACCTATCTAGTGCGCTTGACAGTTTCAATTCAAACTTTGAATGTCTTAGCAAATTAAATATTATTTTCAAGTTTTATGTTATAGCAAATTTCATTCAGCAAATTATATACAGATGTAGTTTCAACAATTTGCAACTACAAACTTTTGGCAAGTTGTCTTCAAGCTACCTACCCACAATTCACTGCGCTTGGACGTTTCACGAAAGAGACGTCATATGTTTGTTTTCTTTATGTGTTGCGGCGTGTCAGTGCTGTTGGACGAGTTCCTGGACATCAAAACATTGAGAGAGAGAGAGAGAGTGCTGTACAAATTGGTAAGTGCACAGTAATAGTTAAATATTCTTTTATTTTGTATAAAATAAAAATGTTACAGGAGTAAATGTGAATTATACGATGTTCGTGTAGCGCTTGCTAGTGAATCGAGTCGTACCTTTCAATCTGATAGCGCGAAAGGTTTATTGGATGCAAATATTTTACTCTTTATTTTACTTACCTTTAGAACATTTACGAGTAGAACTGATTGATTTCTGTGTGAAGAACTTAACATGATGTGAAAACAATGATTTAATGCACAAAGTGTCGTGCAGGTTTACTTTTGGCGCACCACACGAAATAATTGTTGAAAAATTGATACTTTCATTGGTTTCTTTTATATTGTCTCCTAAAAGATTTCGCTAGGTTATATTTGAAAATATCTCACTATGAATAGATAAAATTCAAGGAGGCCACCAGAAGTAATTGTTGAAAAGTTACGATTCTTTTTCGATTTCCATATAAACACGCCTTCGTGGTGTATGACATAAGAACTACAGTGCAAAAACACAACCAGCCTGTCCTAAATGACCACAAAAAGCACGAGTGCGATCTAACCGAGCCAGGGCGGTGCAATGCTGGTGTGCCTGCGTGGGGTACGTCCGTGGGAAGTGGGCGCGTCAATGATCATGGGTATACGCGTAAGCGAGGGTAGTAAACCTAAATGGGTTTTGACAAAGATACGAATTTGAATAGAACTTGTCATGGTGTCATATTAGTAACGCTCCACATATAAACATAATATACAGCTTCTGTACACTGTGCAGAAGAACACCGCTGCGCCTGTGGAAAATAACGTCTAATAGAGTCATCTTTCATATGCACTCAGTTATTTTATCGAGTGACGCGGTGGCTCAGTGGTAGAGTGTTCACATCCGGTGCTTGGGGTCCCTTGTTCGATCCAGCTCGCGCCGTGTGGACTGTGGTGCTGGTGGGTTTTCTCGGGGTTCTCTCGTTTCCTCTCACATTCTTCGTTCCACCATTTCACTCATCTCTCATCACCCTCTCCTTTAGCCTAACCGACATAAACGTGGGACGTAAAACTTAAAGATTTCATTTCTGTTTTTTCAGTTATTGGTCCTGACAATCACACACGACACAGGGAGAAATATCAGATTAAACTGACGAACGTAATTTTGGCAAATACAACCATGTTAATAAATATTGCTAAACTCGCGAAGAATATTGAAGGTAGATTGTACCACTGATTTAAATAATTTGCATATTGTTTTCCTGTAAAGCATTTTTACAGCGCATCTTAAGTTTTTTAGGCATCTTTAGTCTATACAATTAATTGCAGGGTACGAAGAGAGCAAAGCAGCTGCTGGATAGTGAACTTTCGCCAATTATATTCTTGAAAAAAAAAATTTAAAAAAAATAAATTAAATTAAATCTTTTGCTTTTAGTCTCACGGTTATGCCAGGTATGCTCAAGGTGACGGTGATGATGAGAAATTAATAAAATGACGGAATGAAGAAATTGGGAGGAAACGTGAGAATCCCGAGAAAACTCACACACAAGGTTTTTGTCCACCATAAAGCTCACTTGGCGCTAGCTGGGATCGAACTAGGGACCCCATGCACCAGAGTGAATGCTCTACCACTTAGCTACCGCGGCCTATTACACTTTTGTTCATAAGCAGACTATTCAATTCATTGTGTTGGAAAGTTGAAGGGGGTGATCTGAGATGTCCCGTATTCTCATGGAGAAAATATGACAGGTTTATTTACGCTGTAAGATGTTAATTTCATGTAAGAAATTTTAAAACATTTATTTATTTCATACAACATGAATTGTATCTTTGTTTTAAATTAATAGACCCCTTTTGGTATTCATATTTGGCGAACGTCAGTCAGGCTTCTGGATGACTTGATCTACATTTGTTCATTTCTCTGCCGAGGTCCTTCATGGCTAAGCCGTTAGTGTACGCATCTTCGGCGTGGGTGATCTGGATTTGCTTCCCGGAGGGAGCTCATGTGGTTCGGATTCCACTTTAATCAGTAGGTCCCGTCTCACATAGCCTCGCTGCTGAAAGGGACGTTAAACACAAAATCAACTCAATTCCTTTGCCTGCCTCTACCATACACACTACAGGGTACAATTTTCGGACTTTTAAGTTAAAATTTTCAGAGTACACGTACGCGACACTCTAAATTTCCCGTATAGATTTTGGCGGCATACCAACGTAAAATGTCAAAATGGCGGCCATTTTTTCAAAACAGCGAGTATCTAAGCTACGAAGCGCAATTTTCAGTCTTTTACGTTGAAATTTTGACGGTGGAAGCACAAGATATGCTAAATTTGCTGTATAGATTTTCTCGGCGATTGAATGTAAAATTTCAAAAAGGCAGTGAGTAGAAAATTGCTGCAAGTTGTGACAATGACAATCTTGAAATATAAATAACATTTTAACACTTTTATCCCAAAGACATTGAAATATTTCGAAAAAAACGATTAAACCCGAAAAAACCCATATGGGCCCAGGTGTGTTGGGCTTTTTCAAAAAAGCCCGGGTTTTTTCAAACCCTGGTTTAAAAACACTGAATTATACAAAATAATCCACGGTTAGTACTAGTTACATATATTTTAATATAAGGTGTATGAAAATGCGGTATCCATAAAAGTGCTAGTAGTTTGAATTAAATTTATAGTGTGGAAACTTGTTTCAATACTTGAAATATATAGTCGTTATAAATATTAAGTAGTGGAATTTTAAAATGCGCGGATTTGTGTCGTGTCACATAGACTTTTACTTTTTTTTTAAAAAAAAGTAATATAGAATTAGTCTTTAGTTAAGTAAATAATGATAATTTTTTACGACTTCGCACAATAAACCTTAAACGTCATTTGTGTTTATATTGTAAAAATAAATTGCGGAATTCTCATAAAGGAAACGGACCAGAATATATTAAATTGCACCATACGTTCCAAAAGTTTAGAATTTTCTTTGAGAACTTGAATTTAGAGGTTTTCGTAATGCACACCATGGGCCATAATATAAACATTTTCTTCAGTGTTTAATGGTAAATGTAATGTTTTTAGGTTTGATACCCTGAGAGAATCCCACCACACAATCAGAAAAGGTGGATAAAAGGAGCTTATAATATTAAATGCTTTCGTTTCAGATTAAATACTTTTAGTTTCTGCCCATTCAAGTGTAATGAAGCAAACTGCTCAATCGAGGCCTTTTATAACTGAAAATAGGTCTATTTCTCGTGGTTTGTTTCTAGTGTTTTGTTTTAATGAATGCATTTTATAACATTTAACCTATCGCACTTTGTTGAACGTTTACTTTGGAACGCAAGATATTTTATAGAGGATACTGTTGTTGAAATGTTGCAGTGTGCGAAGCACTATAAGTGACGAGTCTAGGAGGAAAAAAAAAAAAACTTTTTTCTTCAATTTTTTTACAATTCGAAATCTGAAAGTGACCGAAGTTGAGTCATCTTTTGATATAAAGGTTTTTTGGTGTTGAATATCAAAGCAATCCTAGTAACGCTCACTTTGGTATTCTTATCCGGCTAGACTCTGCATTTGACGACTACTGTGGTATTTGAAAAGTGTCGGACAAGGCAACCACTATGTTCAAATAATGTGTGTAAAAATTAGAATAAACCATTTGATGTTTAACATTTTGATCAAAAATATTCTTTTTCAATGCAGATGCTGTTATGAAATCACATCCCAACACAACCCAAGATTCAACAAAGAAATATACAAGGGTTTGTGAATCAAGCCAAAACGAGGTTAACTCGAAGGTGAGTAAGCAATTTTACGTTCAAGTATCACTCGGTTATTTCATTACAGGTATAATTTATTAGTTCATTGTTTGATGTTGTGTTCACTCGAGATGCACACAATCTCGAAAGTCCAAAACCCCGGCACGCCGTATGCTTTCTTCATTTGTCACTTTGTTAAACGAAGGTTAGAGACAAAAGACGACAACCAATCAGAGTCGATTTTACAAATTGACCGAAGTTTACTTAAACGAGGTTTACTGAACTTCGATTTTCAATGGTGCAACAAAAGTCCGGGAACCACGTTTAAACTTGAAAGTTTAATTTTGAACGCGTTTAAGTGAACGCTCGTTTAAACTTCGTTGGTGCACACGGCTGCGAGACTTAACCATGAACGTTGTTGGTGCAACATACATTTACACCGAGCTTGGTTATGACCCTCGTTGAACAGTTGGTTCGTTGGTGCACACGGCCGTTACAGCCGTGTGCACCAACGAAGTTTAAACGAGCATTCACGTAAACGCGTTCAACATTAACCCCTTCAGTGCGTAATTTTCAGATGCGAACCGCTGTAAAAAGTGTAGTTTTTTTCGAGAACTTTGGATGTTGATTCTAAATCTGTTTCAAAATCACTTACATCAGAATCACTAATTAATAACTCTTCCTCGATGTCAGCATGGTTGAAATATCGTTTTGAAGCCGTTACTGTGCTGTCTGCTCTCAAACAAAACAAAGAATTGAAACTGTATTTGACGAAGCACAAACTCTATTTAATTTCTTTCTTCCTCTTCTTCTTTTAATTAAGCAACAATTGAAACCAGCTGAGCGCAAACTCGCTAAATATTGTCGGGATAACATTACTCATACTATGGGCAAGTATATTCGCCATACGCAATACAAAGTAGCCAAAGCAAAATGAAAGCATATATATACGCCATCCGGACAGCAGGTGTGTTTTGAAGACACGAGTTAACTCGCCACCCACACTGAAGGAGTTGAACTTTCAAGTTTAAACGTGGTTCTCGGATCTTCGTTGCACCATTGGAAATCGAAGTTCAGTAAACCTCGTTTAAGTAAACTTCGATCAATTTGTAAAATCGACTCTGATTGGTTGTCATCTTTTGTCTCTAACCTTCGTTTAACAAAGTAACAAATAAAGAAAGCATACCGCCTGCCGGAGTTCTCGACTCTCTAGATCGTGTGCATCTCGACTGAACATAATCAAAGAATGGACTAATAAATTATACCTTTAATAAAATAAGCGAGTAATACTTGGTGTTGCAATATTGGTAGTAGATTTTAGATTAGATTGTAGCGTGTAGTTTTATACGAATCCATAGTATAAGTAGTAGTAGGAAAGGGTTAGAGGTCCGCAGGGGTTTGTTGGGTTCTGTTCTCCGTGCAGTTTTACTATACGTTTACACGTCCATTTTATGTCGAGAACTGAACCCAACTAACCCCTGCGGGGCTTCTGACTTTTTCCTACTACTACTTATACTATGGATACGTATAGTAAAACTGCACGTTGTTCTCGACATAAAACGGACAAATTAAAGGCGTCTGCAATTTTTTCCATATATTTTACAATCTGTGGATCCGTAGCCCCTATAGTAACACTGCACTATAAAGATTACACTAAACTTATAACAAAGAACAAATATAATGTGAATCTATTGACCGGGGGGAACTTCTCCGCGAGAACCATGAAATTCCCTCATGACCATATCCTATAGGTCAATGTTCCGTTAAGGGGGTCCAGTGTCTTTGACACCACTTGTTTCTATTGATTTTCGTTTGATTACATAATATAACGTTATATTATGTTTGGTTAGATTAGCTTAGGTCTGGTTAGCTTAAGGGGGTCCAGTGTAGTTTTGGCCCCCTTAACGGAACATTGACCATCCTATCATCCTCAATGTGGATTCCTAGTACATTTCATCCCCAGTATATTAAAATTCGCCACTAGAAAATAAAAAATGAAAAAAAAAAAAAACTTCTGGAATCCACTGTTGGGGAAAATTGATTCAACAGTTATTCATATTTCATCGTGAAAATGTTATTCTAATGCCTTTAACATTCTTTTCCCTGTTGGTGTTTACCTACAATTCCTAGTTAGCGCAGGTAAAGTTGAGGAGCTCTACCATTTATTCTTTCCATTTATGAGCTAACAACTTTCTGCATTTTTAGTTTCTCACCTGTCCACCAGCTACGCACACATTTATAATATGTTTGCAAACTTATATATTATAAATACAACAAGTGCAAAAACCACGCACGAATCTGTGCTAAATGGCCAAAACAACCGAAGTTTGTATCTATTCCGATTCGAAGCAGGGCACAATTTGAGGGATCGCTCGTGATTTTCTCCGCGAAAGCAGGTACATTAGCGATGGTGGTGTGTGCATAAGAAAATACCACTGTTTAAAATATCACCCTCCTGTTTTGCGGTGCAATTTCTCAAAAAACATTCGTTACACATGTAAGTAATCTGTGATTATAGAAACAGCGTTAAAATGTATTGTTCATAATTATGCAATTATAATGCAAAACTAGTTTGTAGTGATCACCTACTACAAATTGGTAGGTAATTTTTGTACTAATTTGCTCATCACTCCAGCATATGGTTCTACCGAATTTCAACGCTTTTTTTTTTTTTTTTTTTTTTTACATTTCCAGGTTAGATTAGAGCTTTCTTTTACCACAGCATGCACTAAATGAAGAGCGCCATTACTTTAGGATGGCTCAGTAACGAATAAATAAAGTGTGGACGTATAGCATAAAAACTACTGTGTATAAAACACAAACCAAGTTATGCTAGGTGGCCACTAAAAAGCACGAATGCTATCTAACCTAGTTACAGTAGTAGCGCAGTAGGGAGCCCCAAGCGTTTGCGTCCATAGGGAGCAGGCGCGTAAGCACGGGGTATGTACATAAACGAAGACAGTGGAAGAGCACACTTACATATACTATAATTTCTTTATCACTAATAATTAACTTCAATATGCTGTGATAAATGGTAATTACTTATATTCACATTTTCATTCCTTCATGAAAGATATTTCACGTCGTTTTTTACCTATAAATTTTCTATTTGGTAGAACTGCCTGCTGAAGTGAACCATTAATTTGCTTACACCATGGCAAATTTGCCTGTTCACTACGGACGCACCTCGAATATAGCCGAGCAGCTTCACCTTGGCGTAAACCGTAATAGGTTCAAATATAGCTTGCAATGAGTAGCTTGCGAAGTTTGGTACGTGGTTTTGAGACGTGTGGCTTTCACTAAGTTTCTATGTGTCTTATACAATTGTACGCAGTATATGTGGTTTATTTCTCATCCAGTTATTCCTCGTAAAACTCATTACCCAGTTATTCCTAGAGTGTTATCAACCAATTGTGCGCAATTGGTTGATAACACTCTAGGAATAACTGGGTAATGAGTTTTACGAGGAATAACTGGATGAGAAATAAACCACATATACTTTTTTTTTTTTTAATCAGCTCATAGAATTTTCGACAATGAATTTTCTAAACAATTTTCCAGTAAAGGTTAACCTTAGGAGGGCATAAAAGTTATGTCTATAAATACAGTATTTTTTTTTCTTTTTTTTGTCAAAACTCCATGCAAATAGCATAAAAATCCTTATCCAATTATTTATCGTAAAACTTATTATCTAGTTATTCCTCAAGTGGTATTAACTTGTGCGTACAATTGTATAAGACACATACAAACTTAGCTTCATATAATGAAAGCCACACGTCTCAAAATTACGCACCAAACTTTGGAAGCTGCTCGTAACAAGCTATTTTTTAACCTATTACGGTTCGAAGGTGAAGCTGGAGACCTATAGTCGAGGTGCGTATACCTGTAAGCAAATTAAGGGAGAACTCGAGCAGACGGTTCTAACAAATAGAAATTTCATAGGTAAAATACGACGTGAAATATTTTTCATGAAGGAATGAGTGTGAATATAAGTAATTACCATCTATCACAGCATATTGAAATGAATTATTAGTAATAAAGGAATTATTGTATGTGTAAATGTGCTCTTTCACTGTCCTCCTTTATACGTATACCCGGTTGTTGACGCGCCTGCTCCCTATGTATGCAACCGATCGCTATCGTTCGGGCCTCCCTACTGCACTGCTACTCTAACTCTGTTAGATAGCATTCGTGCTTTTTGGTGGCCACGTAGCACAAGTTGGTTCGTGTTTTATACACAGTAGTTTTTATGCTGTACGTCCACACTTGATTTATATGATACTGAGCCATCCTGAAATCAATCCGCAAGCAGTAATGGAGCTCTTCATTTAGTGCATGATCTGCTAAACGAACGCTCTAACCTAACCTGAAAATGTAAGAACGTGTCAAAATTTGGTAGAACCGTCTGCTCGAGTAATGAGCAAATCAGAACCAAAAATACGTACCAATCTGTAGTAGGTGATAACTACAATCTAGTTATGCACTATAATTGTATAATTATGAACCATACATTTTAATGCTGTTTCTATAATTGCATGTTACTTACACGTGTAACGAATGTATTTTGAGAAATTGCGCCGAAAAACAGGAGGCTGACATTTTCCACACTTTTCTTTTCCTTATTCACACACCACCATCGCTAATGTGCCTGCTTTCTCGGAGAAAATCACGAGCGATCCCTCAAATTGTGCCCTGCTTGGAATCGGAATAAATACAAACTCCGTGGTTTTTGCACTTATTGTATCTATAACATATAAGTTTGCAAGCATATTATAAATGTGTATGCAGCTGGAGGACAGGTGAGAAACTAAGAACGCAGAAGACGTTAGATCATAAGTGGAAAGAATAAATGGTAGTGCTCCTCAACTTTACCTATGCTAACTGGGAATTGTAGGCAAATGCCAACAAGGAAAAGGATGTAAATGACATTAGAATAACATTTTGATGATGAAATATGTTGTTGAATCAATTTTCTCCATCAGTGGATTCCACAAGCTTTTTTTTTTTTTTTTTTTTTTAATATTTTCTACTGGTGGCGAATTTTAGTATACTGGGGGATGAAATGTGTTAGTAATGAAAATATTGGAATTCCGCATTGAGCATAGGTCCCGATGGAATTTCATGGTTCTCGGGGAGAAATTGCCCTGGCCAATTCCTGAAATCATCACTGGTCCACATAGATCCACATTAAATTTGTTCTTTCTTATAAGTTTAGTGTAATCTTAATAGTGCAATTTTACTATACGGAACCACATATTGTGAAATATATGGAAAAAGTGCAGAAGTCTTTAATTTGCCCATTTTACGTCGCGAACAGCGTGCAGTTTTACTCTACGTATCCATAGTATCAGTAGTAGTAGTAGTAGTTGTAGGAACGGGTTAGAATCCCCGCAGGGGTTAAGTTGGGTTCTGTTCTGGACATAAAATGTTCAAACTAAAGACTTGCCCATATTTTTTTATATATATATATATATTTTACAATCTGTGTATCCGTATAGTAAAAGTGCACCGAGAACAAAACCCAACAAACCCCTGCGGGACTTCTAACCCTTTCCTACTACTACTAGTACTACTACTTAACTATGGATGAGTATAGTAAAACTACACGCTACAATCTAATCTAAAATCTACTACTACTAATATTGCAACACCAGGTATCACTCATTTATTTTATTACAGGTAGAATTTATTAGTCTATTCTTTGATGTTATATTCAGTCGAGATGCACGCAATCTGGAAAGTCGAAAACCTCGGCACGCGGTATGATTTCTTCATTTGTTACTTCGTTAAAAGAAGGTTAGAGACGAAAGACGACAAGCAATCTGAGTCAATTTTACAAATTGACCGAAGTTTACTTAAACGAGGTTTACTGAACTTCCATTTTCAACGGTGCAACGAAAGTCTGGCAGTCACGTTTAAAGTTGAGAGTTTAATGTTGAATGCGTTTAAGTGAACGTTCGTTTAAACTGCGTTGGTGCACACGGGTGTAAAGAGCACTTTTGATGGTAATAAATAACTTTTCTTCCATGATTACTCATCAGTTGAAGCATGTGCTTCGGTTATTCAGCGATTTTTTTTTTCTTAAAGTAGCACTAAGAAACAGTTAAAAATTCAGTAGTCATTATGAAATGAAAGTAGTTGTCACTTCAAAAGCAGTGCAATCTTCATATCGTCCCTAGTATTCTTTTCAAATAATGAAAAAATAAAAATACTCGTGCAAGTTTGAACCAATGCAAGAAAATCCATATTTTCAGGGAAAGCACTTTATAACCACATGGAGGGTGTAATGGCGCTGATTTTTATATGTTTGTAGTGTGTTTGCTTACGAGGAAAGTACACGAATCATGAGAGTTGGATTTTTATGAAATTTTGTATTAAAATTAAGTTCTAGTTGCTAAGCAGGACAGTAGTGGTCATTCGTTTCACAAATATTCCATTGAGCTGCTACATGTATACCATTTTGAAATCAGGTAGGCAATAAAATGTGAAGAATACCTGTTTGGATCCGTCAAGAAGGAAATATGGGCAGATCCAACACAACTATTGGAAATCGGGGTAGACAACTTATTTTGAGGGCACTTCCAGTGCAATGTCACCATCTTAAACGCCGCCATATTGAATTGCAAACATAGTATAAATGAGAATGGGGTCACGTGGGGTATCAAAGACCACTGGAATTGTAAGCAAAGTCTACATATCTGCTGCCACTTGTGAGTTAATAGCTGTCTCACACAGGAATGTATGGAAGCCATTCGACCCTCGAAAACATCTTTTGGTGTGTTGTAATTAATGAAATATAAGTTGCTTATTAAAATATCCCCGTGAGGAATCTTTGATGGATGGCCACATGTGATGGAATACTGAGCTAGGTTCGTTCTTTGTAGCCTGCCTGAATTCAAAATGAAGGATGTTTCTATTTATAGATAAAAATGTTTCATTATAGTAACATTTTTTTCGAACCTGTTACTTTGACATGTTGAACATTTTGTTGATGTTTATTCTAAACAAAATCCAAGTAATATAAAACAGGTTATTGTAATAGGCTCAGGGAAAACAATAAACAACTTAATAACTTTTATTCATGATCACAAACCATCCTTAAATCTGGATTCAGGCAAATGCTACTACGTACATTAAGTCTAGTCAATGCTGCAAGAATGACGTTACATAGACACCACGCCGCCATATGCACTCTGTTCTTTGTTTCCTGTTCCCTGCTAGTTGCTTTAGTTCTTTGTTCGTGAGTTTTATTCGATTTTGTTTCTTAGTGGTATGAATTCGTTTTTGTTTTAATATTATTTTGCCTTGTATCTTTGCTAGCTCGCTACAATAGAAGGAATTTGCTTATTTTTCCATATCATGTGGTAGCTGTTTTCTCATGCGCCTTTGCATCTAACGACCGTGTATTCTGTTAAACCATGTGTGGAAATAAAATTATGCTAAAACAATTATGTTTACAAAGAATATTCAGTTTGCGTGGTGTACATTTTCTATAACGGAAGAGGACGTCGGGTGCATATAGGGCCAAGCCACATTTTCCAACTTCCCAGATAATACGTTTTAAAAATTTAGAGCAGTTATGACCAACGTCTTGGGATTACGGAGTCGAAGATTACAAATTCCGAAACGTCGAAGGTCACAGGAGCCATTCAATTTTCAGGAACTTCTTTATATATTTCATCATTTTTCAAGACCGCTTTGGTATTTGTGGTAATAAAACAAAGTGTCTGCAACCATCAACTTTGTCAACCATTTTAGGAGATTCGGGGATATATATATTATCCCAAAACACCCTTAAAAAATAGGTGCTATAGTTGAAAAAAAGAGAAATAAAGTAATGCTCTCCAAGACTATACAACAAATGAAAAATGTTTAAAGCGAATAGTGTCCCTCACGAAACGTTAAGAAAAATTGTTGTTTTCGAAAATGTTCAAAAAAAAGCATGATGTTTTTAAAAACTGAAAGCTATGTTGTTCCTTATGAAAAGCAAAGAAAATTGCTTGCTCGATTATTCACCAAATCAGGAATCACTTTTAAAAATCGGGTACCGAAGTTCATAGTCCTCCTTACAATTAGTCTTGTGAGGCAGCAATTCAACTCTTTGCTTGTGTTTGTTCTAAAATTCCTGCAATAATTAGCATTAAAGTAAATGATTTTAATGTACAACATACATGTCATCATGAACCAAAAGTACAAGGGAAGTCTTATTATCTTTCGAAAATTTGACATAAAACGTTTGTATATTTAAAATCACAAATTGGGGTAACAAAGAATCTCGAGGGTCCCATGTGCTACCTTCAGTTGTATGAGGATTCCAAAGTCTTATGGCCATTGAATCACAATTCAGTGATATAAAATCGCAGCCCGAACTGTTGGACTTAAACTAAATTTGGTGCGAAGGTATGTCTTGAAGAGCAAGTTATGTCTTGGAGAAAAAGAGAATTTTGGCCAGGTCGCGATCTTGAATGAAATAGGGCCGCCAGCCAATATACGATTAGAAAGTGCCTAGCGCGAACAACTAAGGCTAGAGAAGCGGAATTCGCTATCATGGTATATCATGAACAGTAGTTTGCGGAAAATTATAAAGTATTAAACAATTCGCAATCTTGAGTTTATGACCACCGAAAGTGGATCATTAGGTATAGGTTACATTAAAAACACGATCCAAAATAGCGGGAAAACGTATATGAAAAAGCTGCACAGGCTGAAGCGCTGGAGCTAGAGAAACGAAATTTGTTCTGATGATTGTATCATGAAGAGTAGTTTATGAAACAATTGCGAAATTTTCAAAACGATACCGTTTTTAATGGAAAATGAGCACCAAGTATCGGAAGCAAACTGAAATCATCGGAAGCAATACAACGTACGTGATTTATTCTGTAGACATGTAGACATAAAACTGCCATCCGTGGTCCTCAGATATTTCCTTGTCAATACGTGAGAAATTGACTCTCGTCTTAATATCATGTTGATAATCGAATGTTATAGCGCAAATGCATAATTCTTTGAATTTTCATTTCAGAGAAGGCAGAAGCAGAAGTACTCCAGTTTCCTTGGATGAGAGCAGAAACACCACTCGAGTTTCAATGGATGAGAGTGGAAGTGCTACTCGAGTTTCATTTGAGGAAAGCGGAAGCACTATTCGAGTTACTCTGGATGAGAGAGCATCCTCATCTGGAGGTGGCACTCACAGTAGCACAGTCTCAGTTTCCAACGGAAGAACAGTGATGGCGAAAAGTGGTGATAGGTCTGTTTTGAGTTTGTAGTTTTTGTTGGGTGCTATGTTGAAGGAAAGTTGCACATAGTGAAGTGAGAGTTGTTTAGCTTGCATGCGTATGAAACAAGACCTATAACTAAACTTAAGACTTTGTTCATATATGGTAGAGAAACCGCATGGTGATAAGTCTGTTTTGTGCATTTAGTTTTTCTTTTTTTTTTTTTTTGTGCTAATTTTGAAGGAGAGTTACACAAAGTGAGAGTCGTTTAGCTTGTATGCGTAACGGAAGAACAGTGATTACGAAATATTTGTAACTATTTGTAAGAAGTAATCCGAACAACTTAAGACTTGTTTATATATGGTTGAAACCGCACACGGTTGATAGATCTGCTTTGTACATTTAGTTTTTGTTAGGTGATAATCAAGGAAAGTTGCTCATAATGAAAAGAGAGTCGTTTAGCTTGTATGCATATGAAACAAGAGTTAATGTTTACCATCGGGGTAGTTATCAACAAAGATGCATTGTACATAGTTTCCAGTAATATAACTGTTTTGTTCATCCACGAAATAATGTGCAGCATCTGTGCTGTAGGTAGTGTGCTATATTATGAACTGAAAGATCAACATCATTCAAATACCACATTCACTATGCTTTATATATATATATATATATATATATATATATATATATGTATGTATGTATGTATGTGTGTGTATATGCAAACTCGTATTACTTCCGTGAAATTCATATAATTATATTAAATTTTGACAAAATGGTCGTATGGTATTTTGTGAGCTGGTCAATGATATCGGCAGAGAACTGGGTTTATAAATCTATCAGTTGGTATGACTCAAGCGGCTTGTAACTGCTAAGAAAAGTTACCCCCAAAAATATTCACCTGTTTTTCGAAATAAAGTAATTAGCATGAAAAGGGTGTAAAGTGTGAAGTATTTTTATAATTGAGTGTGTAGGGAAACTGCATGGTACGAATGGATTTTTAGGTATATTGTACTCACCTCACGGACCTCATTTTTGACAGCATCGACCAAAGCATGAAGACCGGCAAATAATAGTTAAAAACCACAATGTAGTGTTTTATAGTTTGTGACCTCGGTTCCAGATAAAAAACTGAGAAATGGAGAATTTTAACGTGTAGCAAAATATTCCTTACCAGAAAACTCCAACTTCCTACCTCAACTCGCCTCCGAATTTGCACCAAGCATGGCGAGCATATATAAAACACAACCGGATGTTTTTGTTTCTCAATATAAGATAGTATTTAGCTGAAGTAACTGATTGCAAATAAGAATTTTGAAAATGAATCCTGTATCGTGCAGATGCTATGAACCAGTTTGTGTGAGTGATGACTGGGTCGCTTCTCGTTCAAGTGTGTGTCTATACGCCAGATATTGGCACACGTTTGTTTCTGGATGCATGTTCCGATAGTTCGGGGGAAAAGCTTCCGGGTGTGTTCTATCTCTGCTTGATGCGAAATCAGGTTGATTTGAGATATGAAGAAGGCAGAGTTCAAAATTTTGATATTTTCTTCCATTTTCGCACGATTTTCAAACTCAAAAAAAAAAAAAAAAAAAAAAAAAAAAATGGTGGGAAGCGTTGTGAATAGGCTTCAGATACTGACATCTGGTACTAAGTATTTTTATATATACACAACAACTTACTTTTCTCAACTTTTTTTTCTATAAAACAGTTTTTGTTAATCTCCTTATGAATTCTGTAATATGATCTCTGAGTATTGTTATAGTTTGTAGTACATTGTCATTCTAAAGTCAAAATCAAGCAATAAATATATAATGCCCTTTATTTACCGTATAGTATTTTTTTAATGTTTCATCCTAATACTCTTAGTTATTTTTATCTGCTTGTTCTCACACATTCTAATGCGGTTGTGTCATTACCGTGATTTTTACTGGTTTTTTTCGACATGATAATTTAGAAAAGGCTTAATCCTTTGTTCTTGGAGCCATCTGGATGCCGCCATGTTTGTTTATGCATTTGGAAGTGTCTGTTTTCCCTTGTGCATTGTCTTCGAGTATAATGTGTTGTTATTGGATAATTTGTCGTCAATTGCTACTTTGCTCAGTGATTGTGCAGCCGACTTTGTAAAATTTTGGATTAAAATGTACAGGCCAAATTCGTTAAAAGGTAAAATTTATTAGATTTGTTTAAATGACTCGCTTTTAAGTCGAAATCTCCCTACGAAGAACCAGAGAAACTTTCCGTGTCCATTACAAGAGTAAGTGATGGAATAAACGTTGATGTAACCTTCAGAAATATTCAGGTTTAGGCGTTTTCTATTTTTTTTAAGTATTTATGTATACACATATATAAATTAAATGACGTTAAAATAGTCGTTAATAAGTTACTTCTTATTTTATGAACAAGAAAAGTGCAGCTGGAAGGTAGCAAACTATCTTCTATATTTGCTCTCTTCAAAAGGATGTGGGCTGATAAGGGTCATTTTTCGCCCATCGAACACCGGAAAAATGTAAAGTGTCTATAGAGGCTAGATACATACTGTTCTCTTATAAGTCGAAAGACACACTACCAAAATAAATTGATCCTCATATCAAAACTTACACAGCGTCATATTATTATGAGTTTGGTTTATTTAGGTTCATCGAATCCTTCTTACTACAAGCCTATGTCAACGACAGCAAACATTGTCAAAATGACGCAAAACTTCTTTTTGGGCACTAATTTCTATGACTTATTTTCTTTCTCACATATCTATTATATTCACATACAAAACATATCTTCCAATATACAGACATTGCAAACTTGTCTGAATCGGACTCTTCATTTTTCCGGTATTCGATGGACGAAAAATTACCCTTATCAGCCCATGTCGTTTGATATTTTTATATAGTTGTACTAGTTTCAAGACAATTGCTGCAAATTTTGATTAAGATATGTAGAAAAATTCTGAAACTAGTGAGGTACAAGTCAGAATATAAACTGCTTGGGATCTAAAAACTATTAAAGCATACGAAACACAATGTCTCATTCCGATTACATTTGGACAGAACCTGGAAATAATGAAAAATATCTTCTAAATGTTACAGGTGATTACTCCATGTATGCAACCGGAATGGTAGATTGTGTTTTCTGTTTTAATAATATTAAATCGCAAGCAGTTATTATTTTGACTTAAACCTCGATCACTAGTTTCAGAATTTTGATACATATTTTAGCCTTATACCAAATTTGCAACAAACAATACCTTCTAAATTTGCTACAAACAATACCTTATAAATTTGCTACAAACAATACCTTATAAATTTGCTACAAACATTACCTTCTAAATTTGCTACAAACATTACCTTCTAAATTTGCTACAAATATTACCTTATAAATTTGTTACAAACAATACCTTATAAATTTGCTACAAACATTACCTTCTAAATTTGCTACAAACATTACCTTCTAAATTTGCTACAAACATTACCTTCTAAATTTGCTACAAATATTACCTTATAAATTTGCACCAAATATTACTTTATAAATTTGCAGCAAACATTACCTGATACATTTGCAGCAAACATGATCTTGCGATCGTAAAAACACTTTCTGCAATGTTGCTGCAAACCTTTTAATATTTTTACCAAATTTATCAGCTCATTTTCGGAAATTTTTTCAAAGAAAATTTGCACAAAATATTTGCAGCAAAGTCCTGGCAAACTTTCTTGCTGTGCAGTCGCAAACATTTCGTTTGTATTGGCAGATGTTTTCGTTTTCTGAGGCAACTTTGCTGCAAACTCAGCCAGCGTCAACTTCGTTATTTGCATTGAACTTTCGGCAAATTTTCTCATTTGAAAAGGCAAGTTTTTTGCAAACTTTTTAGTTTGCCTCTGCAAATTTTTAAACATTTTTAAAAACTTTTCTGTGCTATCTGGGATACTGACAAGTAAACCTTACGTTTGGGTGAATCGAGTTGCTGACTGAGACACATATGAGAAAGTAGTACTAAATATTTTCAGTATTACAGTGAAGTTGTAGGTGCGAAGCTCCAGGGGTTTAGGAGATACAGCTACCAGAACATCACATGGAAGTACAGAATAGTCTTCATACAGTTGGGGGTAAAATCCCTGTAAGACCTCTTGTAACGACAAAAGGTGAATAACAAATATATGGGTACATATTAAGACTAGGGGGAAGTCATATAGTAAGGGTATACCTGACGGCGGCCATCTTGATATCCGCCATTTTGAATTAAGGTTAAGTTTTTAAAATAGGAATAGGGTCATGTGATACATGATTTAAGGCGCAAATTTAATCAGAAGAACAATGGTGACGTTAATTTTGATTTACTCGCAAGTGGCAAAAAGTTACAGGGAAATTAAATATTGTTGCAGCATATGTATTAGTCCTTTACCCCACCTTGTAAATTTTGTGTTAATGATAATAATTAAATAAAAAGCAGGTGGATAAATATTAGGTCTATGGTAAGAGTTGCCTTGATGGCGGCCATGTTCAAATCCGCCATTTTGAATCAGAGAAAAGTTTTAAACAAAACGCATAACATTGACACCTTATTAACAGCAAACAGGATACATGAAAAACAACGAAATGGCGTGCAAGTACAGCATCAAACAACTAACATTGTAACGCCACCATTGTATTTCTGATTAACTTCTAGCCCGAAGTCATTTATTTCATTACGCTATTCATTTTGTGCTGGTTAATGATAAAGCAAAAATGGTTATACCGTTGGATTTATGGTAAAATTTGCTATTAATAAGGTGTCACTGTTATGCGTTTTGTTTAAAACTTTTGTCTGATTCAAAATGGCGGATTTGAACATAGCCGCCATCAAGGCAACTCTTACCATAGACCTAATATTTATCCAGCTTCTTTTTATTTAATTATTATCATTAACACAAAATTTACAAGGTGGGGTAAAGGACTAATACATATGCTGTAACAATATTTAATTTCCCTGTAACTTTTTACCAATTGCGCGTAAATCAAAATTAACGTCACCATTGTTCTTCTGATTAAATTTGCGCCTTAAATCATGTATCACATGACCCTATTCCTATTTTAAAAACTTAACCTTAATTCAAAATGGCGGACTTCAAGATGGCTGCCGTCAGGTATACCCTTACTATATGACTTCCCCCTAGTTCTAATATGTACCCATATATTTGTTATTCACCTTTTGTCGTTACAAGAGGTCTTACAGGGCTTTTACCTCCAACTGTATGAAGACTATTCTGTACTTCCATGTGATGTTCTGGTAGTGTATCTCCTAAACCCCTGGAGCTTCGAACCTACAACTTCACTGTAATACTGAAAATATTTAGTACTACTTTCTCATATGTGTCTCAGTAGGGTGGTCCTTATTTCTCAAGTTTTGTATATCTGATACCGCACCCCTTAATCTTTTTCCTTTTAATGAGAAAAGTGTTACCTGTAAATTTCAGTTCGTTATGACAACGATAAATGGTGCCGCAAAGACATTTTAATCTTTATAGGAATAAGATTTAGAAAACAGTAGTTTCCTATGTTGCTCAATAGATGGCAATACATGCGCAGACTTAGATTATTCTATTTAATCCCATTTCTTAAGTAATTTGGAGCGGATTTATTAACAAAATTAAATTGGAAATAATAAATAAATGTCAAACAATTACTTTTTACGACCGTTTACAACTAAATCGTTCTCCCCTTTGTTCTTAATTACAACTGTTATTGTAAATTAAATAATTTTCGACTACTTGTAACATGTATTAGAGCTTCTCTGTTTTGCATTTATGATCTTTTGATATGATTGTTATTTTTAGGGAATTGAAGATTCATTGTGGGTCTTGTATCATTACATGTGATTAAATGAACAAAGTGATCATTATGTGTTCGGTGTCTAGTGAAATCAGTTATCGTAGTGGTATTTACCTCGTTGGTAATAACAGTGAACAGATATTGGGTTGTAAGTTACTGTCCAACAGACAAGTACTTGGTGCATTCTTTTATAACATACGAATGTGAAATTACCTTTAAGAGAGAATGCTCGGTTAGTAATTCGTGAAACAGAAATGCTTTGGTCTAAAGCAAGAATACCGATCAAGGGTACTCACCACAACACATAAACTACAATTCCAATGGAAAGAGTAGATTCTGATGAGATAGGGACAGGATCTTCGAGAAGAGGGAAAGTACGTTTTATTACTCTACGACTCGTTGCGGCTTTTGATCGCTATAAATTGATTGATAGAGCTCCATGCACATATTAATCGCAACAGCAGAGACATTGGGACATAACTTCTTCTAATACTGGACGTATCAATGGAGCTTGTATTCTTCTTGAACAAAAATTGGAAAAAGACCTTTTATATTTTGTGTATAGGCATCACATTTTTGAATTGATATTAAAGTGTGTATTTGAAGAATGTGTTTCAGTTTCTTCCGGTCCAGAGGTGCCAATTTTTAAAAGTTTCCAGAAAGAGTGGCCGAGATTTCAACACAACAATTTTGTTACATGAATTTCTAATCGAAGTGTTAATTCAGTTCTTTGCAATATGAAGAAAGATAAGCTAGTTTGTACTGTTCAAAATTTGGAAATGCAGAGAAGATTACAGAGAACTTTTGGAGAAAAGATTACAGTAATTTTTCTAAGAAGTAAGCCTCCTGGATGTTTCCCTGGAGCTGTACATCAGGCAAGGTGGATGGGAAAAACCTTATGATGTTTAAAAATATTTCTTTAGCAATCAGTTTAAATTAAATGACCGGGAAGAAGAAGGACTGCGTCAAGTGTGCACTTTTCCTGTTCTAAAAAGCTTGGTTTACTTGGTTTTCTTGTCCCAGTGCATCTCGTTCACCACATCAAGATTTACAATTTTTGAAGAGCCTTCAAACGTACTAACTCATAAACTCTGATGTCTCGAGAGTGGCTTTATTGAAGTTTTCCTAACATCTTTGGTACCTCTCAGAGAAATGTGAGTTCTTCGAAAGGTTTCGGATTTTTACAGATTTTTTAGATCTTGATCCGGTTTGTTGGTCGACAAATGATGAATTTCTTTTCGGGAAAAAAGTAGTTGATAAGCTGCATGTTACAAATCACGCTGCGGAAAGAGCGTAAAGTAAATGGAAAATCTCAATGCAGTTCTAACTAAAAATGAAGAACAGAAACCATTCCTTTTGTAAGTGGTGAAAGAGTATAGAAACTTATTTTCAGGATGTGGAAAATCTACCTTGCGTAAAAACTAAGTTATCATTAAGTCGATCTAAAATTCAAATATATATATATATATATATATATATATATATATATATATATATATATATATATATATATATATATATATTTTTTTTTACTAACGAAGCAAGTGACATGAGAAACAGATCCAAATATCTTTTCCACAGTGGTTCAAAACACTGTGCATTACCATATGTACTCTATATATGGACGATGATCATGATGCTTGTAGCTTGTTGCCTGATAACCAACCGACTGTATTTGAAACTCAGTCAATTCTGAATTACAGAGGAAAGTTTTATATTGTCCTATTTACATTTGTGAAATTATTATACGTTTATTGACAAATAGTAAAATCAAGTGCATTGAAATTCAAATGGATTTATTTTTACAGAAAACAACTGCTTTGCGGCACGGGTTAACGTTGATGGATTTTTGTGAAATTTTGTGTATGATGTTTCTATTACCAAAGGAAAGGAAATAGGGGATGCGGCGGAAGAAATTCGAAAATTTATTTTTTCCCATATACCTAAGGACCACCCTAGTGTCTCAGTCAGCAACTCGATTCACCCAAACGTAAGGTTTACTTGTGAGAAACATTCCAGTATCATGTGAAATTCACTTGCTACAAAGGAAAATCTATAACGGAACATCATATGACTGAACAATTACACAAATAGCAGATATGTTTGAATCGAATGAAATACAATGTTCAAGTGCACGTTACAAATTTTGTGGTGTAAGGGTTATCTTGGGCTTCATGCGTTTCCTTCCACTTTCTTCACCCCACCAGTTTCGTTCATTGTCATCATCACCGCCTCTCTTAGCCTTGGAGCATAAAAATGAGATTTAAACCAAAAGAAAAAATAAAATATTACGCTTATTTTCAATAGTGAATTCTCAGCAATGTTAAAAGGAAAACGAGAAACCTATTATTTTTTCAGAATGTATTTCCCAAAATTTTATGTAAAATGAGTAACTAAAAAATAAAGTTTGCACTAAAAGTAAACAAGTAAAACACAACTTAGCATTTCAGTCATCTAAAATTCTAAATGAATGCAATGCGACATAGCAACCAAATAAGGAACTAACTAACTCTATGGCTTATGGAACCCGGAGGTTCAATGCCGCGTTTACAAAAGCTCTCCACCGACTTCTATCCTTAGCCAACCAGTTTCTATTTTGTATTTCTATCTCTGCGAGATCCATCTTAATATTGTCCTTCCATCTGCACCTAGGTCTTCCTAATGGTCATTTTCCGATTGGTCTTTCAGTCAAGACTTTGAAAGTGTTTCTACTTTCTTCCATCCTAGCTACATGACCTGCCCACCTAAGCCTCTTAGACTTGATGACCCTAACAATGTTCGGTAAACCATATATATTGTGTAGTTCCTCGTTATGAAGTTTCCGCCATTCCCCATTTCCGTTCCTCTTGGGTCCGAATATTCGCCTCAGGATCTTGTTCTCAAATACTTTCAGTCTATGTTCTTCTCTCAGAGTAAGCGACCATGTTTTGCAACCATATAAAACAGCAGGTATGATTGTCGTTTTATATATTTTAAACTTCAAATTCCTCCACAGAATTCACGACGACAAGAGATTTTGAACTGAATAATAACACGAATTCCCTACTTTTAATCGTCATTTAATTTCTCCGTGAATATGATTTTCCTCTGTTAATATTGATCCTATATATTTGAAACTTTCCACTTTATCAAAAGTATTATTTAATATTTTAAGGCATCCATAATTTGCCGTATTACGGTCCCGACGCATTTCCATGTATTTAGTTTTCTCTGCATTTACTTCTAAATCCATGTTCCGGTAAGTTTTTAATAAGATCTCTGCATTTCTTTCTATTGTTCTCCTGTCATCCCCTATTAAATTTAAATCATCAGCATATGCCATAACCTGGTGAATACCGTTCAACTCTAGGCCCTGGCTGCTATCTTTGATTTTCCCTATAGCGTATTCCAGAACAAAATTGAGTGATAATGGCGAAAAAGTATCTCATTGTTTCAGGTCATTTTCGACGTGAAAGCTCGTGGACAAAAATTTTCCTACCCGGACTTCACCTTGGGATTCATTTAAACATGCATCCAAATAAGAAAATAAATAATAGTGTCATCAGTAATTGATACTATTGATTTTAAAACAATATTATTTTAAATAACAATTTATACAATAACAATATATAACAAATCTTTTTCATAGATCATAAGAACAGTAATTAAGATTTAAACGTAAATATTAGGATTATTTACAGAAAAGTAAAAGGACAGTTACTTGAATACATGATAGACACGCCTGGAAGATGTAAACAAATACTTGCTTCTGATTGGCCAAAACTGGAAACAGTAAACAAATCCTTATCTGTGATTGTGCAAATGCCTGTCCACGATATTTGAAGGGAATATATTTTGTTTATACAATTTTATTTCCTTAACAGATTTTCAATAGCTATTTGCTAATGGTTACTTAGAATTCAAATGTATTTTTGTTTTTTCTTTGTTAGTAACACATTGAAATCTTTAAGATTTACGTCCCACGATTATGCCGGTTAGGCTAAAGGAGACGGTGATGATGAGAGATGAGTGAAATGATGGAATGAAGAAAGTAGGAGGAAACGGGAGAACCCCGAGAAAACCAACGAGCACGGTGTTTGTCCACCACAAAATCCACGGGATCGAACCAGGGACCCCAAGCACCGGAGGTGAACGCTTTACTACTGAGCCACCGCACCCCCTAGTAATACATTGAGATATTTGAATTGTGGAATTATGCAAAAATCAACTTGCCAGTAGAGCGATTTGTTCAAATCAGTCATTTCAATCACAGTTATCCATTTTTATGAGCTAATTTAGATATCTCTTGTCAGATCTTGCTCGAAACGTTTTCAAATTTCATATTAATTAAAATAATATAGGATCAGAATAGGATCTCTTATAATGGATTAACAGTTTTAAAAAAGCATTGACATTGGAATGAAATCCTCTGAAACACCAGCAAAACCTACAATAATATAACTTCTGCATCCACATTAGTACGAAACAGAAATATAAAATCCATATTTTCGTACTACTCATGCAAACTATATTTCCTTCAAGACGCTTATTAGCAGTACCATTTGACAATATCAGATATTTGGAAACAAACTGCAAACTAAAACACTCACCTTTAAACGAAATTAATAATAGGCATTAAAGTATGCTTAATTTTTTTTCTCATCTGAAATATACCCACTATAGATGCTGTGAGGGCGTTAAGTTTAAATGAATAGTATATCGAATGTTAATGTTCTCAAAATGGAAAGGAAAAATAACCATAATACAAATGTCGAAGCATTTTCCCTAAAGCAAATGTTCGTACTACAAATTAGTTTTGGGGAAATAAAATATTTCTCAGTTCTTCATATAGTAGGGAATAATCTTTCAAAATTTACCTCCAGTCTTACTTCCGCAAATTTTTTTATAGACCGCCATTTTAGGCAAAACGAGGATTAGGCCAAACGAGGATACTTATTTCGCCTAAAATGGCGGACACAAATCTTATCATTCATCTGCCATAAAATGTCAGATAATTGGTTAGGCGAAACGAGGATTAGGCCAAACGATGCAAGATCCTTTGAAGTTAGTGGACAGTTTGAATAACTTAGTTGATCATTTAATACGCATTCAGGATTTTACGTATAAACTTGAAGAAACAAAAGATTTCATTGTAATACAAAAATGATAAGTTTGATGAAGTTCCGTTGTCATCGGTCATAATCTTAATGGCAACCGCCAAGTTATCATTATGGTTACAGGCGTGTTCAGAGATATTCTTCAGATTCACTGCGGTTTAGAACATTTCCATTTGAAGCTGTAGGTAGAATATTTACAAATTCATTTGTAAATACAGAAGAATTAACAAAATCACAGATCATTGCACCTTATTTCATAGTTACACATTACAGAGAAAAGTGTAGGACTTTTTGATAGATGATTTTCAATGTGCGTAATGTGTGTAAATAGAGTTGGAACTGTACTCATCCCTATAATCAATTACTGGTGTGTTCAACATAATCAAGTACTATAGATGTATTTACTTCATTTGGGATCTTTAAGTAATTGATTGATATTCTGTTCTTCGAAATCATTCAGTTATGAAATACTGTATTTCAATTTACGGAAATAAAATCATTTTATCACCAAATCTTTGTGCACGTTCTTGCGTACTTCACAAGATCTATAGGTAGTTATATTGATATATTCTTCATATTCTGTTCTAAGTCATATATTCAAATGATGACTTCCTGACATTCAAATTAAAAATGGAAAATCTACCGTATTACAATGTACGTGCTTGTGAAACATGCTTTACTTCACTAATTCCCAACAATATGTTTTATAGTTTGTCATGGTTTGGGTACAAAACCTCGCCTCCCAAAACCTCGCGGCCCAAAATCTCGCCGGGCCGAAACCTCGCCTGGCCAAAACCTCGCCGCCCAAAACCTCGCGGCCCAAAATCTCGCCGGGCCGAAACCTCGCCTGGCCAAAACCTCGCCGCCCAAAACCTCGCGGGACAAAATCTCGCCGGGCCAAAAACCCGCCTGGCCAAAACCTCGCCGCCCAAAACCTCGCGGGACAAAATCTCGCCGGGCCAAAACCTCGCCTTGCCAAAACCTCGCGCCCCAAAATATCGCCATACCCAAAATCTCGCCTTACCAAAATGTAAATGTTCCAACAGATGATAAGGATGACGGTATAAAAGACGCTGTTTCAGAAAAAGTATCACGGGTATTTGACCAAGTCTCGCGATACCATATGAAAATTCTATTTCTGTATTAGAGGATTTCAATGTGAAGATAGGGCGACAGGATGTTTTTAAACTGGTTATAGGGAAAGAAAGTCTGCATAAGGAAAGCAATGACGAATAACGGGGTTAGTTTCGTGAACTTTGGAGCATCCAAAAACTTAAAATTTCAACAAAAATCTAATAATATTTATGAAAGTATGGAATAATATATGAGTTTTTACGACCTCCCTTGATATGTCCTATAGGTTAAAGGAGACGTAGATGACCAGAATGAAGGAAATGATCGAATAAAGAAAGTGGGAGGAAACGGGAATAACCCGAGAAAGCCCATGCACACGATGTTTTTTGTATCTTCTTCTTCTTCTTCTTCTTCTTATTATTATTATTATTATTATTATTATTTGTAATGTGGAATTGCATATTAAGAAACTCATTGGGTAAATTTTAAAGAAAAGTTTCATTCGCGGCGAGGTTTTGGCCACGCGAGGTTTTGGGTGGCGAGGTTTTGGCCCGGCGAGATTTTGGGCGGCGAGGTTTTGGCAACGCGAGGTTTTGGCCCGGCGAGATTTTGTCCCGCGAGGTTTTGGGCGGCGAGCTTTTGATCACGCGAGGTTTTGGTCCGGCGAGATTTTCTGCCGCGAGGTTTTGGGCGGCGAGGTTTTGGCCACGCGAGGTTTTGGCCCGGCGAGATTTTGTCCCGCGAGGTTTTGGCCGGCGAGATTTTGGGCTTCGATGTTTCGGCCGCGAGATTTTGTCCGTATCCCGTTTGTCATCAAGCACATGAAGCAAAATACAGTTACAGTACCAGTTAAACCGATTATTGAGAACTTACTATGGGATTTAAGATAGAAATACACCAATGTTAAGATAGTTTGGCTATAGTATCTAGATTTCATTTGATCGTCTCGTAAAGTATTGTCTTAAATTGAGGCCATTGAAAGGGCCATATATAAACTATGATCGTAGAAAATTATTTCTGACTATGTTATCCCACTATTAATATAGTCTCACATTGACTTGAATTGTTACTAAACGGGACAAACTTATTTTGTTCAGTATGTATAGTTATTAATTATACCTTAGATCAGTCTTTCCCAACGTGTTCGACACTTCGGCTCCTTTTAGAGTCTACAATACATATGAAGGACCCCTTGCAATATATACGTTTAGTATTTTTATATTTCTTTCCCATGTGTATATATATATGATGTATACTCTTTCTTCCCTCTTTCCTTTTCGAGCAACCTATTGTGTCAAAAAAGATTTTCTTTTGAAGTTACTTTACAAACACGTACATCAGCCTCTACACGCTTTTTGGCTCTCTCAGAACAACAAATTCCGTTAGAGTATAGGCAACTTCTTGTAGGTGGAATATAAGGATCTTATAAAATAGAGGCTCTGCCCTTACGACAAAATCTTGAATCCATACGTCACAATTTCGCCACCCGTACTCTGCCCACTCCCCCGAATAGGATCACAATGTTTCGAGCCAACAATCATGGCAGAAACGAAAGTAAGTAATCAGACGATGCCGAAAACGAGAGTAGCCAATCAGATGTGCCGATGCTCGGTTTTTTTTTTTTTTTGGCTTCATCGACTTAATAGGGCAGATTCTCTATTTTATAACATCCGTGGTCGAATATCACTTCTCACGCAAATTGACTTATCATTATTGTATAACTCGATCATTTAACTTACGATGTGTATTTCTCACCATTGTGTGTGCCTTTCGCAGATTGGCTTGCGGACACCAAGTTGGGAAAGGCTGCGTTACAGTTATAGTGACACATAATACATTGAAAAATAAAGATAGGTGATATACTATAAAACCAAATCATTTACAACAAACTCTACACTTTGTAAATATTAGTGTTGCCACGAGACGAGACATTTCTCGTGTCCCGTCTCGTCTCGTCTCGTAAACGAGACGAGACACGAGACGAGACGGAACCCTTTTAGACGAGACACGAGACGGGACAGACTACTTGTCCCGTCTCGAAAACGAGACGAGACACGAGACGAGACGGGACGTCTCGTGAAATGTCTCGTCCCATCTCGTGTCTCGAAAATGCAAACGCTGGCGGGAATGGCCAAGATTGAAATTGCCAGTGGTCATATAGATTGCAATAGGAAAATCCCCTTTGTGAGAAAACATGTTGAAAAGCCTTCATAGAAAAGTGTCCTCTATCTATTGAATGAATCAATCGTGATACATGAGCTTACAGGAATATCATCCTTAATGTCTTGTCCCCAATTCCCCTTGCTGTAAACTGAGGAATTCTCATTTCTTTTTTTTTTTTCATTTCTGGCTGGAATGATGACAAACAAAAAATCAAAGACAGGGAAGATTTTTACAAGGTCAAGATTTTTACAAGGTCAAGAAACCGAACTACCACCCCGTCTATTCAATTTGAAAACTGGATAAGGTCTACACTCATTACAGGCTGTAGTTGAAAGTTCTGGTTGAGATGGCGGATTCTCTGGTGGCGGTATTCTTTTTGCTATATGAACCGAAATTAACCGAAAACGGCAATTGAAGTATGTCATCTTGCAACTAATATTTTGTCTTCTCTCTCGTTCTCTCTCTCTCTCTTTCTCTCTCTCTCTCTCTCTCTCTCTCACACACACACACACACACACACACACATACACATAAAAATACACTTTTACCATTTTACCAATCTCTCGCTTATTATACAGCAGTCATGTTGTAAAATTCACCTCTTCGTTTGGAAGGCGGGCGCAGGACAACAAAAGCAGATATTATCGATGAACCCTTCAAATTGTTTGCTTTCAGCAAATTTATGATACTAACAATAACACTTTAAATGAAGAGGTTTTACAGGGGGACCTTCGTTTTGTTACGCGGAAATGTTTGATCTGACCAGTGTGCGAAATTGCCCTCTGCTTCCAAGGTTCGCCGACCCTACTGTTCCTTTCCTCTTTTAAGGTCGCGTCATAACTACCCTTCTTTGAAAACCGAAGATGCAGTAAAATTGTGACGTCACGGCGGGAGCAGAAACAGCTTTCGCCCAAGGTCCTTGTCATTCACCCTTGTTTGTTTCTTTGATTTTTGCAGGAAAGTGAGTGATTCTTGCTTTCCTGTATTAAGAAAACATTAATTACTGTAGTGCTCGTGTTAGCCTATAAGCATGTCGAATTCTACACTAAGTATTTGTCGCCATTATAGTAGAAATACTACGGGTTCCAAAGTTATTTATCATATATTTCCCTCGGTTCCTTTGCGGAAAGTTTGGCAAAAGAAATGCTGTCGGAAAGATATCTTTAAAGTTGAAAACGCCAGCGTCTATTCCGATCATTTTATTCCCGAAGCTTATGGACATAATTTAAAATGTGAGCTTCTAAATATTCTACCCAAGAAAAAGTTTAAACGAGACGTGCCTTCACTAAACTTACCTTTACTATACGGAACCGTGTTGATGTAAATAATGAAAGAATTAAATGTACGGAAGTTAGGTGTTTAAAGAAAAAACAAATCAGACATTGGGGTGCAGCCAGATGAAATAACTATTGTGACTGAAATAAAAAATAACTCTTTGTTTATGTTATTTTTCGTTTGTTTTGTGGAGAGTGAGGGGCATAAACCAAAGGAAGAGCTCTCCTTTTTGCGTAAAGAGAACGAAAAACTGAAGTCTAACAGTATGTACAAAGCCAAAATAATATGTTTATAAACGAAGTTAAAAGAATTGGAAAGCAAATATAATAAAGAATTAATTTCAAAGGCCAGTTCTAAAATATAATATTGTGATCGTTTCAATAAAGTGGTTAATAACCGGTGGTGGATATATTACGAAAAAGTTTTATACAGGGCCAAGTAAATATGCTAATGAATGGCAAGAAAAAACTAAGATGGATTGATTAAGATATCATTCGTGCATTAACACAACATGCCTGATTGATAAATTATACAATCACCTGCGGTTACAAGTTCGAATCCCCGTACCCAATGTGTCAACATTTCGACGTTGTATGATTGCGAATAGATCACGACAATATAAGAAACTTTAATCCAAAATGGCCACCCAAAAATCAACTTTTTTTAGACCACTAGCTAATCTGGGTGTACTGTCATGAGTTTGTTACACAAACGGGGCAACCACCATATAGTGGCACACACCCTGCGGTTATGGGAACAGATTTGTACCATGGAGGTGAAGACTGGCCCCAAGCATTCTTTGGTCCGATGTGTCGTTCAGCTCCCATTACTATGGCACTTTAAGTAGAGCTTACTGTGCAGTAACATATAAAATTTCAATCAAATACTTTCCATTACTCAATAAAATTATTTGGTTCCGAGCTTTTTTTAAAAAAAAAAATAATTGCAACAAATCTAAACATGCTAAAATGAAAAGTAGTTTTTGGATTGGTATGGAAACCTAAAGGCTGGAATATATGAAATCAAAGTGTACACACATATCTATCTCTCTATCTCTCTATTTATCTATATATCTTTCCATCTCTCTGTCTCTCTGTCTGTCTGTCTGTCTTTCTGTCTCTCTCTCTCTCTCTCTCTCTCTCTCTCTCTCTCTATATATATATATATATATATATATATATATATATATATGTATACAGACACTATAAAGCAAGTGGGCTGATAGTACACGATAGTGTCGGGGATGGTGACACCTTTACATCGAACTTTGCTTGTCGTGTAAACATTATTTGACATTAGTGTCTTCATCTTCAACGTACCTATGAGCAATTTACTGTATATTCGTGTATTGAAACTGGTGAAACAAATTTCAATGTTTCAGAATGTTTAAAAAAAAAAAAAAGCCAGGGTCGAGAAGCCTCAGACAACTAACAGCAGAGATATATTATCTTGTAAACTATTTGTCCTTGCCTTGTGAGCTTATTTGAATTTATTTTTAAGACCTTTAGGCAACTTTGGCCCACCCCGAATGGATGATGATGGGAAAATTAGTGGAATGAAGAAGGTGGTAGGATACTAGACAACTTCGAGAAAACACACACATTCGAAAAATGAAATGAAATGAAATGAAATATTTGAGTTTTAGGTCCCATGGTAATGCCGGTTAGGCTAAAGGAGACGGTGATGATGAGTAATGAATGAAATAGTGGAATGAAGAAAGTGGGATGAAACGGGAGAACCCCGAGAAAACCCACGCATACGGTGTTTGTAGACCACAAAGTTCACTTGGCAGGGGCTGGGATCGAACCCGAGACCCCAAGCGCCAGAGGTGAACGCTCTACCACTGAGCTACCGCGGCCCCCACACACATTCGATGTTTGTCCACCACAAAGCATACATGGCACTAACCGAGATCGAACCGACTACCACATACACCAGAGGTGAAGGCTTCACGGGGTAGTTACCGTGACATTTCTTGTCTTTGTGTTCTGGTTAATACTTGTAACTTAGTTGTATCTTGATTAGCATGGGGCAGCCTGCTACATTTAACTTTCGTTCCCATGGTATGCTGCCATATTTTTTACGAGACAAGACGAGACAAAACGAGACAAACGAGACGAGACGAGACGAGACGGGACAGAACCTCTCGAGACGAGACACGAGACGGGACGAGCGCATTTTTTCGAGACGAGACACGAGACGAGACACGCTTTACACGAGACGAGACGAGACAGCCTGAAGTCTCGTCTCGTCTCGTCTCGTGGCAACACTAGTAAATATATTTCTATTTTTATTATCGGTATACTTGGACTCTGTGTAAGTCATTTTTTTTTTCATAAGCATTTTAAAGATATGTTTGCACAGAGTTCCATCACCCGACTCGCGTAGTTTTCCGAAAAGCTAATGAACGCCGTAATTCTGCAAGAAAGATAGACTTTAATTAATTTTACTACCTTGCTAAAGATATCTCTTCGGTTGGTTGCTATTGCTATCAAGTCTTTGACAGAGAAAAGATTGCAGTCTCTCTGAAATTAGTCTTGAGCGCTGCCTTGTAAAGCTAGGAACTTTTCAATTGGTTAGTAACAAGTTCCTTTTCCTAATTGTAATTTTACCGATCGAAGTACAGGTAGGTTTGTAGCGACTTCTGCTGACCACACACACACACACACACACACACAAAAAAAAAAAAAAAAAACGGAAGAACTTTGGCTAATTACTAAACTTGTGTAAGATGTCGAACTAAGTAAAAGTCATATCGCGGGCTGCTCTGCGTAGGCGTCGATTTGTGGCTAACTGTAAAGTAAAATGTTCCACTGCCCACCACAATGTACAATTCATAAATTTATCCCGATTTTTTTTATTTTTTAAATTTAATTTAGAAGTTATCAGGCTTTTTCCGTGTTAAGAGATGTTTATGAAGGGTGTCACAACAACATTTAAATCATATTTATTATTGGAATATATTTGTGTAGACCTAATGAGTTGCGTATCTTCCAACGCTCTTCATTTTATTCGTACAATAACTTTACCAATTTTGTACTTTTTATATTATTAATCCTAACTCACTAACTCTATGGCTTATGGAACCCGGAGGTTCAATGCCGCGTTCACACACACACACACACACACACACACACACACACACACACACACACACAAAAAAAAACTCCACCGACTTCTATCCTTGGCCAACTGGATCCAGTTTCTACTTTGTATTTCTATCTCTGCGAGATCCATCTTAATATTGTCTTCCCATCTGCGCCTAGGTCTTCCGAATGGTCGTTTTCCGATAGGTATTCCAGTCAAGACTTTGAAAGTTTCTACTTTCTTCCATCGTAGCTACATGACCTGCCCACCTAAGCCTCCTAGACTTGATGACCCTAACAATGTTTGGTAAACCGTATAAAGTATGTAGTTCCACGTTATCGAGTTTCCGCCATTCCCCATTCCCGTTCCTCTTGGGTCCGAATAATCGTCTCAGGATCTTGTTCTCAAATACTTTCAATCTATGTTCTTCTCTCAGCGTAAGCGACCATGTTTCGCAACCATATAGAACAGCAGGCATAATTATCGTTTTATATATATTTTAAGCTTCAAATTCTTCGACAGAATTCGCGACGACAAGAGATTTTGAACTGAATAATAACACGAATTCTCTGCTTCTAGTCGACATTTAATTTCTTCGTGAATATGATTTTCGTCTGTTAATATTGATCCTAGATGTTTGGAAGTGTTCACTTTATCAAAAGTATTATTTACTATTTTAACATCTATAATTTGCCGTATTACGGTCCCGTTGCACTTCCATGTATTTAGTTTTCTCTGCATTTACTTCCAAACCCATGTCCATGCAAGCGTTTAATAAGATCTCTGTATTTCTTTATTAAATTCACATCATCAGCATATGCCATAGCCTGGTGAATACCGTTCAACACTAGGCCCTGCTTGCTATCTTTAATTTTCCTTATAACGTATTCCAGAACGAAACTGAATAATAATGACGACAATGCATTTCCTTGTCTCAGGCCATTTTCGACGTGGAAGTTCGTGGACAAAAATTTTCCTACCCGGGTATCCAAGTTCTGTAAGAACGTTGTATAATGTTTCTCTCCTAACTGAGTCGTACGCCTTTCTAAAATCAATAAATAGTTGATGTACCGGGGTATTGTATTCCCACTTCTTTCCGAATATTTGTCGAATAGTAAATATTTGGTCGATAGTTGATCGATTTCGTCTAAATCCGCACTGATAATCTCCAATAATTTCATCTGCGTATGGGGTCAATCTTGCTAACAGAATATTTGAAAGGATTTTATAGGATGTTGACAGAAGAGAAATGCCTCGATAATTATTACAGTCAGTTTTGTCGCCTTTCTTGTGAACTGGAACAATGATTGATTCTTTCCACTCTTGTGGCAATTCTTCCTTGTTCCAGATAAGGAGAATGAGTTTGTGTATCTTGTTCCACAATTTTTCGCCTCCAGCTAAATTTAACTCAGCTGGAATTTCGTCTACATACCGAGATTTGTGCTTCTTTATTTTTTTTTTTTTATAGCGGTTTCTATTTCTATTCGGTTAGGTTCTGGAATATACGGTTCTACAATGTGTATTTCTTTTTCTCTACGCACATTAGTTTTTGGCTGCGTGTTCAGCAAATCGTCAAAGAAATCTTTCCATCTATTTAAGATGCTATCCGTATCAATGAGAACTGTTCCGTCAGCTTTCTTTAATATAAAAGCACGAGGTTGGTAGTCTTTCTTAAATTCGTTGATCCCCTTATACATGTCCCGAATGTTTTTATTTTTACTATTATCTTCAAGTTTGTTAATTTTAGCTTTCAAAAAATAGGTTTTTGGATGTTGCAAAGTTCACGAGACTAACACCGTTGTCATTATTGTCCTTATGCAGACTTTCGTTCCCTATAATCGGTTTGAAAATATCCTCTCGTTCTACCTTCGCATTGAAATCCCCTAATAGAATTTTCATATGGTATCACGAGAGTTGGTCAAATATCCGTTCCACTTCTTCGAAAAACTGTCTTTTATATCGTCATTCTTATATTCTGTTTGGGCATGTACATTTAAAACAATAATATCATACCACCGACCCTTAAGGGTAATAAAAGAAAGTCTGTCAGTAACAAATTCAACCCATTTAATTGCTGGTAATATTCGTTTGTGAACGAAAAATTCTGTTCCTAATTGGTTATTTTTATTTCCTTCCCCGTAAAAGAACGTAAAATTTCCGTAATTCACAGTTCCATTTCCTTCCCACCTAACTTCCTGAACTCCTACTAGATCCATCCTGTATTTCTCTAACTCACTCGTTACGGATTTTAACGCGCCTGCCCTATAAAGACTTCTAATATTCCATGTTCCAAATCTCATGTCCATTTTCTTTTGCTGAGGTCGTGCCAATTTATGTCCTTGTCCAAGGCTTTTGTGAATGTTTCTGAACAAGTACCTTTTTTACAGGATGAGGTTGTTAGCCTTACCCAAACCCCTAAGCTGGAGGACCACTCCTTGTCTCTCCGCGACTGCTTATTCAGTGTATTCGGAGCTAACCTCTATATCTAGAGGTCTTCTCCTCGATCCGCAACCTGGGGATGCGCTATGCCGTGGTTACAGGAACCCACGTTACACGGATACTATTAATACTGTAAAACTAAAACACTACTTGGCTTAAGTAGTGTTGCGATTGTTGTGAACGAACCTTGTGAAATTTCTTGTCTTCTCGAAAACAAGAGGAGAATTGTTGTATTTCCCGTCTCGTCTCGAATTTAATTGCAATTCTTGCATCGACCTTACTTTCATTTCCAGGACAATAATCGAGACGATACATATCTCGTCTCTTACCAACATTACTACATTAAATCCTTCATAATTTTTAAATTCTTAAATTTCGCGACACACCCTATGGAACTCATCGACTCGCCAGTGTGTAGCAGCATACCAGTTGAGAGCCACTGTGTTATACGATGGATGTAAAACTGGATATTAAATGAATGAACCTAATATTTTGAGCACAGCTAACAATTCAGTAGTACTACAAGCACTAAAAAGCATATAATAATAATAATAATAATAATAATTAAGCACTTGAAAGCAGAAAATAATGTATTACTATTTTTTATAATGTTTAGAAGTCACACCAATCCGAATAAATTAATGCCTAATATAAAATTATTTGATGGTGATTTTATGACGCATTAATATGTTTGCCTTGGCACGGCCTACAAAAATATATAGATAAAAGTAATAAATTGTTCCCACGTTTTAAGCGTCTTATTATTAATATTTTCTGATTTTTAATGCTTTCTTTTCAAAGTAAACTTTTTTTAAAATTTCTTTTTAATGTTTTTCAAATAGGTTATTTCCAATAAGATATTCAAATATGTTATCTCTACCAAATAAAAGAGACAGTTTCTACCACAAAAATTCTTGTTCCTGTATGGTAAGCTACCCAAAATACACCAGAAACGTACGCAGCGGCATAACCTACAGGATATTATGAATTTAAGGGGACACATTTAGTACTTCATCTTTCAATCAACTGTAATTGGGCAGTATTCCTCTGCATTATTCTTTAACTGTTGTATTCTTCTTTAAATAAGTAAATAGATAAGTGATGTGTAAGAACTTTTTCTTGAAATAGCTTATTCGATTAGTGAAATCCACATCGAAATAAGAACTAGTGGTAATCGTAAACATACATATATGCTGATCCAACAGATAAGCTCTTTTTTTTCGATGTCAGTTAAAAAGAAACCCACAAGTCCTGTCGATTCACGAAGAAAAATGATGAATTATGTGAAATGTAACGTTCAAATGGAAGGAATACAGTATGAAAATAATACCGATATGCATAATGGCGTTCTATCGAAAATTCCGTGTTGTGCCATTAAGGTTCGCAGTCTCAAACCCTTATGCTGAAAGGTGGACGCTGTGCTACTAAGCCGACCTCCTTCGTGGGTAAGCGGTTAGCGTACGCGCCTTTAGCGTGGGGATACCCAGGTTCGATTCCCAGCGGGAGCTCATGTGGTTAGGATTCCACATCAATCAGTATGTCCCGTCTTATATAGCCTCGCTGCTGAAAGGGACGTTAAACTCATAAAAAGAACCAGCTAGACTACTAAGCCATTGTTTACTAGCTAGTTGCGCCGAGACAAGACGTAAAAAAAAAAAAAAAATTCATGACGAGGTTCCAGGGCGGAACATCACTTTCATGACTCATTTTGAGACGTGACAGCCTCAGTTTTTGTCTCGTGTGCATTCCTATTACTATTATTACTTAAAACACTTACAATACTAATATTACTATTAACAACAACATGTAATCCATTTCACGTAATTCTCTCCTGACGCCCCTTTTCATGTACCCAAGAATTTTTCTTTATTGTTACTGAAATATTATCATTATTATTATTATTATACCGTTGATGTGATAAAATGTGTGTGGATGGGTGATTATGGCAGTTAGAAAGAAAAGGCACGATTTTGTTGTTTCCAAATTTATTATCCGAGTAGCACAGTACAGGGACGTACGGAAGGGGGGGGGACACGGGGGTCCGGACCCCCCCGAAATTTCGACTTTTTAAAAATTTAGCCTAATTTTAGGGGCAATTTTAACAATTTTAATATAAAATAGCTTCATATTTAGTTTGGACCCCCCCCGAAATAAATTCCTGGGTACGCTACTGGCACAGTATACATTATAGTGGCGTAGGTAAGGGAGTAGACCCAGAAAGACCACTCTTCTTACCAAGAACAGACAAATTACTATGGGATTTACGTATATATTAGTAAAGGAATGAAATTAAACGAAATTTCTAGGTTTACGTCTCACTCTTAAATCCTTTAGACCAGGTTACCTTGTTAGTAGTACCAGTTGCTGTTAGTGGTACGTACGACTTATGGTAATATTGATTAATATTATGCTTTGGTGGTACGCTGATGGAAAAGGTTGAGATCCCTGCTTTAGACAAAAGATGAAAGAATTGATAGAATGAGAATGTGCGAGGAAATGGGAGAACCTCGAGAAAACCATGAACACGAAGTTTTCTATCAGGAACTTGGATGACCGTGTATCGAACCAAAATCCTACAGACCAGAGGTTAACGCTGTACTACTGAATCACCGCTCTTCCTTCCCCTCCCCCGTATTAGTAGAGAAACAACAGTCCACATACATGTCTCCCTCAAAACACTGACACGTTCTCTTTTGACAAGTGAAAGAAAAGTTAAGCATATAAGTGCGGGGAAATTAATTCATAAGAGGAATAGAACTTAGACCATCCAATTTGTACTTTGACACTGTCTTACCCTTTTACATTAGACTAGAATACATTAACATTTGAAGAAGAAAAGGAGAATAATTAAAAACTTATAGGTCAAAGTTCTTTTTAAGAAAGCAGATTGATTGTTTCTTTCTCTCTTTTGGTTGAGTTATGTCTTTAAAAAAAAGAAGGAAAACGTAACCCGCCTGGTCGTGTTTTAACTCATTCAATTGACGGCTTCTACATTTCCCCCCTCTCTCTTTCTTCTTCCTCTCAAAGTTACTCATCTACTTTTTCGTCCTTTTCTTCCCTCCGAAAGTAGTGAAAGATGGGAATAGTTGGTATCTCTGGCCCAAGGACCGAAAGGCTGTCGAAAAGTTCCGAATGCCCACGATTCACTCACCAGATGTAAATGAAAGTCTCCATGAAATTCGTATTTGCCCAGTACCTCCTTATATACGTACTCAACTCACACTCATAAGAAGCAGGGACGTTACAACAAATGTGACATTAGCGGAACTCTTTTTTTTCTCTCCTTTAATTATTTATTTATTTTTAAAAACAGCCGACCGACCGACTGAGGCATACCAAAACCAATTTAAAGCTTCTTGAAAGCCGGGCGGCCTCTGTCCTGATTTGAGAAAAGAACAAAACGAAATGGAATGAAAAGAGGAAGAGAATAAAAAAGAACATTGCGTAAATACAGCAGCGGAAAGAATGCTGCTGTAGCTATTCTTCGTGGCTGTTTTGTGATGGCCAACATTAGAACATCAACCTGTTTCAGTGGCGCCGCACTGGTAATTACGTATAGCTGATTGATTGGATGAATAGAAAGAAAAAGAGAGAAAGAAGAGAAGCGAAATTACTCTTATGTGTGTGAGTGAGTGAAGTTTTAGTAGTCTGCGTGCGGTTCTTCGGGATGTATTGCGGTGCGGAGCGGAGACTCAGTGAACATGTGTGTGCGCGCGCTTTTTTTTCTTTAATACCTCATACGTTACGTTGCTTGTTTGTGTGTATGTTCCATATTTCATTTAATTATATAAAAGATACAATCGTATTTAGTTAATTGATATTTAATTAATGCCGTCAGCAGTTACGTAACTAAAGCAAATGATAACTGGGACCAGAGAGGTTTCCATAATCTAAGGAACATTTTTTAAAGATAGAATTTGATTACTGACGTAAAACACTTAGAAACTTTTTATATTAATGTATTTGTGAAAGTGTGTACATATGTATTTCTGCATAGAAACCAACAAGATTTTGCCACGGGTAAGTATATATATTCATTGATTGATTTAAGTGTAATATAGGTTCGGTTCGGTTGTTTTTGTTTGTTTAAGTGTAGCTCTCCTTTCCAGCACCGAGGCTATAAGAAACGCGGGCCTAAGCTTAAAATCTAATTCAAACCATCGTAATGCGTTCAATTTTTTAGTGCTCTTCATTGGGAATCGAACCCGAAACCACACATAAAGTTTCGGTTCGGGTTTTATCATTGATTCTCATCAGACTGTACCACGAAGAATCGTCATACGTAACGTCAGAATCCAAGTGCATATGTGTATGGATGTATACATATATATTTTCGCACTGTATGAATAATTGCGTAAAGAATATATGTATATTACTTGTATATTATTTTGGTATATTCTTTTCTTTTTAGTTGTAGTGTTTATTGTACATAAAACAGAGTGGGCATAGGTATGTTTCAAAACAAACAATTTGGCTAATTCATTCCGTAAATACGTCTGGATAAAGAAAGACAATCTATTTTGTTAAAGCACCGTTTTAGAACTTATCCATTATGGGTGGAAAATATTGGGAATAATCATTCAAAATTCTAAAGATCACCATCCTCAATCAGATTTAAGATTTGCCAGATTTGATTATTATTTCGTATTCCACTTTTCTTGATACGACACAAATGTAAGTTGTGTTCGAATCTTATTTATAAGGGAATCCTGGAACCATGTGCCCATGACGACAAATTTTGAAGGAAGGACAAAAAAGTTTTATGTAAACCTGTAAATTGATTTCTAACTATTAGACAAAATGGAGTCATAGTTTTGGCAACACTGATGATATTATTATAGGTACTAATAGAAGTATCATTTGACTAGACATTATGAACGTTCAAAATCCACAATATGCACCTTTAAAGTATTTTGTCACTGTGCGTAAAGATCATCCCAAGTTCTGAAGCAGGTAGGTTGACAGAGGAGCCCAATCTATCCTGTCCCCTCAAAATGTGAACTCTTACACCGAGAAGTTAAGATATGCTTAGTATGATACACGTCCTTGTAAACGCATGTTCTTAACTTTTGATTCCAGTGACTCAGTTGGTTAGTTAATACAGGAAATGAAACTGAAATGTGTCCAAGGATTGAGAACACATGCGATTTTTGTATACATATTTTTCATATCTTGTTGAAGGAAGTAAGGAGGGGTTAAAACGCCTTTACGTACGTTTCTGAATCAAACTAACATTTTAAAAATAAAGTAGCCTCTTATTAAAAACTCAAGACCCAATTTAGAGAACAGTACGGCATAAAAGAATCAACTATGATAGTAAGTGTCTTCCTACGGACGGTCCGATCCGGTCCTCGGAGAAGCGGGATTATCTCGTTCTATTCTCATTCAGTGCGGCTTAGGAGCTTGCTCAACCTTTCGAATAATAATAATAATAATAATAATAATAATAATAATAATAATAATAATAATAATAATAATAATAATAATAATAATAACAACAGGCCAGAGCATGTTGCTGACCTCTGCATCTCATGTACTGAAATCATAAAGTGCGGAATCTCACTTTCACCACACCTGAAAACCACAGTGATTTGTTGTGAATACGGGAATGTACCTTGATATTGAGCGCATCGTAAGGGAGGGGGACAGTGGTAAACGCGACTTCCGGTGAAATTGAGTTATTAGTTGGAATGGGTTGGGATTGAACCATAGAACAGAATGTAGGTAGTTTAATTTCGGAAACGTACTTGGAGATAGCAAAGGAAGTTTGTTTGGTATGTGTCATTGCATTGTATTGCATGGGAATGTTGAACTTCGTTTGCCACTTCACTCGAAATGTGACTTACCATTGTGTTCCTCCGAGACGATCATTTGTGGTTGAGAGATAACAAAAGCGATTTGAACCTATGGGTATTAAATGTTTGTATAATCTTTGTTGTATTAGTTTATTGATTTATATGGCAAGCTATTCAAGCTATGGCAAGCTATGGCAAGCAACTCTGAAATGAACTAGGATTTTAATTATGTAATTTTACTCATTCCTTCTCCAGATCTATTCTAATGTCCCTTGATTTATCAAAATGTGTTAGCATTATGTATACATTTAATATTACTTTAATTATATTCAATTAAGATTTAAATAGATTTCAAATTAAACGGTTAAAATTCCATTTCATTTCAAAGAAAAGATGAAATTACTGCCTTATAAAAATCAATGAGATAAAATAAACAAAAATGGTGCAGATATTAAAAACAATTAAAAAAATGTTTAGTTGTTAAAAGCTGCAAGTTCTATTTTGTTCTGTTTTTCAGTTTATGTATAATGTGAAGGCAGCTCAATGTTAGTGGTTCCACAAGAAGTTTCGCTACCATTACTCTTGCGCTCTCAATAGTGGTAATGGAGAGATATTATGGAAATATTATATAATAAGAAAATTGCGCACGTAGTGGTTGAGAGGAGATGAGTACAATGTCCTTGAATTCTTTCGTGCAGCTTTACACGCATATTTTGCAACTTTCAGAACACAGCCGCCTGGAGACGGGAAGAGAAACTGCTAGCATTATATATATATATATATATATATATATATATATATATATATATATATATATATATATATATATATATATATATATATATATATATATATATATATATATATATATATATATATACGTATATGCATGCTCCTTTAAAAATGCAAAAACTGGACAGTTGACATTAAATTATATTAATTTAGAATAGTTGCTGCACTTGAAAGAAAATTCCTTAAAGTTTTTGTGAGTGATCAACCAACTGTTGTCGGTTTACTCCACATTGGGTAAATTAAACACTGATCAAAAGAAGTGTACTTTTCTTTTGAGTTTTTCAGTATACTCGTATTTGTACTTTGGAATTTTTTTCTTTTTTTGTCGATCATGCCTAAGGTTAAGTATATATAGAGTGGTCCACTGTTATGGTCCTTGCCATTTCATACTTTAACGTGAGCACCAGCATTACTAACTGTCGCATTCGAAGTGCAACGTTCATAATAGACTATAGCAGCATATCGCTTGGCGCGAACGCACACTCCTCCCTAATTACTGTTTCCAAAGCCGTGCCAGGCGATATGTTGCAACGCTCTCACACGAATGTTGGACTCGATTTTACTAATGCAGCGGTTTTACTAATGCTGATGTCCACGTTCAAATATAAAATGGCAATGACTATGGCACATTATACAATTGAAAGCAACTATTTAACTTAATTAATGGGAGATCTATAGTGTACTAAGATAGGGACATAATAGTAGATCACCCTGTATATAAGAAAAATGTTAAGTTTTTTCGTTCTGTATTGGAATGATCATTCTAAAATTTAACCCTTCTATACCAGTAGTTCTCAGATTTTTATGCAACAGTGCCCTTTGCTTGCCCAGGGCACACGTAAGTTTTGGATCCCTTGTCACTTAATGGTGATGCTATGGAACTCTTTTTTTTTTTCACCCCAAAATTTGGAACACTTCTGAATGAGTTCAACGGTTGGGATTGTATTTCAAGAACTTTATCCAGGACAGTTAGTTAAAAAAAAAAAAAAAAAAAAAAAACTTTCCTGTTGAAGATTGCAATGACCATCTGGAATTTAAATTACTATTTTGTTCAGTCCAACTGCAAAGTATGGTAGATTCGCAAGGGGGCATTTGAAAGAATTTTGAAAAGATGAATAAAATTACATCTTTAGTCCAATGTCTTGCGATTATGCCATGTAGGCTAAAAGAGACGGATGATAAGTGCAAGTGAATTAAACATCAAATGAAATGAGAAAGCGTGAGAAAACGAAGAAGATACCAAAGAAAACATTCTGCCACTATGTTTGTTCATCACAAGCTCGTAAGATTCGGGGTCGAACCAGCGATCTTTCCCACTGGAATTTACCTCTGCATCACTAAGTCACCATGCTCCCATGAGAGAATGCAGCATAGTGACTTAGTGATGCAGAGGAGAAATGTTTTGCTATTCGTTTTGCATAAAAAAAAAAAATAATAGTATAATATAAGACGCATTGTTGGCGAATTTTATGTCTTCAGTGTAATTCCCTTCAGCCCAGCGCCGTAACTTAGAATTTTTTTGGGTGGGGAGCAAGCATTAATACGTGTATTTGGGCCCCATACAAAAAGTTGTTTTTCTAATTATTGGGCCCCGTCTTTCCATCTTTCTCTTACTCTTTATGGGCCCTCCCGCACGGCAAGGTCTGCGGGGCCGTTAGTTACGCCCCTGGGCCGTTTCATACACGACAAATTAATTAAGGGGACAATATTGACAAATCTCAAAGCCATACGAATTAATATTATTTCTAGGGCCTCTAATAGTAGATATTTGTACTGAAATGGGCCCACGACTTATTTTTGTTTTATTTACCTTTTGTGTGCTGTTTTGTTTATTTAATGTAGTGTACCTGATTGATGCTTCATTTATAATTACACGTTCGTAATCGTATATGGAATGAGAAATTTTGTCGTAAAGTGAGCCCCGTGGAACGGTGAGGAGCTTCCCTAGGGGAAGTTGCTCCCCCTGCCCCTCAAAAGTTACGGCCCTGCTTCAGGCAGTTGATTTTTCTTGTTTTCACTTCAGTTATTCGTTGACCTGCATACAATTAATAATTTCCGTAAAATGTGCGTAGACGAACCATGCTAATGTACGTATTATATATGCTCGGTTGAATCATATAAAAAAAAAATGAACCTCCACATCTTTGTCAAAACTCCTCTACTCTCATTTATATGTTGTACTGGAGTAAAGAAATGAGCAGAATCCGTTTTCGTTTGTTTGAACTCTTTCTTCTAAATATGCACTAGCACTTATAAGCAATTTTGTATAATATGGTGTTCTCTAGTGTGACACTGTAACATATGAGGTGTCATAAGGATTTTAATATGTGTCGAATGTCATTTCGCACACAGGTGGCATACAATGTACTTAATATATCCGTCACAGGGAATGCATCAGACACGGCATGATGTACGGTATTCCACGAGGATCATCCAGAAAAAAAGCAGAACATTTTGGTGTGAAACACATACAACAAATAATGTATGGATGTGTGCAAAGATTTATGGTGCAGAAACGACATATCTTGCACTATTTTCCAAGACATTCGCCATAGATCACTTATCATAGCATATATCAGTTTTCTATACCGTCATTGTACTCTGTTGCCACCAATGATTTAGCAACCACTTATGACACCGTGTTTGAGTTCATCAGGAGTGGGACAGTGCTTTTCGGAAAGAAGGAACATAAGACCCTAGCACGCAGCATACTCCTCCTATGGCGCTTTAGTTTCTTCGAAGCAGCGGGACCGTGCAGACTTGAACGTGAACGCTGTCAAGTTGTGAAGCTTTAGCATATGCAACAAAATTGAGAATTTTGGCAACTGTGAGATTAAGAGAGTTATTATATTATAAAGTTTTTGATTTCCATTTGAAGTTGAAAGACTCTCTGTTCGAAAAGTACTTTCTCACTTTCGCGCTTTGAATATATTGGTAACAATGATTGTATAGAAAAACTGATATCACGCTATATGGTAAATGCTAGAACGTGTGTGGCGAATATGTTGAAATATTAAGGTATGTACTTGTTCTACCATTAATCTTTTGCACTCATCTGTTGTCATTTGTGCCACGCAAAATTAACACGGATAACGTCAGGGGTACCATGATACGCAGAGCGTCATGAGTATATTTTTGGGGTGAGGAGTGAGGCAGAAATCTCTCAACTAATTTGATTTTCCCTAAAATTATTTTAAAAGTTCATCTGAAACTAAGAATAATGTATTGGAACTACCTCGTATTTTCTCTAATAGGAATAATTAGAACTATTGACGGGAGATAGTATTTCATATTTTTAGGGGGGGGGGAGTTGTAAATTCATCGCTTCAAACGTTTTCTCTAATCTAGGGTTCCAAAACACTGCCTAGTCCTGGTATATTGTATTAAAAATAATATGATTACTCGAGGAGGGACTCCTGTAGTATATTTCATATTCCGTTTTGTGAATGGTAAGAACTATTCATCCACAGGTAGTATGCGAATTACCGAGATTTAAATGGAACACCGTGTGGTATTGGATGACTTCATCAATTCTCCACTCTGCATGCTCAGCGTCATGTGCAATTTGGGAGGTGGAGGACAAAAATATTTCACGTAATTTTTCATCTAAAACTGGTTCATTTTTCCATTTAATACTTTAAGAGTAATTCACAGTAAATATTCTCTACTCCTGGGCATGATGAAATTATTCCGAGAAATAGTGATTGATTTCTAGGAGGCATAGTTACCACAAAGATCTGGTGACTTGTACTAAAATGTTCAAAATATTCTCCCGTAATTCATTCGGAGGGTATTGGGAGTGAGGACAGAAATACAGTATTTACTGGATAATTATTTAAATGTAAGAATTCTTTATATTCATTATGAATTGAAGAGAAAGGAGAGAAATTGACATTGAAGAAGAGAAAAAGCATTGACTAACTTTGTCAGTACTTGATTTGGGGAGGAGATATCAGAAAATGTGGAGCGCATCAAAGATCGTGGAAGAATGACACCGCTGGGAACCTAGAGCATCTCGAATTTGTCTCCCAATAATGCTATATTTTTAGCATGATGAGGGCCCAATAGAACAGTGTGCTGAACTGGTAACGTTGCATTTTCATTTAACATAGGGCGTTTTGCCAGTGTGGATCCCAAACGGCTTTTACGATTGGAAAAATTCCACAATTATACATTGAAAACCCATTTATTTCCAACAACTTTTCTCTCTTTCAATTTTTTCACATGTTTACTCATAGCGGAGTTTGCCTATGGCCCCCGACTTTTGATACACCCTGTATATATGCTCCATGACGAAATAATACAGTTACATGTTTGACATCGACAATCCTTGTATTATGTTTAGAATCTGACAATTTTCAATCGCCAGAGGAGCAGCACATTTAAGTATTTTTGAGTGGCGACGTACACGAGAGGCAACCAGCACGTTAAGGCTTCACAGGAAGTGACGCCGAGTTTTTTTTAAATGGAATTTCGGCGAATATGAAAATGGACAACAAGTACATGTATGACAAAAATATACATGTCGTGACGCCAAAACATGAAGATGGGAATGATAATAATAGATTTAGTAACATATTATTATGTACGCGTAAGTTTCATAATTCGTAATTTCAATAGGGAAGTACAAAACACACACGCACCATATACATATACATACAGCATGACATGTTGACACTTCATTCCTACGAAATGAAAATAATGTATTAAGTATTATATTGCACTATTTACAGATATGATCATGTTAAATCGTAGCCACAGCTTTCTGAATTATAGTAAATAACTTTGGGACAATAATAGTCGTCATCATATGTATTCTGCCATTATTGGCGGGTCATTTGCTGCAACTGAAAAGCTTCTATGCTTCATGGTGTTCCGCTAACATCTTCGTCTTCACGTACGAGTTTACTGTTTTGATATCGTCCATTAATTGTAGTCTCTTTCACCTCCTCACTCTCTTTCCTGCTATTATACCCTCTAGCACATCCCTCATGATATACATGTAGTTCCTTCTTAGCCAATGTCCCAACAAATTTCCCTTCCTCTTAATAATATCGAAAATTGTTGTTTTCTCCCCTACTGTTTTTAACACCCTCTCATTAGTTTTCCGTTCGACCTAGCTAATTAGCTCCATTCTTCTCCACACCCACATTTCGAAAGTTTCCACGTGTTTTTCATCATTTTTCCGTAAAGTCAATGTTTCTGGCCCATACAGTACAATACTCCACACAAAGCATTTTATGGTGTCTTTTTCTCAACTCCTTATTCAAGGTTCCACAAAATAGTATTTTCTTTCTCCTAAAGGCTTCTTTCGCCATTCCTACCCTTGCTTTAATTTCACGTTCACATATATCATTACTAATAATACTACAACAAAAAATATGCAAAACTCAGAAGATATTACCTACAGAGTGCTGTTTATGAACTGATAATTTCTTCAATACTCCTCTTCTAAAGACTTATGAGATTTTTTTTTCTTTTATCGGGCCCCAACTTTCTGCACTATATAAAGCGTCTTGAAGTCAAATAATAGTTCATTTAATAGCATTTCATTTGTAAAGTATTTCATGGCGAACTTTTCAAAATTGCCAAAATATTTGTTGTTACTATTTCACACATCATTTCAATTCGCACACACTTGTTGTCAGTTCAGCTTGTTTTTCAGCCATTGTTCATCACAGAAAGATGAACAGAATGAGTTCGAGAATTACATGGGTCAAGCTTTGAAGCTATTATGGAAACAACTTAATTCTTTTAGAAAACTCAATTAAAGTACTGTTTAGTTTGTTCATAAAATGGCAATGGGCAAATTAAAGCGTCACTTTTTGCCTCCCCCACCTAGTTTCCGCGAACCCATTTGAACTAGAAGTACGTAATGTATGTAGGTAAGCCTATTCTGTTCCGTAACCGAGACTTCCAATATTTCATGTACAAGCTTCCTACTGAATTCAGCACGTTTCCACGTAGATATTTCTTTTCCAAAAAAGGAAAATTCAATCTGTATTCTCCAGAATTAAGTGTGTAAATATTGATAGTAATGATTAACATATTCCCTTTCCCCTCCCTGCGTGTTTTTACGTATATGGAAATAATAATAATAATAATAATAATAATAATAATAATAATAATAATAATAATAATAATAATAATAATAATAATAATAATAATAATAATAATAATAGTGCAATCTTTCGCAGGAACAGAACCTCAATAAAGTGTAGTGAGAATTTGGCCGCTACAAGGGAAATATACACATATTTTGTTAAAGGGCATAATATTCGTGTTTAAGCCTTCATATCCTATAAAGTTGCTTATAACTCAGGTTATTTCAACACAAGCCATCACCATCATCACCTATTCCTCATGCGGTATAGTTGAATAATAAAGATAATTAAAGGGTTTTGGTTAAACCAATTTTAACAATTACTGTCGCTGAACGGGAAATCCATAAATCAATCAACATCTTCTTTCAGAAAAGGACATCATTTTTTTTTCTTCAGAACCCAAGCTAATCAAAATGAATGGATTTCTTTTTATCCTTTTACAGCAACGGATGGATGTCTCGTCGACACAAGACGATTTTGAAGACAAAGGGTGGTTCGTTTTCCACCTAGCCATAAAAACATGTTTTATTTAGAGACACTCTCTCACATACACGGTTGAATGACAGTGTTTTACAACAGCCTTTGAGTCTACATGTTTGACCAGAATTTCAAGTTTGTTTGTTCAAAGAAGTTGGAGCATAAAATCCTGAAATGAGGACTGACTTTTGACTGGATTGGTTGTATAGTTCAGCCATGATGTCCTTGATCACCTGCTGAAAATTTATAGCTTTACCATTCTTCCGAATCCATCCATACATATTTATATAGTCTTCGTGTAACACCTTCGTATAGGTACTATGATATTTCGTATATACTTCTGCTGGTAATCATACCATTAGCAGAGACATTCAAATTTGGAGAAAATGATCCCCTGGAGAAAATGATCCCCTAACTTATCTTCTTAATGCAGCAAAGGAAATGTAATAATAATAATAATAATAATAATAATAATAATAATAATAATAATAATAATAATAATAACTGGTAGTGATAGTGGGAGTAGTACGTATGCATTTTACTATTTCCTGCGGATATTAAATAATAAACGTTTTTTGTATATCACAAACAATATCATCAAAAATAAAGTACAGAACAAGTAATGACAAATATATCAAAGAAGATAACTTTTTGAATGCGTAAGACTTTTATTAAATACTGAATTCGTAATGCCATCAAGAAAGGGAGGAATTGGAAGTACATACTCCACAAAGTGAACCGTCATTTTCATGGGAAATCACTATATTCATATCGTAGCCAAGTATTACTCAGATCCAGTCCATTTTTTCGTATTTTTAAACATGCCATTTTAATTAGAATCAAGTGTGTGTGTGTGTGTATGTGTGTGTGTGTGTGAGAGAGAGAGAAAGAGAGAGAGAGAGAGTAGCAAAAAGAATATATCTAGGCGAATACGATAAAACTAGATACTATTTGATTTAACAGTAGTTTGAAACCACTATGAAAAGATAAAATATAAAGTTTCGTATTTTTTTTTTCTAGTGATCTAGTTTCTGAGAAGTCAACTCGGGATTTTGCATCTCGAAAGGCAATTCATGCACTTAATATCTAGGTACAGTATAATAAAATGTCAGAGCACACAGTGCCTCGTTGTTGACAATTTTGAGATAAGTTCTTGCTGTGTGGTTCGCAGTGTATTGGTTTGTGTTATTGAGAACTTTAAATGCACCTGAGCGAAACGTTGATTTCTCGAGCGGATTTTTACCACCTATCTTTACCTTTATGTGAGATTAAAATCTTACACTTCAAGTCCTACAGTTATGCTGTGTAGGGTAAATGAGACAGTGATAATGAGAAATGAAGACTAGAACAAAGACGTCATAAGATTGATTTATTATTCATTCAGAAAGTAACTCAAAATATTTTGGACTATCCTGACTTAGTTTCTTCATTAAATTTCCATGTTCCTTCATTAAAAACACGTAAAAATACTAGTCTCTATTACTGTAAAAAATCAAAGACTATTGTAATATATTGATGAAATCACCAATCTGGAGAACAATAGCTTTGTATAATAGAATATGTGAAAATAACAATGAATTGGATATATGTGATATGTCGCTTAAAAGAAATTTAGAAAGGCAGTTATCAAGAGTTCCGAATATGCAATTATGCAATCTACAACACTGTAATTGGGCTATATATAGCCTGTTGTGTTGACAATAAATAAATAAATAAATTTAGAAAATGGTGGAATGAAGAAAATGAGAGGAAACGGGAGAACCCGAGAAAACCCACGCACACGTTGTTTGTCCATAACAAAGCCCACGAGGCGCTATCTGGGATCGAACCAGAGAGCCCATTTATGTGAGATTAGAAGAGAACCATTCGCTCATGAAGAAATGACAATATTATATTGGTTTTTGTTGTCATAGAAATAATTCACTCCGGTAGTAAATTATGATTATAGATGCATGCATCACATTTTGCGATAAAAGTTTTCATTTGCATGGAATTTCTATGATTTTGTAAAGCAAACTGCCGTGTGATATCATTAAAAAAAAAAAAAAAACGCTGATAGTTGTTTGCAATCGATTTAGCGTCCGAAGAATAGGCCTCATCTTCGTTAATTCTCTATTCAAACCGGAAGTGGTTCAAATCTTTCCGATTTCAACATTTATCACTGTAGAACAAAAGTGGTAATAGATAGCGACAAACTATTTTCTGCAATCGGTGTAACATCTCAAGAAATGGTTGAATTTACCAGTGTTTGTTTCAACACTTACGTATTTCCATAGATCAAAAACTTTTAAGAGATATCGAGAAACGGTTTTTTTTTTTTTTTTGTAATCGATTCAGTGTCCTAGGAATAGGTTCTATGTCCTCTCTTAACACTCTTTTAAAACAGTAAGTGGTTAAAATTAACAGTTTTTTGTTTCAACCTTTATTGTCATAGAACAAAAAAGGTATAGTAGGATATAGTAAGTAATGGCCTTTTCATATGGATTCAGCGTCCGAGGAACAGGTTCTATCTTTGATGTTATTACTCTATTGTAGCCAGTATTTATAGATGTACTACTTCAAGTCTTGAGTATTGAATTTACATAGTTTGGAAGACAGCCGTAGTTTCACAGTGAAACGAAACTTACTTGTAAATAATTCCAAATAGTACGTTTCACCTTGATTTTTCTCATTACTACACGAAAAGATATTGAAGAGAAAATGCTTTCAATAATAATAATAATAATAATAATAATAATAATAATAATAATAATAATAATAATAATAATAATAATAATAATAATAATAATAATAATAATAATATCAAAGAAAATCGGCCATTCGACAGAACAGAGAAAGTGCAAATCGGTGGGTACACTGTAGTTTGAACAAATTATTTATATAGTTTTTAGCTTAACGTTTAACAACATAAATATTTTGCTAAAATTTTTAATAGTGTTAGCAATAATTGTTCTGAAAATGTGATAGGTTTCGAGGAACAAAATTATGATTTAAAATTTATGAATAAACTAAAACTTCATTACAACTATACATAATATTTGTTGCAGCCGCTTATATTCAAGAGAGAGAGAGATCGTTTAAAACGATATTCACACATTTCTCATTTCAAAAATTTTGACAATATATTAATAAAGAAAGAAGGAATTCTGTAAATAGTGATGTTAGACCAACATCATATTTAAAAATAGTTGTTTACGGCTTTACTTTTGTAAGCTAAACTGTCTGAAGTTCAGGATAAAATGTTTCCCAAACAGAGTGATATGTAAGGAAGACAAGATTTTCTATCCCCCCCCCCATAAAAAGTTTTGTTTCTTAGTTTACGGTACTTTTTTTTCCTTGCCTGGCAGATTTGTATTCAGGCAACCAGTAAAGCATATATCAAAATGTATAACTTAAAGAAACTTGAAATGGTTAGGCAACCAAAACGACATTTGGGATATGGTGGTTGCATAACATACACTTATTGAAAAAATAAGGCAATGCCAATTTGAGGTGATTTTGAGTTTTACGTCCCGTTCAGCAGCGAGGCTATATGAGACGTGGACCTACTGATTAACGTGGAATCCGAACCACATGAGCTCCCGCCGGGAATCGAACCCGGGTCTCCCACGCCAAACAATGCCAATTTGAAAACAATCAAGACAGCCAACTCTAAACTGAACATAGGGCTCACAAGTACTGGATGTGTAAACGTACTTTCTTAATTGTAGAATCTACTACGGGGAAACGAAAGTTACACCTAACCAAGAAAGTCTTTTTTTTTTTTTTTATAAAAACTAGTTTTTTTTATCGGACTCGAAAAAGCTTCTTCTTCTTTCTTTTTTTTTTAATTATCTCTACATCTCATGCTGTTGGCTCTTGGGTTGACCGATTTCAAACCTGAAGGCAAGAAATGAAGAATTAGTACTTGAATACAGAAATACATCATAACTTTGTTTAAGCTCTCATTATTTGATTTTCTAGGGCCAAGTATTTGCACTGCTTACTATAAATATACCACATTGACTTGACCCCTAATCTTTCGTTGCAAGCGCTGCTATCGGCTGAAGGAATTCCAGTCGCTTTCTCTCGCTTAGCAACAGCTGAACCCTTATTGGCTCAACGCGTGGGTGTGTGAGGGTGTGAGCTTTAGTTCGCATTTTTGCCACGGCTCAAGACATTTTGGCAGCACAATAGCTTGAACCAATGAAAGACCATTTAAAGCACATTTCATAGTTTTCAGTGCACTAAAACTTCGTCTACACTAATATATAAAACAATGTGTATGTGTGTGTGTGTGTGTGTGTGTGTGTGTGTGTGTGTGTGTGTGTGTCAGTGTCTGTCAGTCATCATATTTTAGCAGAGAAAGGAGTCAAGTAGGGTCACCACATTTTTTCACAGGTATTTGTGTTCACCGGATCTAATCGCGTACAAATCGAACTTTTTCGATTTTCGATTCAAGGAGGGATTGAGGGGTCACACGTTCTGGAGGTTCAAAAAGTATAGATTATCTCAGAAGCATAAACAACTTTAAGATTGTTCGAATCCTCGAATATTCATTTGCAGAAAACTATAAATAAGAGCGAATTGCGGCAGCCTGAAGGATGGTTGTTTGGAGTATAGCATCCTTACAGTCAAAAGCGCACCCATGGAGGGGTCCACCGGGTCCGAATCCCCCAAAACTTCCATACTTAACATATATTTGTACACTTTCTCAATAAAATTATACTTGTTTAACAGAGAAATGATTGATGTAGCATGGAAATTGGATGTTATACTTCACCTGTACTCTTTCTCTTATATATATATATATATATATATATATATATATATATATATATATATATATATATATATATATAAACTAATTCTATATTCTTTTCTGAAAATATAAGTGGAATTGTTTTACAGTTACTTATCGTCTTTTCGGGTGCAGAATAACACCCATTCAATACTAAATAGATAGTGCCATGTATTATTGGACTCTACTCAAACTTTTACTCCTCCCAATGGGTGGGAGCCTGCCTACAGTAATCATAATACGCACCAAGTGTAATGTGTGTTTTTCCAAGTTTTCATGTTTCGGTGATAAAATGCTACAGCCAGTGGCGGCTCTTGAGGGAAATCATATCAGTAAAACATTAACTTTAATCACTGCAAGCTAGGGGAAGAAAACTTCAGAAATTTGTGTACAGTCTGCAGCAAAAAACCTGCAACATGAGCATTAAGTTTATTGTGAAACGACGAAGTCTTTTGCTCCAAAATAAGTGTGCATGGGTGCATGCCGAGGTTTATCCTGGCGTGATTCGTGCCACTTAGACGTTATGTTGATTCCCTGCGCTGATAGGTGTAGTTTCACAATAAAACTTACATGCTCATGTTGCAGGTTTTTTTGCTGCGGACTGTACAAGAATTAGTGCGTTAGGTAAGGTCCTTCCCTTAGCTTGTAGTGATGAAGTTTTTTTCAACGTGACTTCCCTCAAGAGCTGCTGCTGACTTTGATAAATCATTCACTTACATAAACTCTGAGTGAAATTTATTGCATAGTTTCTTAGTGTATTTTATTTTCTCGTTTGTTGCATTTGATCTCTGACCAATTCATGATTAAATTTCCAAAGTTTTATGCTAAGTTCTTTTATTATAATTCAGATTCCTCAGTTAGCATGATGAGTTTAGTTGGCATCGGTACTTAAACATAGCACTTGTCTGTAAAGAGAGAGTAATGTAGTTTCAAACAATGTCAATACTTATTCTATTTTGACAAACGAGTATCATATGCAGAAGCTGGTTAACAATATAAAATTGTGGTCCTCTATTTGTGCTGTATCAGTTGGCTCGAACACGCTTGCAGAACGTGTATGTTTCCGTATGTATGTGTTTTGTGCGTAGCCTGAGCTCCCATCATACTCTATATGTAGATCACGTATTGTCGGGTAAGGAGATATACCCTTTCAGGCATCTTCTGCTTCTTTTCCTACAAGGTCATTCTTTCGCTCGAGCAATTTCGGTAGCCCGCATAGCCGTTCGTTATCTTGAGGAGTCATATATATAAGCTATACAACACATACAGATCAAGCATACGTATTCTATGCAGTTAGCAATCCAAGTTTTTAATGCATTAACTTGCTTTTTCTTACGAATAAGTTTTTCATATATGTATGGAACACTCATACCCGATATTGTCACTTTTAGCATTGCATAATTATTCCAGTATACAATTGGAATATTCAGTTTAAGATTCAATTTTAAAAATATATATATATATTATACTTACGTTACTGTTGTTATATGATTACCTTTTTGCTGTCTGAAATTAATATAATAAATACACGATGTAAATTTTGGTATTCAGATAAAATGCTTTTAAGGAGCAGAATAAATAAATAAACGTAATTTCCTTGATGTCTGCAAATACTGATCGAAACTCGTAGACAGAGCCAGATTTAGGGGGTGCACTTGCACCCACTTTCGTTATAAATATACACTATCTAAAATGACAAGATAGCAGTGAAAATAACAACACTTTCTGAAATTTCTGCCATTATATTTCTATTTGTGGCTTAAAAGAAAGCAGAGCTTTGTAAAGGCAATAGTTTAAGTCGTTTTTCTGAAGGTTGAGGAAAATAGTTCACCAAGGAAAACAATATAACATTTCTTAAGAGTCTTCATCCCGTTGAAATTAAAATACCGCTAATTTTACAGTAATTATGTGATATCTTCAAATAGATAAAAGATAATTGAAATATGGAACAAGAGCGCCCTAGACAATATTATTTTGCGTGAGATACCGTTATCACAAGTCACCTAGTGGCTTTCCGTTTTCAGCTGTTTAGAAACGTGAAAATAAATGCCGATTTTCAAAATGGCTCGAAATCGAAAGCAGATAAGTGAGTCGTGATAACGGTTTCTCATGTAAAATAATATTGTCTAGGGCGCTCTTGGTCCACATTTCGATTATCTTTTATCTATTTGAAGATATCACATAATTACTGTAAAATTAGGGGTATTTTAATTTCGCAGGAATGCAGACTCTTAAGTAGGGAAGAAAACAGAAGCCAGGAGGAAAGAATATTTTTTTTTCCTACATGCCACTTATGACCCTCTAAAAATACTCCCCTCCATTGTATGCATCAGCGTTATCAAGAGTAAAGAATATTGTCATGTGGTCACTTTGAAGAGTTTCGGTGTGATTGGTTACTTTGGTAGTTATTGGTGCTCCTCCGTAAGACAATCCTGGTAGGGATGGTACCGAGACCGAGACTAGTCTCGGTCTCGTCTCGGTCTCGTCTCGAATTATCGAGACGAGACCGAGACCGAGACGGACTTTTATATACCGAGACGATACCGAGACCGAGACGGACTTTGAAATACCGAGACGAGACCGAGACCGAGACAGGCCTCTATAAATCGAGACGAGACCGAGACGAGACTTAGGTCAGTCTCGAAAGTCTCGGTCTCGTCTCGAATATTGATATTGATAGATACTAAAATTGCCTTCACTCAAAATTTCTTTCGTTGCTATGTTAGATAATATGAGAACGGATGACTGATGTACAGTGGCGTATTTAGGGGGTGGTTATCGAGCTCAAACCCCTCCCGAAATAAATTTGTGATCATTTTTTGCATTGCACGTACAACGCAAATGTTTCTTCCTCGTTCCTCAAGTCTCTCCCGAAACAAAATCTACTGCTGATGCAAATAGAATTCTCTCTCTCTCTCTCTCTCTCTCATATATATATATATATATATATATATATATATATATATATATATACATGGTCGCGGCCCCCCAGGGCTGCCCTGCATAGGTTCCCGGGGCCCAACTTTAATTTGAAATGGAAGCAAGGGGTGAGTGGTACCTCATTCGATAGATCTTTAAAAACCAAAAAGCGTTGTGGCGAAAGACCTTTCATATCGGGCATTGTACTCAAAATGGCCGCCAAGATATGTTGCCTCTATCAGATACAGTAAAACGTGCAGTACCACTAATATGAAAAGGGTTGAACATAAATGAACCGAACAAAAACTCAAATAGAAAATGTCATGTGGCACATCGATTGATATTGTCGCGGAGGCTTCCAGGGCTATCCTTCATGGGGGCCCAGGGCGCAACTTCAAAATTGTAAATGGAAACATGGGGTGAGTGATATCTCGTTCGATATATCTTTAAAAACTAAAGAGTGCTGTTGCAAAAGATTGTTCAATATTTTCAAAATGACCACCAAGACATGGTACCTGCATCAGATAAAACGTCCAGTATCATTAATATGAAAACACCAGAACAAATATCCGAATAGGAAATCACAGAGGTATTTATCATTCTATCTCTCGGGAATGTTGCAACAGATGATTAGAAGAAATCTAACTTTTAGAAATTTATCCTAAGCTCACTCCGTAAGTGAGTGAAGCGGGAAGGATCGGTGAAATTGCAGATGAGAGCCTTAGTTTTTGCAAATTGTATCTACGAAACAAAGTTATTTGAAATGTGTTTTTATAAGAGATAAATGTCTCTCTAATGGGATAAAGTAGGTAAAATTCTTGTTAAATGGTATCTTCCATTTTGATTGCAGGCAATGGTTTGATGCAAAAATGAATAAACTGAAATGCGAAACAAATTTGTCGAACAATGCAATTTAAGAACAATGTGTACAAACGTTGGTTTTGTTCAACAGTCGTCTGCATGATATTGGTTCGCTTCTTTTCCTTCTATGTCTTCTTGCATGTGATAGAATATGAGTTTCACTGAGATGTCCACAGTTACATTCCGAATAACTTTCAACGGTAATTTCAGTTGTGATCATTTGTAACGAAACGGTACATACTGATGCAGATATGTCCCAAAAATCGTTGCACGCATTGTGTTAAATTATCAGGGGTGGGCAAAATGTTGTTAAACTTGAATTTTATCTTAATTTTATTCACCTTATTTCACTTTATTTTTATTCATTATAGTACCAGTCATTTGTACACATAAGTGTTTCAGACAAACCATATCTATTGCAAATAAAAGTGAGGTTCTCATTTGAGATTTTACCATTCATTCCCGCTTCACCTACTTACGGACAGAGATCGGAAAGATAATTTTCTATCATTTCCTCCTTTTCATCATGTCAATTACACTTTAATAATCTCTTTCTCCGTTGCATTATACTCCAGCCGTGAAATGATAAATACCCTCTGTGCTTTTCCTATACGAGTTTTATTCTGTTCATTTATCTCCAACTATTTTCATATTAGGAGTCTAGTGGTACTGGACGTTATATCTGATACAGGCACCATGTCTTGGCGGTCATTTTGAATACGGTGACCGATATGAAAAATCTTTTGCCACAACGCTTTTTACTTTTTTAAAAAACTATGGAACGAAGTATTACTCGTCCCATGTTTCCATTTAAAATTTTAAAGTTTGGCCCTGGGACCCCATGAAGGGCGGCCCGGGGAAGCGCCGCGACAACACCATTCGGTGTGCCCCATGGCATTTATGTTCAACCGTTTACGAGATATATCCGTGGAAAGATTAAAATGGGCCATCCTGTATATATATATATATATATATATATATATATATATATATATATATATATATAGAAATGCTGGAATTTTGTACCAAGTTGGGAAATTCTTCTAAATACTCTGCAATATTAGATAAACATACAATGTTGCTAAAGCAAAATAAAGTTGTATTTTCTCAAATTGCGCTACGTAAAGTATTACATATTTCTAATTTAGTTATTTAACAAAACCACAATAGCCCATACATTATTTAGTGTAACAAAGGACAACACAGTATCACTAACATCAACATTTTGGAGATCTCTAATAACTCAAATGGTATGGCCGGTGCAATGCGCATCAACTGTATCTTAGCGTTAAATACTATGATCATGGAATAATACATTTCGAATGAATGAAGAAACAAAATTTCAAGAAACGGAAAATTTAAATGTTTCTAAAGACTTCACTTCCGAAAACGCGCTGACATATCACGTCTCATCATGTAGATGCTTCCAAAAGACTTAAATGCTTATAACGCCATTTACAACAATTATTTCAAATCGTTTCAGAGATACCAAACACATTGGTAGTGATTGTTATACTGCTTAAAATGACGTACAGTAGAGCGTCGATTATCCGAACGTCGGTCAACCGAACGACCGCTTAACCGAACTGTGTACTCGCTCGCACCTGTTATGGGGCGTTTACACTTAGTCGATTTGCGTTCGATTCAGTTGAATTGACGTCACTTTCAACTTAATCGACCGTGTAAACGGGACTTCAACTTAATCGCTTGTTGATCGAAGGCGACTAATCGACTGGCAACTGAATTAAAAGACGTTCTATTTTCTGTGGTTGAAATAATTGAACACATCCATCAATCTGATTCAGCCTAGTTGCTTCGATTTAGTGGCAAATGCAGCGAGTCCATTTAGTCGTGCGACTAAATCGACTAAGTGTAAACACCCCATTATGGGGAGTTTACACTTAGTCGATTTGCGTTCGATTCAGTTGAATTGACATCACTTTCAACTTAATCGACCGTGTAAACAGGACTTCAACTTAATCGCTTGTTGATCGAAAGCGACTAATCGACTAGCAACTGAATTGAAAGACGTTCTATTTTCTGTGGTCGATTCTATTTTCTTCTGCTATAACACCGCAAATTGTACCAATTACTTTTTGCTTGGACATCTTTAAAATTGCCAGTCGATTTCGAATCGACCAGAGGAGAGCGAGTCGACAAGCAGCATTCAATTTCGGTTGAAACAATTGAACACATCCATCGATCTCATTCGGCCTAGTTGCTTCGATTTAGTCGCAAATGCAGCGAGTCGATTTAGCCGTGCGACTAAATCGACCAAGTGTAAACGCCCCATTACTCTCCCACCCTACCGTCCATCATTCCCCTCACTCCCAAACCAAGTTTCCCACAGTAGTCGCCGCACTCAGCCAGCGCTGGCGGAACATTGCTTCTAATGGGGCCTTCATAAGGCGCTGCTGACCGGCGAAGCCGCCAGCAAAATGCGTATGTAATATGTACATATTTTTGTTTAATAAACTGTATCACATACTATATATTCCTACTAAAGTTGCCTTTGTACGTTACTTTGTAAGACTTAAAGAGATGCCTGTTTTTATGGATAAATTTACTGTACAGTACTTCTTTCTGGCAAATAAACATGTACAGTTCGATTATCCGAACAAACCAGTTTTCCGAACACCCATGTCCCCCAATTACTTCGGATAATCGACGCTCTACTGTATTTGTATTACATTTTTATAATGATTATTGCTTTCCTTAGCTTCTATAACATTACAACAATAGTTTTTGGTGGTTTTAATTACAACAAGTTGCAGTTACATTATTTTAAGCAGTGTTGCCCACTTGAATAAATTGCTAAATATTATTCTAAATATGTGCAAATAACGTAGATAAACTGCAAAATATTTTAGAATTACTCGTAATTTGTTTTATGATGCAAGAATACTTTCAAGAGACGACGTTTTTCATAGTCTTTGGGCTACTTATAATGTTAATGTTTAAGTCTTCGTTCCAGCAATACATGTAAATGCAAATTGTAACTGAAATTAAATGTAACTGATACATTTTCAGTAACACTAGTTGTTCCCCCTAAGCCTTAGGCCTGGTGTACATTTTATATTAAGACCGTGCTTAATTAAAGATTCTAATTGCACCCTAATTATATTTCACTTGTTTTAGTTTGACCACCGACCTCAAACTCGATCCATACCATATAGCTATATGCAATTATCCAAAGACTTATAGTTAGTAATACACAGTGTTCATTCTTGTTTTGTTTTGTTTTAGTTTAACGTCCCACAGTTATGCTAGGGCGGTTAAAGGAGACGTGGAGCGAATGATTATAGTGGAATCCGAACCACTTCGGTCGTTCAACTTTACCCCTACCGCAAATCGAACTTGGGACCACGCTAACCGAAATCAAGCGTGCTAGCCGCTAGACCAAATGGGGTCCTCACATTGTGTTGATTTAAATCATTCAGTCAGTGTTGCCAGATCCGAAGATTAAAAAGTAGCGTGTCTGTACTCCGAAAGTAGCGAATTCGAACTATTTGTAGCCCAAATATATAGAAATGAATACTGATAGTGCTAATTAAATAATTTAATATGAGCTGGAAGATGTGCTGGACGTATTGCAAGAATAAATTATGACCGTCGGACGAAAACAATTCTAGACTGGATACCACGAGACAAAAAGTCTAGGAAACCTCCGCATACAAGAAGGTGTGACGAAATCAAGCACCACTGAGGAGTAACCTGAAAAAGAATTGCCCAAGTTAGATAGTTGTTGGAGAAGACTTGGAAAGACCTTCATCCAGCAATGGATTAATAATGGTTTATTATGATGATGGTGATGATTTTATTATATCTGGACCTCGGAGGTAACCTAAACCAAGTCATAATTTCGTAATTTTAGAGAAGCGAAAAACCGGTTTCTCAACTGAGACCTATAGTACTGTTTTTGAAACTTACTAAGTAGTTACAAAGTAGTAAGATGCTTTCAAACTTATATTATTACACCATTAGAAAGAACATAGTCTATTAAAAAAGTATTGTTAACTCAATTTCAACCAAAAAGTGACAGCATAGTCTACCTCGAAATATATATATATATATATATATATATATATATATATATATATATATATATATATATATATATATATATATATATAAAACTTTTACTAGGTAAGGTAGGGTAAAAATGGATCCAAAATTTAATGAAAGTCGTAGAGCGAAAAAAATATATTTGACTATTCAATCCATCATGTTGCAGCAAAACTACGAAAATTAATATAAAAGAAAACTAGAAAGTTAAGAATCACTTGTTCTGGCGAGTGAGAAAAAGTAGATACAGATAACTCTAATTACCTATATACTTATATCATATGTATACGTATATAATATGTTTCGCAAGTAATTTTTAATCAATATAAAATTTCAAATGAACGCAAGATTAGTTTTCTCGAATAAAGATTACATGCACCGTTGAGAGCTCAGGAATAAGCTTAATCTATGTTACGGCACTGGATATGTGCTTACGTAATGCATTACGACCTTATGAACTTGTATAAGAAACAGAATGCACTTAAAATGAGATGCGAACTATGTGAAACATCGGACTTTGAATCTAACTTGTTTTGTGATCCAACTCGAGACCTCACATAGCAAAGATGAGTGTAGTAGCTCCCACCACAAAGTTCAGGGCGTTCGTGTTATAAAGTGTCAATTAAACACGGAAATGTGAAACGGTAATAAAGCATTTCATCAATTTGAAACAAAAAATACGTATTTTGTAGTAATAATTTACCCTACTTGTTAAGATAATGAACGTTATATTCTGTTTTTAAAATGACAGTCAAAGCAGAATGTGTTAAATAATAAATGAGAAATTGTAATTTTTCAATTTTGGTACGATTTAATATATTCGTGCTGCTATGTGTTGTGTTATCCGTTAGGAAGTATTGAACAATTCTGATTCAAAGGAAGGAAATAAACTACTGTATAGTACTGGAGTTAATTTAATAGAGTTTAATAGTATAGGCAGTTCTGAGGCTATATAAGACAAAGTCTATTGCTGAAAGTGAAATATGGGTTACTATTAGGGTTTTAGGGTGATATACCCACTGATCATTGAACCTGGAATACACACATGGAAAGCATTAGCACTAGCAAATTAGCTATGAAGAGGTACACCATACCATAATTCTAAGTCAAAATGAAAGGAAAAATGAGCGGAAACGACAGACTATACGAGAATAATACTTTCACTATTTTAATGTCACACTATTTATTTCGAGACTTTCGAGACTTTCGAGACGAGACCGAGACTTGGTACTCGAGACCGAGACCGAGATCGAGACAAGCATCTGTCGATCGAGACGAGACCGAGACCGAGACGGTGATTTTTTACTCGAGACGAGACCGAGACCGAGACCGTTATTTATCAACCGAGACGAGACCGAGACTGTGCAAAGTCTCGTCTCGTCTCGTCTCGGTACCATCCCTAAATCCTGGATCCAGCCCTGTTCGTAGATGTAAATATTAATTGTTATACACTGACAACGACTTAGAATTAGGATCTTATAAGTATATAAAATTAATTTCTAATAATTTAATAACGTTGTTTTTTGTGTTTGTTTATAGTTAATAAGTATCTCCAACACTCATTTCTCAATTTTGCTACATAGGAACATAAAGTGCAACAAATGTAGTTTTGAAGCAGTAAAATGTGTTGTACAGAACGACTTCCGTGCATATATTGTATATCCTAACTATATATATAACTACATGAACTGACAAAATAATGGGTACTTTCGTTTGACGTGGAAAGTTGAAATTTGGCATGATTGTAGCCTTCCGAGACTAATCCACAGGTTAATTGCCAACCAAAGAGGGGATGAAGAAATTCCCCGTGTTATTTAAGTGGTTTTTTTCGACCTATAACCTCATGTTTTAGGTACTTGGAATTGAAATAAAAACTTGTAATTCGGTATCTTTGTACGTTTTCGTTAGCGTTACGTAAGTAAATCACCAAAAAATTAAAAATCCAATGTTATAGTGGTTTTATGGGGAACTGAAAAATCTTTCTTATGTTATTTATATGAGATACCTTTTACACCCACCGGGAAGAAGGTGAAATCACAATAGAAACGTGTTAAAGGAAGAGAGAAAACAATACGTGAAGTAATTAAAAACTATAGTTAGATAAACTAAGTATGACATTGGGTTGAAGTTATATTGAAGGAAGAGATACTATATAAGGTGTCCTATAAGGGAAAAGATTCGTTTCTTGATTAGAAGTTTCAACATCCCTTTTCAGGACCTAGGATGCAGGAGACAAATGACCTACAACGTAACATGGACTTCCAACCATATGATCTACAAGGAATTGAACGCAGGTCTCATAAGCAAAAGTGGCTATACTGACAATATAACCGTGAGGGAGCTTTGAAAAAAAAAAAGAGGAAGGAGTAAAGATTGCAAATAATGTATATTTGAAACTGGAGAGCACTAGTGCATGAATTCATGGCGAATAACGTGAAACAAATGACAATACTTATTATGATGGTATTGTTTCGTTTAATTAATTAATTATGATACATCTTATAAAGTTCGCTCCTCACATATTCAACGTTATAGTTAAGTGTTGTGAAGTCTGTGAGGACATTTTATCCCCGTTAAGAGAGAGCAAAGATTGTGAAGGAGCAGTTTGATCGTGACAGTAGCTACAGAAGTGTAAAGAGAGTGTAAACAAAGGAGCTGGACGACCCATTTCCCACAGTTAGCGGCAACCATCTAATTGTACATAACAGACTCCCGGCCGACCGACTATCAGTAACACCAAGAAATGGAAGGGAAGAAGGCTTGTTGTAACGGTGAAAAAAGATAAATAAAAGAAAAGAAAAAGGAAAAACATGAGGAAGAATGTAAGGATAACTTTTAAAAAAATAATTTGATAGAAAAAGTACAATCTACTTTCTTAAATATACTGTGTATTAATCGGTTCTTTTGTTCCAAGTAAGAAGTATTTAGTTTGTGGTTTATGGTGGTAGAATTTATAAATTTCCGATGTCGTAGATATTTGAAAATGTTAAAGCAAGCAACGGTCAGCTTTCCAATAAACATTTTCGCTAGTATGTAAGAATAACAGCCAATTTTGTGGCCGCACTGCATACTGCTTCTCTAAGACCAGCGGAGTTAAGAAATGCTGGTAAGAAGAAAGATGAGTTCGTGCTTATCAGTTTATGCTGACGTGGCATTAACGGGAGGGAATCCGATGTGCTGACCACACATCACTCTCAAAGTGCCACAAGCCGACTGCAGAGCCCTAGTCTCCTAGATTTTTGTATATATATATATATAACAAGCAGAAAATTACGGATACGTTAAAATTTCTGGTAACACTTTCGACAAAGTGGACACCCAAATATCTAGGAGAAATATTAAGAGACGAAAACCATATCTACAAAGAAATTAAATATCAACTGAAAGCAAAGAATTCGTGTTATTATGCAATCCAAACTGTTTTTGTCTTCACAAATTCTGTCGAAGAAGCAAGCTTAAAAATGATGTCTGTTGTGTTGTCTGATTGTGAAACGTGGTCGCTTACTTTGAGAGAAGAGCGCAAGCTGAAAGTATTTGAAAATAAAATTCTGAGGCGAATATTCAGCCTCAAAGAGGGATAGGAATGGGAAATGTCAGAAACTTCATAACGAGTAACTGTTATTTATAATGTTATAATAAATTATAACGTCGGAGTCATAAAGTCTAAGAAGCTCAGATGGTCAGGCCATTTAGCCAAAATAGAAGAAAGTAGGACCGCTCTCAACTCATTTGGAAAAAGACCATTAGAAAGACCTACGGTCAAATTGGAGACCAATATTAAGATGGAATCCGCAAATGTAGGCATACAAAGTGAAAACTAGAACCAGTTGGGTAAGGACAAAAGTCAAGGAGAGCTTCTGTGGATGCGGCGTAGAACATTAGGATGTCATGGGCCATAGAGTTAGTTAGTAAGAAGCAGAAATATATGTAGATACTAGAAGCTATCAAAATGTATTATAAAAAAAGTTATGGAAATAATTAACTGTGTAGAATGCAAGAACAGAGTTAAACAGGCCGGAAAAACGAGGTAGAAAAAGACAGGGAATTTATAGATGTTCAAGAAGATGTGACAAGGAGAGTGAGAAGAAGATGATTTCAATCAAAAGCTTATTTTTCTTATGTCGAGAACAGATTAGTATAATTTCAGAATAAGCCTATGTTGTAAGACCCCTAAAATTAGTGCAGATCACTGCCACAGTATTGGTACAGTATACTGTCTTTCTCAAATTACGGTAATGCATAACAAAATAAATATTATTGATACCCAATAATAACAATGGTAAGTTATTATTTATTAATTCATATCATATTACACGTGTTACATATTGCTGCGCTTTAGCAACGGAGTAAAGTTACAGTTTTAATTGTACTGTAAAATCTTAGAATACACGTAGTTTCTCTCGCAGAAAATTTACAGTGCTTTGGTGTATACTTAATAACAATGTCGTGGGAGGGAGTACTAAATTTTAATTAGCATAAATAAAAACTCCTCTTTTAAAACTAATTCCCTATCGCAAATGCAGCTGTATTTTTAAAGTTCTCTGCTATCATTAGTGGATGCAGCTAAAAATGCTTTTGGAATTAATGTCAATCGAGTGTTTAGGCTCTTTAAATGTAATATGGGGGGCAACATGAAGTTGGTTCGTAGCATGTTGATCTGGTGGTCTTTGTTTCACAGTCTCGGGTTCGTTTTCAAAATGGGAGAGAACAAATGTACTACAGTGCTACAGATTCGTCTTTTTAAATTGTCTGTTTATATATATATAATGCCAACACTAGAAGTTACAGCAATTCTCTCAAATTCCAGATAACTATATGGAAAGTAAAAGCGAATATGATATGTGTTAACAAAACTACACGACATAAGCTCAGTAACCTAATGTCTCTCGAATAATTATTATTGACAATAAATTTTAGAGGTTCGTGGAAAACCTTTTCATGTACGAGTTGTAGCGAAATAACATAAAATAATTATTTTTGTTGTAAAAGTTACAGTTCTCACGCAATATTTCTATTCATATAAATTAAATATATTCATTTTCTCAATGTATGCAAATCACATAATGCAGCTTAATTTTTTTTTAAAGAGAAAATTCCTCGTTGATCGTAGAAAATGATTACTTACTGCAATTAAGGAACACCGAAATTGAGTAGAATTTATATGAAGATTATCGGGTAAAATTATGAATTTATTATTTAAACAATACCGAGGAAAACTACTACTTGCTGCAACGGGTTGTTTAAAACATCAAGGAATACAGACTTTTTGTTGTTGTTGTAACTCGAAACACAACCTCATCCATTATCAGTTTCGAATCAGAAATAGACCAAAAGTAACAACAGTAACTAAAATTCGTCAGCTGTAATTATTGTGACTATTTTGTCCACTCTTTTTCGCTAACTATGGGGAAGGCAGAATAGTGTGAAGATTTTTAATTAAATTATTTCAGGGAACTCGGAAATAAAGTGTTCAGTGTTTCCAGCGGGGGGAAAAAACTGTATATATTTGTCACTAATGAACGTAACCGGTCTAACAAGCCGAAGAAGGAACTACTTTATCTTCACAGGTTAAAAGAACGTGATTTTCCTTTCTGTCTCTTTCAGTTATTAAAGAAAAGTGTTAATCTTCATCTTAAATGTTGTTAAACACACATTGCAAGATTTTTCAGTAAATTTGCGACGCGTCACTGAAAAAACATATTATCATTACTTCTTCGTTTTTTCTTACTGTTATGCATAACATGCGAAATATGGATTTTACTCAACAATTAATATTAGCAATATAATTTTATTAACCTGTTACTCGTATTGCATATACTGTCCCTCTCGAGACAAAGGGGCGTATCTCATATTTTCAATTTTTCCAGAAGATAAGTTTAAAGATGTTATCATAAGTTTATTTTACCGTGTTCTGCCAAAGTTTAATTTCATCTCGTAAGTTACATACCTAACACGAAGGAAATCAAAGTAAATTTTAAAAGAATGTGATAGAATAAATAATGAGAAAAGGTTTTAACTTGTCTCCTGAAAAGTTAAGAAAATGAGATACGCCCCTTTGTCTCGAGAGGAACGATACATCTAGAGTAATTGTAGTTTAAGAACGACGGAGTGCAGTACGTTTGCATGTTTCGTTGTAGGGTTTTGCATATTTAGGTGTTTTGTTTTTAATTTGGTATCGATATGTTGTCTTAATACATATCCGTTACAGCTGAATTAGCGAAGTTTTAGTGTATATAATGTATGTTTTAGAAGTTTTTGCATCTTTCTCCGTCTTTGGATATAAATGTATGATCCATAGAATTATTACATTTAGCCATTTTTTTAAAAATTCATTCACTAAAATCAGTTCCTGGAGTGACGAATATCAATAGGAAGATGACTTGATTTAAAAGGTTATAGTAATTTCTTATCGATTGAAATACATCCGTGGAGTTTCTAGAGTTATGTTGAAGAGGAGTAGTTGTGCGTAGATCACATGTTGAGATCAAACGAGACAGTTCAGCGCCATTTGCAGCCATGGTAAAAATTCCGGTTCAGATACGTGAAATGCTGCTAGTGATGAGATTATCTTTTTATTTGCAAATGTACTTAACATAGGATGCGATCATATGGAAATGTTATGTTCAGTTCGATTCCAGTCGACTCGTTATGAATTTACTTGAGTTGGATTATGTACTGGTACACATCTAGTGGGCGGAAAAAAACTTTTCTCGAGTTCAATATTTTAATCGAAAAAGTTACTTTTTAACAACCTCATGACAAAAGTTTTGCCAACTTCGTAATTTCGGTAAATTTGAGGAAAGGTTTCTCTTGGATGTAAGATATCTAATACAGAATATTCTGCTAGTCTTTCAAGCCTCTACTTTGCAATTCGATTATCATTTTTTAAAGTTAACAGAAGAAATTAATTATTATTATTATGACCACTAATAACAAATATTAAAACTCTACCAAAATTCCATAAACGTTGTATGCAAATATAAGTGAAATATTGTTTGGTCCTGTCCCTTTCCACCAAACATTAAAAACACAGTTACATGAAGATGAACCGGCGAATCTACTTCATTGAAATTATTCAATTGTCGTATGTGTTTTACACAGGGCCAATCTACAGATTTCTTATAGATACCCAAGTCTTAATATGCTTATTATTTTTACTTACGGATACGGGAGTCTAATATGGTGAATTAGGGGGAAAATAGCTTCTCTTAAACTTGAGAGTAAAGTTTCCACACGTAGAAATAGAACTCTAACTTGGAAGTGTAAAGACAATAGATTTTTTAAAACTTAAGTTCCAAACTTTCATTTAAAATATTCATGAACTATAACTCATTTGCATTAGTAGATATAATACATTTGATCAATAGAAAGTAGAGTACAATTATTGGATTTTCGTCTCTACTTTTTCTCTGAATTTTTAGTACATAGTTGCATGTATACTTCGTTTTGTTACTGCATATCGATTTGATGGCTAGATGTTATTAATTTTATTCTGAATGGGTTTCTTGTGTACGTTTTATTTTTCTGTGCTGATACTTAAAAAGACCGTTGCGAGAACAGCAGTTTAGTAATCAATAATACAGTACAAATATTAGTATATGCTTATAATCGATTCTGGTTATACTCTCTCTTTCCAAACAAAGGCCGTATTTTAACTTACATTTAACAACATTCTTGTTTTGTCAGTCTGTATCGGTTTCCTAAACTATTGACCATGAATATGAATTCACGTTGTAGAGTGTTAATAACTTCCACTTGTAACACTAGTAGAGTGTTTAATTTCTCCCACGGGCTTTTTGCTTATGCATCGAACCCTACACGTTATACAGCCCACCCAACATAAGTGTATAAATGGTTGCATACGTTTCAGGCATTTTCGTACAGAAATAGCCTCAATAGTTCGGAGAGAATTTTTGCAGAGAATATTTTAACATGAAGCTAAAATATTTTGTACTGCTGGAAATAATAATAATAATAATAATAATAATAATAATAATAATAATAATAATAATAATAATAATAATAATAATAATAATAATAATAATAATAATAATATAACAACAAGCCGAGATGAACCGAACTCTGAAGCTTATGGTTAAAAAGGATAAAATAATCAGGAAATTTAAGTTTGTACCGGCAGTTGTCTCCAAAGGTTAATGATACTTTCTTACAAAATGTAAATAATTAATAGTGTTTAGAAGAACGATCACTGAAATTCTTGTCTTTTCACGAATTTCCACATTTTTATCCGCCATCCGCACAGGAACTAAAACTATATCCGCATCTGCACAGCTGATCGACGATTTGAAAAACAGAAGAAAATATTGAGAGTTGAAAGAGGAAGCTGAATGAAGATCGAGAAACGTGAAATTAATTAACCAACCTAACACAGTAGCAAATGTGGCACAGAGCTGTAGAAAAATGAGAATAACATCAAATATATATAAATTAGGATTTGGTAGTATCAGGTTGTCTAAAAATTATTGAGCATTTGGAGGTCAAAACTGAGAAGGCATTTATTGTCATTTAAAAATAACGTTATGAAACATCTGCTCAATTTTATTCAGTGATTTTCTGCCATTGTTCAGTGGCGGATCTAGAATGTAAAAACTTAGGTTGGGGCAGTCAGAACCCAGAATATGATAGATACAGGTATGTTATGAATTTACTATACATTTTCAAAACATATAAATAATAGCTTAAATTATTTCTTTCACTAAAAAAAAAAAAAAAAAAAAAAAAGGAGGCTAGGCTCTGTTCCGACAACACCATAATCCCGTCGCTGTAGAACTTATTATTTCTGATAAACAGTTGTGACACATGGTTTTACCGGCTTTAACACAATTCAGAGAATTCTACAGAGACCGAAACTAATAATAGTCAGAGGGTGTCAGGTACGGGGTATACGGTGGGTGTATTACATCCTCCCAGCCAAATTCTCTCAACTTGTGAAGGGGCGTTAAAGATGTGTGCGTTTATCGTTCTGCTCCACAGCAGCAACAGCGCGTTATGCACGATGCCTTCCCAGTCGTACCAAACGCACAGCATAGCTTTAATGGACGTCAGCGTGGGCTTTGGCACAGGCTGTGGAGATTCTCCTCACTCACATTGTTGTAGATTATTCACTCTTTAACACTCGTGAGTAACCTTTTTAGAAATAGCTAGAGTTCGTTAAATTTCAGTAGAGATTCGTAGATAGAAAATCTGTCGTGTAAATTTTGAGTCAGATCATGTGACACTCAAACATTGAACTTCTTTTTTGTAGCCAGCTTTCACATGGTTTATCATTGTAAAATTTTTAAATGTATCACAATTTTGCGGAAATTTTGCACACTGTTAGTTGTCAAGTAGGTTATTCTTGATCCACGGAGACTCAAACCTTGAGATTTGATTTTCTAGCGCCATTTCGTGCCAAAATGCTCAATACTTTTAGACTACCTTATAATTTTACTAGACACTTGAGTTCTAAAATTAAAATCTCGGAAATGGAGGAATCCAATTTTTACATAAATTATTACTAATATTTAGCCTTTACCAATGAACTGGATCTTCTAGAATTTTAAAGCTTAACAAATACAAATTTAAATTTGTATGTTGTAAAATGGGACTTGAGTCACATCTTAGGGAGTTCTGATATCAGTGGATTTCCTGTGAAAGAGGCATATCACTCTTCCCGTAGGGTCAAATATTTGCCGAGCTTTTAGTGGTGAAAGTGTATTTAAAATGCCTTGTATCTAGTGTACAACTTTATGCAAAACACTAAAAGATTTGTTTGGATAAGGGAAAAATTGAATGTCAATATATTTTGCATTTGCTTGTCAAGCATTCATGAGTAATCGAACTCTTACACAATTCAATTCCATCAATCTTGTTACCTCCGCTTCTTTGTGAAACTTGTTCGCTATATCGTGGTTACGAAAAGTCCGCTGCTGCGTTATACACCGGCCAGACAGACATGGCTATTCAGGCTTATGTAGTGAACACCTTTTTCTGACACCTATACTTTCCTAGATTGTCGAAGGACTGAATTTGCAGCGAATAATTGGAAATCACATCTCTTGCCATATATATATATATATATATATATATATATATATATATATATGTGTGTGTGTGTGTGTGTGTGTATGTGTACGGTGGCGGATCCAAGGGGGGCTATAGCCCCCCTTGACACTCAGGTATACACTGTTGGATAAAATGGGCTTCATTCCTGCTTTATACTAGATAAAGCGGCAAATTATGGTTTAGCTCCTCCCTTGATCGTATCCTGGATCCGCGCCACTATATATATATATATATATATATATATATATATATATATAACGTGGTCAAAAGTATCCGGACACCTGGCTGAAAATGACTTACAAGTTCGTGACGCCCTCCATCGGTACTGCTGGAATTCAATATGGTGTTAGCCCATCCTTAGCCTTGATGACAGCTTCCATTCTCGCAGGCATACTTTCAATCAGGTGTTGGAAGGTTTCTTGCGGAATGTTAGCCAATTTTTCACGGAGTGCTGAACTGAGGAGAGGTATCGATGTAGGTCGGTGAAGCCTGGCACGAAGTCGACGTTGCAAAACATCCTAAAAGTGTTCCATAGGATTCAAGTCAGGACTCTGTGTAGGCCAGTCCATTACAGGGATGTTATGGTTGTGTAACCACTCCGCCACAGGCCGTGCAGTATGAACAGGTGCTCGATCGTGTTGAAAGATGCAGTCTCCATCCCCGAATTGCTCTTCAACAGTGGGAAGCAAGAAGGTGCTTAAAACATAAATGTAGGTCTGCGCTGTGAGAGTGCCACGCAAAACAACAAGGGGTGGAAGCCCCCTGCAAGAAAAACGATGACCATACCGTAACACCACCACCTCCGAATTTTACTGTTGGCACTACACACGCTGACAGATGACGTTCACCGGGCATTCTTCATACCCACACCCTGCCATCGGACCGCCACATTGTGTACCGTGATTCGTCACACCACACAACGTTTTTTCACTGTTCAATCGACCAATGTTTACGCTCCTTACACCAAGCAAGGCGTCGTTTGGCATTTACGTGTGTGATATATGGCTTATGAGGAGCCACTCGACCATGAAATCCAAGCTGTCTCACCTCATGTCTAACTGTCATAGTACTTGGAGTGGATCCTGATGCAGTTTGAAATTCCTGTGTGATGGTCTGGATATATATTTACGACCCTCTTCAACTGTCGGCGGTCTCTGTCAGTCAACAGACGAGGTCGGCCTGTACGCTTTTGTGCTGTACGTGTCCTTAACGTTTCCACTTCACTATCACATCAGACACAGTCGACCTAGGGATGTTTAGGAGTGTGGAAATCTCGCGTACAGGCTTCTGACAAGTGACACCCAATCACTTGACCACATTCGAAAGCGTGAGTTCCGCGGAGCGTCCCATTCTGATTTCTCAGGATGTCTAATAACTACTGAGGTCGCTGATAATGAGTACCTGGCAGAAGGTGGCAGCACAATGCACCTATGAAAAACGTATGTTTTGGGGGTGTCCGGATACTTTTGATCACATAGTAAATATATATATAAACTTATTTTTTGCACAAATCACTTTTTCACATCACAATAACTGATGTAAAGCATGTTGAATCTGTGAAATGATTGTTAATAATAATAAAAAAATAATGGAATTACAAGTACAATTACCTAAATAATACAATTTGATTAGAAACATGAATTAACTTCACTAATGACCATCTTTTCATTGGTCCTTAGTGGCTCGTCTTGACTTACACGAAAGGATTTTAATTTGCTGAAAGTTTTTGTGTAAACTCAAGAAACTGATTAGGATTTAGGATTTAGATTTCTGGGCTTCTGGCATCAATGGCCATTTTGCCCGTCACTAGGAATGCGCACGAGTCGAGATTTAAGCCTGTCTCGACTCGTCTCAAGAAAATGTTGTCTCCACTCGAAAATATGTTTCTTTCTCCACTCGACTCGAATTCGAGACGAGACGTCTCAAAATTCTAATCAAGACAAAATATACGAGTTAAAATATACGCACACATCAGCTAGAAAATTATGACTATCTACCTAATTGTCAGTATGTCCACCTTCGGCACGGCGAGTCAAGACAAAATATACGAGTTAAAATATACGCACACATCAGCCAGAACATTATGAGTACCTACCTAATTGTCAGTATTTCCACCTTTGACACGGATAACGACGGCGACGCGTCTTGGCATGGACGCAATGATCCTTGGTAGCTCGCTGGAGAGAGTGACACCACATGTGCACACACAGGTCATCTAATTCCCGTAAATTCTGGGGAGCGGGGCGATGCACTCTGACGTCACGTTCAATCACATCCCAGATGTATTCGATTGGATTCAGATCCGGTGAGTTGGGGGGCCAGCATATCACTTGGAACTCGCCCCTGTGTTCCTCGAACCACTCCATTACACTCCTGACCTTGTGACATGGTGCATTATCTCGTCGAAAAATAACCTACCGTTGGGAAACATGGTCGTCATGAAGGGGTGTACGTATTGTGGAAGCAGTGTGGATGCTCACATAAATGTTCCCCAAAGCATAATTAAGCCGCCGGCCATCTTGTCTCCGTCCCGCAGTACAGGTGTCAAGGAGCTGTTCCCTTGGAACACGACGGATTCACACCTTCCCATCTCATTCACAGAATTTATGAAATTCACTTTTCGCAATAGTTTTATACAAACTAGATAATCAAATATCATTATTATTGTTGTTTGAAGTACAATCAAATATCACGACATTAATTATTAGTTTTAATTAACTGAATTGAGCTGAAAATTAAATCTTGATCTCGAAACATTAACTATTAAGTTATGCGTTCTGTACCTTTCTAAAGTAATAAATGCTGGAACTGGTTTCAAGGCTGACTCCAGTAAACACTTCTGGGTAAACACTTTCTTCAAAATAATATTAAAAATTATAGAAGGATTTTCGAGACATTCTAGTCGAGTCAGGATTTTTACAAGCAGTCTCGACTCGAAAACTCGAGCCGAAAGATACGTTTATCTAGACTCATCTCGAATTTTACAAAGTGTGTCTCGACTCGAATTCGAGTCGAGTCAAGTCGAGATTCGAGACATGTCTCGACTCATGCGAATCCCTACCCGTCACGTATGGGGGACGACGTCCCTCGGCGAGCACACTATCTGGGAAAAGGGAAGGAAGGAAGCGGCCTGGAACCTATAAGTTAGGTACCACCCCGGCATTTGCCTTGTGTGAATGAGGAAAATATTCGGGATGGCTGGCCTGAAAAAGCTTTTTACACTTTTTCGATCGAGTGCCGGGAATCGAACGCGCAACCGCTCACACGGAAGGCGAGAGCGTTAGCGACTACACTACGCGGGGTCACAAGAAACTAGTTAGCGTAGATCAGTGGTTAATGCTTTAGGTTTCTACGGAGAAGATCCTGTTATACTCTTGGCAGGTCCAAACTTTGCAACATGATTCAATTTCAATGTCAATCTATACGTAGTATGATAAGCAAGATTCTCTCCTATGGAGAAGGAAAGAGTAAGAGACTTTGGAATGACGGAGGGCTATGTATGAAGACAATGATTTACAAACTTATTTCCTTGAGTTGTTTCAGATTTGATATTATCAGGTAATTTCAACCATTTTCTAACTCATGTATGATCAGTATTTTTTTTTTCTTTATTCTCATATGTAGTGATTAGTGAAATAATACATTATACGCACAAAGAGTTCATAATGTCTTTGATATATGGCACTCATTGGACAACACGCTCCAAACGATAGAGGTTAATCTTAAAATGGAGATTTTCTTTTAATTTGTCAATTGCACAGCAAAAGCCTGTTTCAATTCTCCTTAGACTTAAAGTTACGTGTAAGTTGGATTGCATCTACCCAGGCTTTGTGATACCAGCAAAAGTACTTTATCTCACCTAATGGAGACATAGCAGTCAGAGGAGGTTAAACTACCTTTACCGCCGACTGTACTTATATACAGAGGCTGATCCAAGGGGGGAGCTATAGGGGCTATAGCCTCTCCCTTGACACTCAAGTATACACTGGACAAAATGGGCTTCAATCCTATTTTACACTGGATAAAACTGCAAACTATGGTTTAGCCCCTCCCTTGATCATACCCTGGATCCGCCACTGCTTATATATATAGTGTCCCTTGATATCTTTGTCATTGACCCGCAGTATTTCTGCCCCTTCTTAAAGAAATTGGGCTGGCTATGGCCTGTTTTTTGTTAGATAGTATATGTTAAACCCTTCTAGACTTAAGAATAATGACAGATAAAAATGGAGAAGGTTGCTGGACCCAATAGTCTCTCAGCCAATCACACGTCTTTCTTATCTTGGCTTCCCGTTCTTGAATGGAATTTCCCTGTGTATGTGTGTGCATATTTATATATTTGGTGTACACCTTTTAAGGAAAACTTCTCCTAGGGCTCTTCACACTGTTAAAAAAGAAATCGCCGCGGTCTTACAGGACAGCAATAATATTAAAGCAGCCGTAATAATTGAAAATTCCATTTGGAATGCTTATCATCATCACTTTTGAGGAAGAGACAGGGGTCCCCTGTAATAAACTGCATCCCCACCAACTTTCCATAATTACATAACATTACAATAGTAAGGAGTGGGGACAGTTTTAAGATTTTTTTTTTTCTAAAGAGTTATTATCGCCCTCGCGCAACAGATGTGAATTTTCTCATTCGTCTTGTAATTGGGGTTGGTTTGTGAATTGAAAGTAGACTAGGAGATGGGGGTAGAAACTAAGCATACGTGTGTGTGTGTATTTTTCTCAAATTTCTTTGTGGCTTGATGTAAGAGTGAGAGAGCAAAACCTTTTAAGTATATTTCTTCCCGTCTCCCCCAGCCCTTGCCCTAAAGCAACGTTCAGATGAATGGCTGTGTAGAGCCTTCTTCTTCTTCTTTTTCGTACCCCGTTCTCTACTCTTACCTCAACCATCACTTCTTTTTTAATTTTTTATTCACAAGTTCAGAAATTATAATTTATGTCTGAGGGGACGTGGAGGGAAGGCGACGAGGCCCCTGGAATGTTGCCCTGAATCGGTCCGCGCCGAGTCGAGCTGTGCGTATCTCCAGTAGCCGACAACAAACAAGTGAAGGTCCAAGCCCGCGGCATAAAAAAACAGCGTTGCCAGCTCTTTTTTTTACCCATATCTTTCTACGGAATGTATTTTTTTATTTATATAAATAAAGCAATATTCGTATTTGAATTGAAGGAAGGATAGAAGATAAACGAATACTTGAAGAATTTCTTTCTTTGAGCGTGTGAATACCAGCGTTTTAGAAAAAAAAAAAAAAAAAACGGAATCCATTGTGGTATTCGTGTTTCTGGTATTGAATTGGTATGTGGTATGCAGAGTATTATGTTGGTTTGTTGACAGTTTGGATTTCCGTACATAATAGGGTGTATCTTTTTCTTTCATACCATATACCTCACTTGTTGCCACCCTTAATATTTTATTATTTACTTATTAATTTATTTTTAACGCATGTTGCATTTTATGTTTTCCACGCTTTTGGAGGGCCTTAGCTCTGAAACTATGCATTTTCCCCCACAATTGCATGTAAACGTTTTTTCTTATTTTGATGTAAGAAATTTGCTCTTAAAATTTTGTTGGTATTGCCATTATAGATGTAAATTGTGATTTATGGTTACTTAGCGCTACTACGACCACGTAAGTTTGTGGCCGGCCAGTGATGTAGGGTCTATATTCAGCTGGAGATGGCGTGGTCGGTGCATCGGCTCCGAACTCCTTTATATTTAATGCTTTAGATTAGAGTTTTCTATTTATCAGTTCAAATAGGTTCCCAGTTGCCTCATGATGATAAATCAGCAACGAATATTCTGTACCCCCACCGAAAATTAAATGCAGGACCACTTGTACCCGAGACAAGGTTTCAGGAAGAACTTCGTGCATTTGTAAACTGTTTCCAAGAAAATTTCCGAAAGCTACCTTACATCATTAGATCAGTAAGACTAGAGGAAAACCAATTTAATCTCTCGTTTGCTTCGAAGAAAATTATGCAGTTTGCTTCAAGAAAGGATTCTCCCTCTTCCGAAAAATATAAGTACTGTTTGTAATAATAAGATGTCGTAAAACTCCGGACTGCTATGTGTACTGATAAAGTGTATAAAATTTGGACTGTTATGTGTAGTGATAGAGTGGTGTGTAGAATGTATTTACCAAATATACATGAAATACTTGTCCAGTTTCGTTTTTCTATATACAGTAAAAGAAAATATTAACAAACAGTTATGCCTCTATATTCTTTCAGCATTATCTATGTCTTGAATTTATTTTGTAATTTATTGAGTATTTATCTTCATTATTTTGAGTTATTAAGTGCCTATTTTACTGCCTATTTTTTTTTAAAATTTTAAGTGCCTATTTGCCCACCTATTTTCCAGGTTTTTAATGCCTAAACATCCGGTTTTTTATTGATCACTGTCTATTTGCGTAAGTTAATAATATATTTTATGGGTGTACACGGTTGTATTATTCTTTCAGTTGGGCGTTATTAATTTGTAAGTTGAGCATTTTGCTTTATAAGTACGCCAACAAGTCTCAAATATAAAAACTAAAAATGTGTGTTATATCCGTCTTTCTACAAAAGTATGACCAGTAAATTACAAGCAGCATATTTTGTAGAGTTCTCTTAAGTTTTGGGATAAGTCCAAGGTATCATGAACTTTTAGTGATTGGGATAACAGATGTTCCAAAAAGGAACGCAATGCACCAAATATATTTTATGAGGCGGAATCTCGAGCTTAAAGTGGGATCCGAACTACTGTATTTACTACGTTTGATTTCTATCTAAGAATTGATTCCCCTCCCAAACGCATTTATCATGCTTGTCTATTACTTGGCCACAGCGAGTAGTTCCTGGAACACATCAAAAAGCTCTTGGAATGAAAGGTATTTAAAAAGTCCAAAGAGAAAATTACAGATATTTGAGAGGAAATTATGTAGGTGGATTTTAACGTTCGCTGACTGAGATCATTTAATTTCTTTCCAAGTCAAGTTATTTTCTTTCAAAATCTTTCAGTTTTACGTCCCACGATTAGCTTTGTAGGCTACACTATGAAAGTGAATTTTATGATGGAATTGGCGAAATGAGAATGTAAGAAGGAACGGAAGAACCCGGAAAAATTCGACGGATACGATGTTGTTGTCCACAAATTCACATAGCCTGGGATCGAACCAGGGACTCACACCAGAAGTGAGCACTCTACTACTGAGCTACTATCACTTTCCCTTGGAGTCATGAGATCTCGATTGCATTTATAGGCTAAACAGCTAGAATTGTTACTGTTATTATTAAGTCCTGGGAGTAATGAGGTTTTTTTTTTTTTCTTCTTAATTTGTAGTTTGGGTCTAGAAATGTTTCTTCCATGTTTCTCGATTTTCAGCTTCCTCTTTTAACTTCCAATGTTTTCTTCAAATCATCGATCACTTATGTTCTTTCCTCGCTTTCCTTCCATCTTTCCTTCTATGACGATTTGAAAAAGACAATTTCTTCGCGGGATGTGTCCAATCCAATTGGCTTTTCTACGAAGGATGGTGGCTAGAAGCGTCCTTTTCTCTCCGATCCGTTTTAAAACACTTTCGTTTGTTACTCTTTCTATCCATTTTATCTTCTCCATCTTCCTCCAACACCTCATTTCGAAGCTTTCTAAATATTTCTTTTCTAATTTCCGTAATGCCTAAGTCTGATCCTCGCGATCCATAATGTCCAATACTCCATATGTAGCACTTGGCCAATTTCTCCCTTAGTCCAATATTTTAATGCTGCTATTAAGTTAAGAGTTATTAAGTCCAATATTAAGTTAAGACTGACCTTTTCGTGTTGAATGCTTCTTTGACTATGGCAATTCTCGACCTGATCTCTGATGCAGTACTTGTCTTTCGTCAAAATACTTCCCAAATATTTGACATGATCGACCTCTTCAAGTACTCTTTGTTCCTTTCTGATCCCAAGGGCGCATTTCCACGGGTGTCCTATGAAAATTTTCATTCTGTTTGGAGAAAGAGGAGGAAAGGTGATTTGGGCTTTGGAGAACTGATAACACTACCCTCTCCTCCTAGAATGAACATCATTCACCGTTACGTAATACAAATGGATTTATTTCATTCAAGTACTTCCTCAAGTCTTCCACATGTAGTGTTGTTTGTGTTAGATATTTTAATTTATCCAGTTCGTATTAAGGATGCATGTGCTCAAAGAAACAAAGTACATAAAATGCTGTACACAACAATTGCTATAATATTTCCTGTGTTCTAAAATGTGATGAAATTTCAGACTATAAAGTAACTACCTTTTGGATATTATTAATAGTAATACTGTTACCATTACATATGATCATTGGTCAGTATGTGTCAATATATTTATTTTTTCCCCCTTTTTTCTTTGCATAGAGTTCATCTCGTCGACCCCGAGAAAGAGCAGTGGCAGTGGATTGGGAGCTGGGTTGATTCGTCACCATGTAAGCAAGAGGCCGCCTCGAAATGCCATGGTGTGCGAATGTAGCTGCCGTTTACACGGCCGATTGCAGGTAAGTGTCTTTACAAGTACGCTAAAACTTATTAGTGTGAAGAAATATTCAGAAATGTAACCAATGACGAGACCAGAAGATAGTGAAATACCAGAGGCAGTAGTCTCTCCTTCTCCTTCTTCTTTTTTTAAATCAACGTTGCACTGTTACAGCCTGTGTGGTAATACGCTGTCACTGCTATGCAAGGGCAGTTATCTTCCAGTGGAAAGATTCAACGATTATTTATTTCCATCCAGTAGTTTTCTTACCTGATTAGCAGCCTGTTAAAGTTTTTTTTTTTTTTTTATTTGATTTAAATGAAAATCACGACTCTATCTTCCAATATCAGCTTCTATATCATAGGTCGGCACGAAACACATGGCCTGTATGTATGTTATACTCACCAGCAAAAATTGATATACGCAATGTATTATACATATTTTTTTTAAAAATGGATACTCACCGGCCACTTCGTACTTGTACTACTCTGCGTGGTGGGTCTTAGCTAACCAACGCAGCAACGGCACCCGGATCAGTCGCTTCCGAGCTCTGGTAGAGTAAGTATCGTTTATTGTGAGAACCATGTTCATAAAAAACGACATCGAAATTTGTGGAAGCTCAAAATGCAGCGTTTGCTTGAGCAACGAGACGCCATTAAATTATGCTTCAAATTTGGAAAAACCGCTTGAGAGGCGTTCACCTGATCAAGCAGATCTACCAGAACTAAGCCCTGCCAAGAGCCCAGATTTTCCGTTGTCAGGGAGATTTCAAGAACGGACGGGAAAACGTGGAGGGCGACGAACGCTCTGGACGCCCTTCGACGAGTCGTGTGTACGAAACTTTTGTCAAAGTGAATGAATTCTTAGGACCAAGACCGTCGTTTGAGTGTGAGAATGATAGCTGAAGAGCTGAATCTATTCAAAACAGTGGTGTACAAAGTTGTTAGTGAAATTTTGAATATGCCCTGGATTTGTGCAAGTTGGTGCCAAAAATGATGGGTGACGGACAAACTGGAAAACGACCTGACAGTTCTCGTCAAATGTTGGAGTACGTGGAGAATGAACTGAATTTTTTAGACAACGTAACAACAAGCGACGAAATATGGTTGTTCCAATAGGACCCTGAAAGCAAGCGCCAAAATTCGAGTGGCACACCAAGGAGTTCCTGCGCCTCAAAAAGGCAAGGATGTCCAAGTGCAGGGTCAAGACAATGCTCATCGTCTTCTTTGACAATGAAGATTGTGCTTACTACACGAGAACGCGGCTTACTACGTGGAAATGCTGGAAGCTCTGTCACGTAGTGCTGCCACGAGACGAGACATAACTTTTCAAGGCGAGACACGAGACTAGACATCTCGTGAAATGTCTCGTCTCGTCTCCTGTCTCGAAAATGCAAACACAGTTTTAGAATTTGTTTTAAAAAAATATTAGCTCGAAATAAATTATTTGCTTTCGAAATGTATACTAGCGTTTATTATTTCAAATGAGGACTATCCTACAACAGGAAATACCTAAAGTTATTTTTTTAAAAAATGATTCTTACGGACAGCTTTCATTTCCATTTTTCAATTTTCTGATAGTTCTTCAGACTCAAGTACAGTGCTAAAGCATTCATCGACACCAGCGTTTCAGCATTTCGTTCCGGGGGCTGGTGGGGATACCTATGTATTAAAATCCTGTCGTAGAAGTACAAGTTCTCTTAATTGCAATTTTATCAGTAACCAACCTGAAGTCTCGTCTCGTGGCAACATTGTCATCACGATAACGTGCAAGTCACACCGCGTTCGTTGTGATGTCATTGCTGGCTGCCAATAGCCAAGGAGAGTACTTAGAAGAATTTTAACAAGTTGTACCAATCGGATCAGTAAATTATATTTCCTGGATCCAGTCTAATTACTTTCTGGACAAACCTGTACGTTGGTATAAGCTTGCGACACGTTATTCTAATCTTCTGGTGGGAGAGAGAGTTGATTCGAACATGTGAATATTGTGGCATGATGGCAAGGTTCGTATCTTACAAAGAATGCACACTAACACGTACGCATAAATTCATTTCGGGAGGGTTCCAAAGATTTTTGGGGATCCAGATTCAATATGAGGATAAATTATTATTAAAATTTGTAAAATCACCCATGAAATTAGACTAAATTCACGGAAAACTCGAGGTTTCTGGGGGAAGAGGGCTCCGGACCCCTAGGACCCAACTCATACGTATGTCCGTGAGTGCACAGCTTGTCAGTGAAATCTAACTCCTATACCACAACACTGGCAACGTCACTTTAATTGGATTGGTCGACGTAAGAGCAGCATTCAAGGTCAAACGTCAGTTCGCCTTATGCTTATAATAGTTGACTTATTTCAATTAAGTTTCTTTGATGCAGAGAAAACGCAATTCGTACAGTACTGGAAACTGCCTTATACGGCCATTTCAGTAGGAATGGTTAACAAACAGAAAATTGCGTGTATATTCCAAGATTTACTCGGAATCTACCGGAAGTAAACAATGCCGGAAGTAATTATGGAAGTATGGCAGGTATGACCCAACCATTGTCTACTCCAAAAGATCCTTTGTTTTAGAAAACACTCGAAATATTTGACCTGTTTTGCACGCCCCTCCGCCCTCTCCATCATTTCGTATAAATAACAGAATAGACCTACACTATCTTCTAAAAGTAGCATCTTCCAGGGAAACTTATTGCGCGGGGACGTTACGTTTTGAAATAACTATAATATAGGACTTGAGCCCTACCTTGCCTCTTGTTTGGATGCCCATACTGTTATGTGATATGATAGAAACCACATTGTACATTATTTTCTTCTGATCTTCTACTTTATTCGGTTTACCGTTCATACATTGTGTAAACAAGCAATCAATTCCATCATTTGCACACATAGTTTTGAAAGTAAAACAAACATCTCTATGCTACAGCATTTAAGAGGCCCCATCACAGCGAAATTAAAATACCGCTAATTTTACAGTAATTCTGTGATATCTTCAAATAGATAAAAGATAATCAAAAAGTGGTACAAGACCTCCCTAGACAATATTATTTTACATGAGATACCATTATCACCACTCACGTATCTACTTTCGATTTCCAGCCATTTAGAAACCCGGTATTTATTTTCGCGTTTCTAAATGGCTGCAAACGGAAAGCCACTAGGTGACTCGTGATAACGGTACCTCATGCAAAATAATATTGTCTCGGGCGCGCTTGTTCCACATTTCGATTATCTTTTATCTATTTGAAGATATCAGGGAATTACTGTAAAATTAGCGGTATTTTAATTTCGCAGTGATAAGGCCTCTTAATCTATGTTTAAATAGTTACCTGTAATGTATTTTGTGTGCCTATTTCTTTAGTATCTGATATACATCTTCCCTAAACTGACATCTTACGTTTTTGCATACTTATAAACGTAAAGAATAAAAGTGTTGAAAGAAAAAGGATTATACCTGGACGTAAAATTCAAAACTACAATACCATTTAAAAAGTGTAAAAATAAAAGTAGAAACCGTAAAAATACACTTACAATTTGTGAGTTGTAAACTCTAGACATCCGTGCAGTGCAATTGCCATACCTTAGTTGTGTTGTGTGATTTACTGTATGAGGAAATTGTAGTGCGGATTCGAGTTTGTAACCCGTGTATTGGAGCAATAAGTGTACTAAGATGCCATTCTGCTATATGTATCGAAAGCAACTGTCCTTAACAGTATACAGACATAGGCTTGGGTTGCCACCTTTTGATAAGCCTAAAGCAACACACGTATCGTCTATATGCAGATCGCTGGCTCTTTAGACTTAAGTGTGTACATGGAACAGTTTATTAAGAAAAATAGGAAGAACATAATGCATGAATTAAAATTTAAACCTAGCCACAGCAGGCATAAAACTCATAGCGCCAGTGTGCTGAACAGAACAGAAATTATGAACCAATGGACTGATCAAAGAATTCACACCGTTGGCGGTGATTTTACTTCGGATGGCACGATTTATTTATTATTTTTTTTTTTTTGTGCAATATTAACATATTGATATCTTGATGGTCATAGGTACATAATGTGGGTCGAATTTTACAAATATTACTAATAAGCATTTCTTTCGTATCCTCTTATGCATAATTCGAGATATCGAAAATTTTCTTAAAATGCAAGATGCCGCGCCTGATTTGGGACAAGTAGCAATCTAACAAAGATATAAATAGAGGAGGCCAGCCTCCCTATAAAACTGTTGGGCCACGGATAAGGTTGTTTCAATTTTCAGAAATACAAGGTCATGGTCTCCCCGTACCAAAATATCTTCCTTACGAAAAACATACAGAACTCTCGGAGGCTTATGTGGTTCGGATATCACGTTATGCTTAGGCTCATGTCTCGCTGCTGAAAGGGACACCAAATTCAAATCAAATCCAGAAAAAACCGTGAGAAGACATCGTTAGAGAAAGTGAATAGTGAACGGAAACCAAGAATAGGTAAAAGCAATCGCTGAACATTCAAGAGGGCGATCACAAAGAACCATTGAGCTAGTGTGGCACAACTGACTGAAGAACTCAATCAATATCTGGAACTATAGTTTCTTGAGAAACATCTTATCGTCACCGCCAACGCGGTAGTGCAGGCGCTGAGAACGTAAAACATGGGCCACCGATTATTGCAAGAGTAATGGTCCAGTGAGTCATCTTTTTCATCTTGTTTCCAGCAAATTGAGGGATAACCGTGATCATCTCAGTGATTTCGATTCTCACCACGACGAGCTAGAATATGAAGAGAGAGGGAGAGAGAGAGATTCATCCGGATCCAAAGGCTGTCGGATCTTTAGCTACCCTTGAGCTTCAAATTTAAATTCCAGTGGATAAAGTGGTACTTGTGGTATACAATTAAAGATGAAATCTTTCACTTTTACGTCTCTCATGGCTTGTAGGGCGAAGGAGGTGGAGGAATAATTAAAGTGAATGATGTGAAATTAATTGATGCAATGAGAGTGTGGGAGAAAACTGGAGAACCCCTAGAAAACCTATAGATACGATGTTGTCATCATATGACTTGGAATCGAACCAGGGCCCCTCGTAGCAGAGATGAATGCTCTAGTGCTGAACTACCATGCCCCTAAGCACTTGATTGTGGATATAAAGTTTTAGCACATTATTTGCTGTTTAAAATAATACTATTTAGGGTCGTTTGCTATACAGAACCATTATCGCATATGTGCATAGACTTGTGTAATAACCACTTGAACTGGCTTCCTCAATGTTACGTAATTTTTCTATGATCAAGTGCGAAAATGATGAATCTGTCTGTTGGTGCAGTTTCCATGTTAACTGCTGACTGTTTCACTTTCTCAACGAGAACTTAAGTCACTAACTCAAAAGAAGAAAAGGAAAAAAAACAAGATTTTATATATATATATATATAAACCAACCTCTAAGCTGAATGAAATCTCCCTCCGCTCTGAGACAGGAGAATAGCCTCGATCTCTATGAATTATTCATTGGTCGAGATGTTGTTCAATTGTTGCAAGGCAAGTGCAATTAACCGAGTTTGCACAAGGCCAAACGCCTCGTAAAGCATAGAAAGTTTGTCTTTGCTTTGCCACATGTATTTTATATATATATGTATATATATATCCTAAGCAGAAAACTTTTTTTTTTTTTTTAACACACAAAGAACGTTGTTTCTCTCGAGGATCACGCTTTCAGATTGGACATTCAGTGAAACAACTGAAACTAAAACTACTATCTCCTTTACTTATATTTTATCCTTCAAAAAACATAATAGAGAGAAATCAACGAAACAAATATTTTCAAGATGTTCTCAGTAAAATTATGAATGTTCAAGATCTTTTTGTTCTGTCTCTCAGATGAAATATCTCTCAGCTTCTTTCCGAACCACTCGCAGAACTCAACACGCCGGCCCGGACCACATTCGTTTAACGCGTCCGTAAGCGGTTTGGGTACAAAACCTCGCGGCGACAACCTCACCTCCCAAAACCTCGCGGCCCAAAATCTCGCCAGGCCGAAACCTCGCCGCCTAAAACCTCGCGGGACAAAATCTCGCCGGGCCAAAACACCGCCTGGCCAAAACGTCGCGGGCCAAAATCTCGCGGGGCCAAAACCTCGCCACCCAAAACCTCGCGGGCCAAAATCTCGCCGGGCCAAAACCTCACGCCCCAAAATATCTCCATACCCAAAATCTCGCCTGACCAAAATGTAAATTTTCCAACAGATGATAAGGATGACGGTATAAAAGACGCTGTTTCAGAAGAAGTATCACGGGTATTTGACCAAGTCCCGCGATACCATATGAAAATTATATTTCTGTATTAGAGGATTTCAATGTGAAGGTAGGGCGACAGGATGTTTTTAAACTGGTTATAGGGAAAGAAAGTCTGCATAAGGAAAGTAATGACAACTAACGAGGTTAGTTTCGTGAAGTTTGGAACATCCAAAAACTTAAAATTTTAACAAAAATCTAATAATTTTTATGAAAATATGAAATAATATATGAGTTTTTACGACGTCCTTTGATTATGTCCTATAGGTTAAAGGAGACGTAGATGACCAGGATGAAGGAAATGATCGAATAAAGAAAGTGGGAGGAAATAGGAATAAGCCGAGAAAGCCCACGCACACGATGTTTTGTACCTTCTTCTTCTTCTTCTTATTATTATTATTATTATTATTATTATTATTATTATTATTATTATTATTATTATTATTATTATTATTATTATTATTATTATTATTATTATTATTATTTGTAATGTGGAATTGCATATTAAGAAACACATTGGGTAAATTTTAAAGAAAACTTTCATTCGCGGCGAGGTTTTGGCCCGGCGAGATTTTGGGTGGCGAGGTTTTGGCCCGGCGAGATTTTGTCCCGCGAGGTTTTGTCCCGCGAGGCTTTGGCCGGCGAGATTTTGGGCGGCGACGTTTCGGCCGCGAGATTTTGTCCGTATCCCTCCGTAAGCTTTAGGCGGTAAAGTTTCATCTTCAGATCTTTTACCATGTTCCTTAAAGAGGTACGTGTCATTCCCAGGTCAGCGCGCGCCTTCTGGTGGACTTCTTCGAGCTAAGACACACAACTACAAGCAACAAGTTCAGTGTTTATTTGTGGTCACCCGTTTCGTTTTCACTTAGTTGTTTTGGGGAATGCGATTTAGTGTCCACCCTGTGTGTATATAAAATTTTAACACATGTTTTCCTTTTAATGCTTTCTATTCAGAACTGCAGCTTGTAAATTTTCATACATATACTAGAGAGATACAGCTCTGACTTGGTAAGTCAGAATACAGCATGTAACTACGTATTTTGCTAAAATATTATATAGGATTGAATATACAGCTTCTGTGAACATGACTGTACAATACTTTTTTTGTGATAAATTATAAAAATAAACGTCGTAATATCAGGATTACAAATGGAACATCCTACATGTAAGCAGAATTCACTTTCAACATCACTGCACTAAGGGGAGAGTTCAGCCGGGTCAGCATCTCTTGGCTACACCACTGTTACAGATACTTGAATTCATGGAGCTTCTCACCGCCTGAATCACTGTAATTCATATGAAGTGATATTTTGTAACATATTAATTTAGGAACACTTTTAGTACCTTGAGATGCCATACATTTCATTATGTGAATTTCGATACTTTCAGATACTCTTCCATGATCAAAACCATTCTGAGACAGTAGTAATGGCGGCTTTTGAGGGAAGTCACATCGTTATAAATTTTGAGATTATCATTATAAACTAAGGAGGAGAATTTACGTATTATATTAATTCTTGTATACATCTTTCTGAGGCTCTATGAAACTTTATTCTGGTAGGTTGTAGTGATAGAATTTATAGTTTTACCAATGTAACTTTCCTTAAGAGCCGCCACTACTATTGCCTCAGAATACTTTTGATCTTGGAAAAGTATCTGAAGGTATCGAAATTCACGAAATGAAATGTATGGTATCTCAAAGTACTAAAAATGTACAGATACCGCGGTTGCATCGCAATAACTTCTGAGATGGTACACCACATTATAGGAACTAGGAACTTTAATACATGTATAGACAGACGCGTGATAAGGGTGTATTGTGTATACTAGAATCAATGAGTGTGTTTGGGGTTTACTGTGTCCAATCAGAGATACTTCTTGGCTTGCGGGTGAGCTACTATTTTTCACGTACCTGATAAAAAAATCTTGGTAAGTCAGAAATCTTAGCATGTGTGAATCTACATTACAAGAAGCAAGTTTCTATAAACAGCATGAAAATTAATTATAGGCAAATCATGTTCTAGTAAGTTGTTGAAACGGATTGTGCGCATAGATTTGTATTGTTACGAAATTATTAGAATTGTTCGAGGGAACTAAAGCGTGGCTGCCTACCGCCTGTCTTTTATATTTAGAACCCTTTCTTGCAAATCTAGTAAAAAAATATTTTTGACTAGAGCAATAGGGATGTACACGAGCCAAGAGCTGTTGCTGTCTCGCCTCGAAAATATGTCGTGAAATAATATCCCCTCTCGAAAAAGTGTATCTGTTTCTATTTAAAAAGCTGTGTGTTATCTTGTCTCGTCTCATGTGTAACCCTATTGAAGTTCAGATTAAATAGTTTATTTGGTTTGTTGAATTGGAATTTTGCGTCCCTTGCAACAGCGAGGCTTTAAGACGAGGATCTATAGCTTAAGGTGGGAGCTGAACAACATGAGCTGCTATCGGGAGTCGAATGCAGATCTCTCAGGTCAAAGACGGGTACGCTAATCATATAGCCGCGAAAACCGTCTACATTATTTATTTGTACAAGATTTAAGAGATATTATCATTCTGCACTATATAAAATTACAATAAATGTATATCCCTTTATTTTGGTCTATTCCTAACTCGTAACGTGCCAGTATCATTCTGTTCAATAGTAATTTGTTTCGAATAATTGGTACGTTTAAGGATATATACTACATACTACATATCATATCATATGTATATACAAATTTAAATTAGATATGGGGCCGCGGTGGCTCAGTGGTAGAGCGTTCATCTCGGGTATGCGGGGTCCTTGGTTCGTTTCCAGCTCGCACCAAGTTGACTTTGTGGTAGACAAACACCATGTGCGTGGGTCTTCCCGGGGTTCTCCCGTTTCCTCCCACTTTATTCATTACATTTATTTCTCATCATCAACATCTCCTTAAACCTAGCCGGTATAACGTGGGACGTAAAACTGAAAAATTTCATTTCATTTCATTTTTAAATTACATGTGAAGAGAAGCATATGACGGGCTTCTTTCAAAAGGGAACATTCCCATTCAATATTTTTTAAAATTTAAATTCACTTTTATTGGGATGAGCTCTGTTGGATTATGCAAATGGAAAGATTTTTGGTAGAAATCATATTGCCAAGTTAGCCGTTTCTATCCCCCTCCCCTCCCCCCCAAAAAAAATCCCGTCTCATTCATTCACTTCTAGTGTAAATATAGTAATTGTGGAACATTTCATCCCAAAGATACAGAAATTGTTAAAGGTTAATTTCGAAGAAAGGAAAAAAAAATGATCTCTTTTGAAAATAAGTTCCTCATATATTAAGTTCAAAGACATAGTTGTATGGATTTTGCAAAGAGATCCACTGTGCGACCGTAATGTAAAGATACGTTTGAAAAAGATATAACTGTTCAAGGTGTAGACAAACAATGTCCCAGAAAACTGTGGATGTTCGTGACCTCAACAAGAGAAAATAAACTGTTGGAAAACGTATTATACCACTGCAAGTTCGGACTGAATATAAGCTTGAAGAAAGAAAGAAGAAGAAAAAAAAAGGCTCGGAAGCTTGTAGTAAGAAATCGTGAATGAGTGACTGACTGATCAATACCCAGGCCAAACCAGTGGAGCTAGAAACTTGAAATTTGGACAGGGAAGTTTATAAGATTAGTAACGTGAGGTACCACTAAGGAAGGATTTTTTGAACTTTGACAAGGATGTGGAGAGGGATGAAGGTTAGAGATATGAAATTTGATCTAGAAAGAAAGAAAAGGGGTGAGAAGAGAAAAAAGATGGGATTACAATTATTATAATAAGACACTCACTCATATCGTGAAATCTCTTAAGATTAGAAATATTAAATTTGAATATTTAACTTTTTACCTAAAATAATTAAACATCTGTATCAGCGTTTTTAGATATTTGACCTGGAGTGGAATAGAAAGGGATAGGAGTGCTTACGTTAAGATGCCCATTCAATGTGTTTCAATATCGCATTAGACTTCCAAGTTACGAATTGTACATAAAAGGTGCAGAAGGAAAAACGAAAATAATGCCTGCAGCAACATGTGCACATTATTTTACATAATAATAATAATAATAATAATAATAATAATAATAATAATAATAATAATAATAATAATAATAATAATAATAATAATAATAATAATAATAATAATAATAATCGTACATTTCTAATAGCTAAATGAATTTGACGATGTTTTAGTTTGTCGGTTGTCAAAGTGTGGTCTACGGACCTCAAGTGATCTTCGAAGTATTCCTTTGGAGTTCTCTTATATTGAACATTAGTCCCAAAAAAGACAGAAAAAATAAAATCAAGATGAATCACACATTATAGTTGTAAATCTGATAAAAGAAGTGAAATCTTTGTTTAATGTTGCATGATTATGCCCTTTAGGCTAAGCGAGACATGTGATTAAAGCAAGTGAATGATGATGGAAGAATTGGTGAAATGAGTGTGGGAGGAAGCGGGAATACCTTGAGAAAACCCATTGTTGTCCGCCTTAAACTTACTTGGTCGGGAATCGAACAAGGAACCTCATCCACCAAAGATAATCATTCTACCACTGAGCGATCATGCCCCCTTGTCTGTTGTCAAACAGGTTGATTGGTTAACTGTATTTTTGGAGTCTTCTAACTAAATAAGATGAAATTTGGTTGTTTATTTTTAATTCATATGCTCAATAAAGAATTTTAAATAGTTTGAGATCTTGTGTTGGGATTTTAAAAGGTCACATAATAATAATAATAATAATAATAATAATAATAATAATAATAATAATAACAATAATAACAATAATAATAATAATAATAACAATAATAATAATAATAATAATAATAATAATAATAATAATAATAATAATAATAATAATAATAATAATAATAATAATAATAATAATAATAATAATAGGGATATTCGCTATGTAAAAAGTATTAGAAAGTAAACATTTACCATTCCTCATAATTCTTGAAAGGTGGTTAAAATGATACTATTCTAAAAGAAATGCACTAATTCTCCTGGTTTCCAGATAGCTCACACAGGGTAGGGTGAAGTTTGGGATATATAATTTTAGGAATTTTTTAAAAAAATACTTATTTTAACATTTTAAATAACCTGAGATAAAGTTATCAAAACGAGGTTAAACTATTATTTTTTAAAAAATATCAGTTAACCATTTCTTGAAAATAAAAGTTACTTAAAATTCAGCATTATTAAATTTCTATGTATAGGCCTATTTAAAATTTAATGAAATAGAAACTGGTCAGGATATTTATTGATTAATTGTAGATTAGCGTTGGTTTTTAGCACTATATTTATATGAGCCTCGACATACTTCTCATAAAGTGATATCCGAACCATTACCCGGACTTGTATTCGAGGCAAATACACCGAGGATTGAACGTGACACCACACATAAAGACAACACGCTCCTTAACACTTGGACACGAAACTTTTGAAAGAATGAGATGAAGGGTGTGGTCGAAAACAAAGGAATAAAAAAAAAGGAAGAAGTAGACTCCAGTTATTGAGCATCATAGATCATTTCTACTTGAAAACAAAACTTCGGTTAGTAGGAAACCGTGGGTCTTCTCAACCTGCGACATATGACCTTGTATCATAATAAATACTGTGTTCATAGAGAATTTTAAACCTGGTATTTATCGTAAATTCACGTATTCGTTTATGTATATAGGGTGTTCTAAAAATGGCGCCCACGGACCACAGAGCACTATTCTAAGGAGTTCGAATTGATTGCTACACCAATAAGTGATGCTAATGTCAATCAATCTATATATACAGTAGAGCGTCGATTATCCGAAGTAATTGGGGGACATGGGTGTTCGGAAAACTGGTTTGTTCGGATAATCGAACTGTACATGTTTATTTGCCAAAAAGAAGTACTGTACAGTAAATTTATTCATAAAAACAGGCATCTCTAAGTATTACAAAGTAACGTACAAAGGCAACTTTAGTAGGAATATATAGTATGTGGTACAGTTTATTAAACAAAAATATGTACATATTACCTACGCATTTTGCATGAACAATACACACAGTACACAAAATTAACGTTTAAAAAAATCCTTTATTTTGGTCTGTCTAAGCAAGCCTACACGCTTACGAGCAGCTAAGTCACGTACTTTTTTCATTACAGATATCTGAAAGTGGACGGTAGGGTGGGAGAGTAACAGGTGCGAGCGAGTACACAGTTCGGTTAAGCGGTCGTTCGGTTGACCGACGTTCGGATAATCGACGCTCTACTGTATATATATATATATATATATATATATATATATATATATATATATATATATATATATATATATTCGTATATAAAGATAAATTTATCAAATGTATGCAGGTTTTTTTTCTTTTTTTAGCATGCTTTTCTGTAATAAAAGCAAACTGTAATAGTACCCAGTTCTGAGCGGACATGGAAGAAATTTCAACTATAAATAGCAGACATGCATGAAAATCTCTTTGCACTTGTTACATATATCAGTTCTAGATAATTTTAAGTCTCTCTTAAGGTGACACGATACATAAAGAATAAGGGGCATAATAAATGCAATTTTTTTATATTTAAAAAAATGAAGCGAATAAAAAAGCACCATATGTTGTGTGACCAAGAGAAAATACAAGCTACTCTCTTATAAAACGCCCTAAGTGCGTAACATGTATTGAGCAATAAATTATGAACACTGGCTGAAAGAAATTCGAAGCAACAACATGTAACGTAGCAGGGAGTATATTATAAATCAGTCGAGCCACAGGCTCTAAAGAAAATCTATAAGGTTTGCTGTAGGAGAGAAAAGCCTTTTGACTGCTGGAATCGATGTTCTTTTTTATTATTATTATTATTATTTTCATGTACTTGTTTTTCAATTCCTTCTCAAATCGTCCGCATAAAAGAAGTCAAGTCGATGACCGTTGGCGTAATCATTATCAATATTTACGATTTGAGGTGCCTGTAGAGACTGTGAATATGATTGTCTAGGTTCCACTTTGAGAAAGTATTCATGGTAAAAAATTTTTTTAAAGAGGAATAAAATTCGTTTAGAGAATTGCAGAAATGCAGACACAAGTTGTTAGAAACTTCGCGAAGATTTGTTTATTACGTAATCCAGTCACAAACATAACGATGAATAAAATCCTTTTTAGATAATTACAGTATCACTTCATTTTAATCTTTGAAGAATCAGAATGGACAAATGTATTGTAATTGATTTGATTATTGGGAAAACTTTTAACATTGTACAGATACCCATCAATTTAATGGAAACTTTTTTTCTTTTTTTTTAAAGTACTGCCTACCAGATTAATATAGCGTTTTACCATCTTTCGCCCCACTAAAATAGCTATGATATTATGGAATGAAGTCATAGAGATCGTGAACGCTATGATGCAGTGGATCACTCAATTCTATGAAAGGGGATAGAGGCAGAAATTGCGCCCGATTCCTGTTTCTAAAACGAACCACAGATATTCAATTATGTCCAGATCCGGAAATTGAACGGCCCAGGAGAGAAGCTGAACCTTGATGTTTTGTAAACTATGAGAGTAGGCCTATACTTTAGTACCAGTTTTATCTTAATGGGTGTTATCATGGCTGCCAACTGTATGGGTTTCACCCGCATTGTACGAATTTAACAACTCAGATACGGGTGTACGGATTTCTATTCAAAATGTAAGGGGTGAACTAATAATTGCTGGGGAAATGTGCGGGGAAATGCTTGGACTGATCAAGAAACTGTCGGTCGTATTCAGAGACGTTCTGACACGTGACTAAAGAATTCAACTAACACATGTTTTATGCACTAGTCAGGCCGTTAGTATGACGCTAATTACACGCGAAAATGACTATGAATACGGCCCTATAGCCTATGTCTGAGAATTTACTGAAATCTGAACTAATGGTGAAAATTAACTTTCACATGACCTGGAAAGAATTTTAGTCTTATGTAGAAAAAGAATCCTGCTGTGTTGAAAAGTGCTAAAAATGAAATCAAGTAGTAAGTTTAAGTTTGTTCAAAAATAAATATTAATTACAGTTGCATATGAACCTAATTTTGTTTTTCTAACAAATATTGCTACACAGACTTAAAGAAAAAAAAAACATACATGGATATGGTTTGACTGAAATAAGATCCTAATTTAACGAAATTGAATTTGGAGAACTCAAGTTGTGAGTGTACGGGTGAGCAGGTTTGAAAAGTTGGCAGCCCTGGGTGTTATGGTTCTTGCACAGGTTACAATTTTTTCTCGACTTTTTCGAAAACCATACATGAGCTTTTATGCTGACGTATATAATTTCATAACCACGCACAGTGGCGGATCCAGCCCGGGACCGGGAGCCTAGGCCCCCAGTTTTTTGAGAGACGAAAATAATTAAAGCTATTATATATATATATATATATATATATATATATATATATATATTAGTAAACTCATGATATACCTGTCTATCATAGGCTGGGTTCTGCCTTCCTCCCCCCAGTTTTTACCTTCTAGATCCGCCACTGACCACGCATGAGCTTTTTATGCTGACGTATATAATTTTATCCAGCTGAGTGATACCTTTCGTCTTTGAAACTCCGTCCTTAAACACTAAATAATATTGTAGAAGTCATTCGAGAATGATTATTTGTAGTTCGTAAGTATAAAATCAACATTTAAAAAATCCTTACGTGCGATGTGTACTCAGTTACGTTTAAGGCAATTAGATACTGGTATTTTATAATGATGCATATGGACATATACGTTGTGCATAAATTACGTAAGAATTGTATACGTGTATCTTGTATTAGACTAAAAACCTCTGCTGCATTCCAGAGAAGTACTTTGAGAAATTTGGCAACAAGGAATGAGTGCATTGTTGCGGTGAGATTTCGGGGCAGGACACCCGCGTGGCCGGGTCGATCGTCTGTCACGTCTCTGCCTGACACGGAGAAACCCTGGAATCTCGCATACTTTTCACTACATCAAGTGTTGCCAATATTTTGCAACGAAAATTCACTAAACAGATTAAAGGAAGAAAGAATGTGTGAAACAAAAAAGAGGGGAGAAAACCAAAGAGAGGGTAAAATTCATGCATGCATTACTTCATTATAAATATAAATATATTTTTCGAGCCAACGTTAAATTAGCAATGTAGACCTAATAATACTACCACTACTAATACTAAAACGACATTAACCTGTTGAATTACCACGATCCTTCTTTGGGATTTTTTTTTAAATTATTATTATTTGCCGTAGGAAATACAAGTACGTTTTGCCATGACAAAAAGTGTTAAGTCTAATTTGCCATGATTCCAATTTGGGGTTCGTTTTAAATACAAAATGTATTCATAAGCTGCTTTATTTTTGTATCTTTTATTATCTTATTGTCCCTAGTACATAAGAGAAAATACAAAGAACTTTAACTTCATATAAAAATTTGGTAATTAACTGGTTAATGATATCAGTATAGTTTATAACATACTAATAGTTCGTTATTAGAGCATAATTTTCAACAGTGGCGGCGGTTGGACGTTAAAAGTGGAGGGGGAGGCAAGACATGATCTGAACAATTGTATATCAATGTTAGATTTCCTGGTTGTTTCTAACACTGTTTGATGAAAGGTTGTATAACTAATAGGACACTCTTTTTTTCACTTAAAATACTGTATATCGTATTTCTATTTTATTAAGTAAATTCATAAGAGCAATACAGGTAGGTACTAGCAATTTATACTCTTAAACAACGAAAGTGTAAGAAAAGATTTGAGTTCTTGCTCATGAACATCTTAAAATTCTGTCTGGAAAATTGTGTGATCAGATTATTTAATAAATTTGCAAAACAAATAAATAAAAGGGATAATATTAATCGTAGTAATGAATAATGACGCTTGTTTTCCAGAAGTTATATTGAAAGTGGGAATTAATGAACAACTTATACTTTTAATTCCACACATGCCATTAAATGAATGTTTTTACTCTTAGAAAATGAAATACAGTAATTACTGCAAACATATGCTATTGTTATTTAAAGAAATATACAATTGCAATATTAATTGCTTTGAATTACAATTAAAACGCAATTCCTGTAGATTTCTTGACTCCAGGGAAGACAAATAACCAATACGTACTCACGCAACGGCAAATATCATATGACACCATTTTTTTCTATGAAACAGTAATACATACAAAACCTTTACCAGGCTGTCCACATTCTGGAAAGTAAGTGAAAGTCAGGGGAAGATCAGGGAAGTAAAAATGTATCAGGTGAAGACAGGGAAATGGCAGATTGGTCAGGGAAAGTGCTCAGCACAGTGCCTCGTGTGTTACTATCACCGAACGCCAACGGAGCACGAACACAAGACAAGTGCTCTCAAAGATCACGTACTGTATTACATAGACGTTCCCATTTTTTTGAAAGTAACTACCTGCACTCATTTAGTAAAATCTCATGTTTAATGCTTTGGCATGGATACAATTTCCATTTCTTATGGTGACAATCATTTAGATTCCCATTTGGTACAACCTAGAAATTATAAATACTAGATTCTTTCTACGATTTTCCGTTTCTCATGAATGCAGAATTCGATTTTTTGTATATAGAATTTCTGTTAAAACTTGGTACAAGTTATAAACAGTAGACTCTCTCTCTCTTTTTTTTAACAAATTATTAGACCTATTATAAACTGGATTAACTATAATAACTTCCTGTTTTCTTTTGAAGTATCTTCTAAAAAAACACTTTCATGCCAATAAAATAAACAAAGCAGCTTCTAAATGTATTGCGTGTGAAGAATAATTCAAATTTCTAGAGCCTTTCTCACTGGTCTAGTGGATAACACGCGTGATTTGGTGCACGAAAGCCCGGCTGAGGTTTCCGATGAGAGAGCATTGAAATTTGAACATTTTACTGTGGTTTTGATTTCATCTTAAACTATAAGCCCACGTCTTTTGTAGCCTCTGTGCTGCTCAGTAGCGACACTCATTTTCAATAAACAAAGAAATCAATTTCCTACAGTGATATTATTGGTTCTCATAATCAGTTGAAGATATTATAGTATAGTCTCAAAAGGTATACAAACACACACACACACACACAGAGAGACCTATATCATTATTAATTCAATGTTCTTTCTTTAGCGCAATTATCGTTTCTTGCTTTTAAAAGTATTTTCCGACTTCTTTTTCAACCATTGATGTGAAAAAAATGATTTCTTTGATATTATTTCCCCCTGTGTTTTTTCTTTCTTTCTTTCTTTTTTTTTTTTTAAAAAAAACATCCATTGGCAAAAATTTATTTCGTTTTACTTTACATAGTTTTGTTTCACTTCTTCTTTATCAGATGGCATTCCATTGTTCTGGCGACAGAATGAGGCAACAGAGAATGGTTGAGAAAAACCTGAAAACACCAAAACCAAATCGCCGCTTACCATCTGTTGAATTTTGTAATCAGCATTAGACCAAAAGGCAAACATATAAACGTGAAGTATAAAAGGGAAGATGGAATATCCTCCTAACCAAATTTTCAGCTGCGTGTTGTTGTTTCTGTAGAATACTTTCATTTCATCTTTTTAACCCCCTTTAGTTCCGAACTTCCATGAAAACTTTTGCGAAGAATTTATTGAGGTGTAGTTTTTAAAACAGATGCTTCCTTCCCTTCTTTCTTCTACTATCTTCGTAGGCAGAAAGAAGAAATCAGCTGAAGGGCAGAAGAAATGAAGTTTTGGTAGTTAATGGATATGGTGGAGGGGAAAAGAACAGAAATATTTCATGTGGATATTTTGAAATTCTTCCTTTTTTTATTTATTCTTTCCTTCTTTTCCTGTTAGAAAACCGAAATCTCTTGCGGGTTTGGTTGTTTCCGCAACACAGTTTTTTCTTCTTTTTAATATAACATTTAGAAGGCTAGAGGCATATTTCTATACCTGCTTCGCTGTTAAGAATGTGTTTATTCTCTTTTTATGAATGAGTGTGAGAATATAATTGTAGAATTCGAGAAAACATAAGAAATATAAATAAAATAATGTGTATATGTATAATATTAAAACTGTTCCTCAGAGAACTTTCATATTAAGGAAACCTGTCTACATACAACACTTATAAGTTGGAAACATCAATAATAATAATATTATTATTGTAGGAATCATAAGTTGGCTATTATTATTATTAATTACATAATAGTTCTGTTGTGTTTTATTGCAATAAAGAGATTGATAATGTATCATCTAATTAATTGTACCAATTTTGATACATGCAAAGATAAAGGAGATGTATGCAATATTTCGAACTAATACACACAGCTCAGTGAGTGAGGCAGTGTTTCGAATTATTACTTTAGTGTGTATCTCGGTTTTAGTGAGTACTGGCGTAACTAAGAGATTTTTATTTATTTACTTATTTTTCCACCTCAAAAACTGTCGAGTTCGTGGCTTCGTCAAGAGATACAAGGTGTTTACATTTAAAAAAAAAAAATACACCTTACAGATACTATACATTGAGACATATTCAAAGATTCAATAGCACAGCACACAAGATAGCAATAGCACACGCCATATAATACGATTCTTATAGCATTAATATAAGAATAGTTGTAGCAATGGTGTGTGGTAACCAACAGCTAATATGTGCAGTAAATAGTAGAAACCATGTAAAGGATATAATGGGGTGCGGATTTCCCTAAAAGACATAAAGAGCATTTTAGTGCAGAAAATATTATATTTGAAGACATAGTGTATATATAATAACGTACAGATTCACTACATTTATAGTATGTATACCGACAAATTTTCAATGTGTACAATTAAGATTTTGAGAAATGTATAGACGCCAATAGAACATGAATTTTCAAAGTACTGGGAGCTAAATTTTGAAAATAAAGAATAACTATTTGTAGCTGTAACATGGTGGCTTATGCTCAATATGTGCGTGATCATCAATATTTTTAATTTGAATTGGTATATTAGTTAGAGTCCTACTGTTTCTGGTCTAATAATATAATAAAATAATCCTGCTGATGTGTGTCTAAAATATTTGTAATGATATAACATTACAGATCATTTTTATCGTATTTTAAACTAGGATCTTATAAACATGTTATTTTGATATGCAGTATTTTACTTATTTAGTCACTTTTACTGTCACTGTTCAACTAAATTTATTTGTAGTTTACAGTAAGAAACTGCAATATAAAAGAATTCCCTGATATAGCTCAGAGGGGGAAACCGATATAAGTCGTCACGCCAAAAGGCTTGTTTCCGTTGCCGTGACGTAGCAGTGCATTTTTGCATTGTTTAAAGCGTTGTATCTCCGTAACTAAGAAATATTCTTGTGAAATTTTTGGTATGTGTACTATTGAAGACTACTTCTACACGATGCTATCATTAAATTATAACTTTTGCTCAGAAAGGAAATGTCCATGGTCTTATAATATCCAAATAATTATATATAATTATAGCTATAGCTATGCCTAATTTAAACCCTAGTGTATGTTAGTGTAAGATGTTATATAATCGAAATAAAGTTACTGACTACTTTTTCTTATCTATTCTTAGGGCGAGTCCACACTGGGACGAAGCACCAAACACTGGCAGGCACCTCAATCCTCGCAGAATCTTCGACGAGAGATGATTGAGGAATACCGCCTGGATGAGGCTCAATTAGCGACTTTACATGCCTTGTATGATTTGCCGCTAAGTCTGAAGCCTCACAGGATACGGCCGATGCAGAAGCCAAGTGTAAAGACAGTGTCCATCATAGAGACACTGAGTGGACTGGCCCACGAATTGGTTACAACAACGACCACGACGACAACTATAGCATCAACAACTCCTGCTGCCGTTGCCCAGTCCACTTCCGGAAGCCATTCCTCCGCTGGACGAAATCGTTCCAAGTCACGACGATCGGAATCTCATTTGCAGCAACTGCAAGAACATCAACAACCTCCTCCACCTCCACCACCTCCTCTTGAAAAGCGGAGAGGCGTGTCCATGGGTTCAAAACCCGCCGATGTGGATCTTCTTGCTTGTGGAACGGGAAAGCGAGGGCGACATAGTCTTGAAGACACACATCATCGATCGTATAGAGGTCGTACTCCAGATTGGATTCGAAAGATATTCGATGTGGCGAAGAGAGGAAATCTGGATAAACTGGTAAGATTGGCTCTTAACATAATGATACTCAGCTATTAAAATATCGGTCATGAAACATGTATTTTCAAACTTCCATTATTTTTACTTCCAATATGTTTAATGTTCAAGTTACATCTGGTATGTCTGAACTGATTTGTCCAAGTCGGGTTAACACAAAATGTTACCGCTGAAGTTTGACTATTTAATGGATTTTACCTTAATTACAAAGTTAGTGCAAGATTTAGCTTTAAAATGTACGTATATTCTTGAATAGTTCAGATATTCCAAAAACTAAAATAAACTTCTGATGCAACAGCTCTTAGGGAACAAGGCCTACCAGCTGGCTTGTGTCACTTATACCTTTGGGATGATGTGGTCAGCACATTGACTCCCATCACCATCAATGATGGCTTTTTAGACCGGAGTTTGCTACTTCTTTCTTTCAAGTACTGTGTATTTTGCGATTCTTTCTTTGTGCATTTTGTGGTACCACTATTTCCTTGACGTGTCCTTATTTAAATATGATTGTCTTTAATTATCTTCAGAAAACCACGAGAGAAAGTGAAAAATGACAAAGAATACTTTATTTGTTAGCCCCAGTGTTGATTATTTTCTCGCTAGTGTCTCTCAACTCAGTAGAGACTAATTAAACATTTTTATGTTTAAAACCACGTTCCTTCGAGACAAGTTCAATGCACGTCTTATTGTTATAGTTCAATTAGTAATATTTCACTATTAATATAATTACTGAAAGAAGGCACTACTAATATAAACCGTAGCATATATACATGCTAGATTCAGAACAGGAGACCCGAGTTTAATTTCTGGTGATATCTTATGTAATTCGGATCCCACGTTAAGCTGTAAGTCAATGCCTTAAGTCCCGTCCACCTTAGTGTTGAATGGGATGCTGATCACCAAACCAATCAATGAATGTTAGAAGAGTTAGAGTGCAATATTCTCAAGAAAGAGTGTTCCTTTTTGATGGGAAGACGGGCAAAAAGCGGGACAGTATTAACTGTCTATGTTTTTAGGTTTGATTCTCATCACTAGCGTGATAAACAAGGAGTCCAATTAATATGTCAAAAGAAACAGAAATACGGTTTCGTTAAATTTCATCCCAGGCCCCGCTGTAAACTGGAGCTTACCCATATTTTCCCAGAGCGAAAATAAACTATTTCCACTCACCAGTCCAACTACCTATGGCCGCACTAATGTGACCAAAATTTTTGTTATTCTTGCTCAGCACAGTGCCTTGCAGGGAACTGTTCGCAAGATATTTTTTTTATGAGAGACGGTAATTTCTTCCAAAGCCTCGTTCAAAATAATGTCAAATGTCACTAAAGATCCACAACAAATATGACAGCTAATAGCTGCCAGGTGGTGTTACAGCTTGGAAAGCCCGGTAGGCCGAAAACATTTTAACCGCAGATTACTTGTATAGCAACGTGATCCAGTTCTTCGTCTCCTGGACATTTGTCCAACCTTCCATAATCATGCAATAAATCTTCAAGATGAACATATTTTGATAAAATGACTTCAACTGATATAGTCGCATTAGAATCTGAATACCAGAAGCTGTGTTAACGTAAAATTTCTCAGCCGTGTTAGATCATCTAGCAGGATATCTGCACAAGAACAACAAAAAGCATGAAATAGAACGAACTCTTTCAGAAAAAAGCGTCCTTTCCTTTGTTCCAGGACTGAGATGTGATATAAATGGTCGAGAACTGATCCTGAGCTTCGAGGAGAATGTTAGCGATGCTATTAATGGTGCGTGAACCTTCATTAATTTCAGCGGTGGGATGTGTTCAACACATGCAAAAGCAATTTTACGTAGTAAATTATTTGACAATTTTTCTAAATTTCACAAAATTTTTTATACAGAACTTACTCCAGCATATTGCGTCCCAACCGTTTTACTCAGCTTCATGCATATGGTTCTTAAGGGGCAAAGCACTGATGCATTATCTCAAACCAACGTGAGACACTTAGCGCTTCTGTCGATAGTCCAGCTAATACAATTCAACAGTGTAAAGAAAGACAGAAAAACGAATATGCAGCGTGCATGCTGTTTCTTAGAGTGAATCCCCGCTTTTTCTGTATGTGGGACTCATGCTGAGCAGTATCATCAGGAAAAAGCTATCATAGATCAACTAAGCGAGTTAAGGATCTGTGTATCATATGACCTACTTCAACAAGTGTTAGTAATGTCTTATGGCGAACATAATCCATCATCATCCACGTCCAATGGGTCTTTTCATTGTTCTAGCATAATAATTAAACAGCAACCTCGTCATACTAGTGACAAGCCAAATGCTGAAAATTTCGCTAGTACGTAGTGGGATTAAAGCTTGACTGGGAAGCTGCTTAAAAGTTCTGTATGACCTATAAGTAACCATAAAAGTGATCCATAATCAGATAATTCGTGTATCAATCCTTGCATAATACCTATTTCCGTATTCAATCCTGAGAGTCGTACAGCCTTGATTCATTGCATTCACTTGCATTTCAAGTAAAGAAAATGAAAATGTAGATACTCGAATCTCCTTTTTATCATTTTTCGCTAAGCATCCGTGCTCTTGTAAAATTCCAAAGAATCATAGTATGCTGCTTCCTCGGATGCAATCATTACTGCAATATCAAAGCTAAATAGCCACGGGAGACAAACCACTCTATGCTATTGGAAAATAGTTCTAATGAAGGTATCTTGATCTGTATGGAGGCAATAAAGTTGTGCTATAATAAGTTCCCTCAACGTAGAGATGGTGTTACTGAACTTCCTGGGAAAGTTGCTTTAAGACAGTAGTTGGTCCCGAGGTATATTAATCTTGGGAAATGACAGATTATAAAGGACTTATACGACGATTTCAGAAGCTGTTCTAATGAACCTAGCCACCTCGAAAACTTATTAGACACCAGTTTCACACTTTTAGGACTTTTTTCTTCCGGATATACACCCTCGGTGGATATTGCAGGACGGTCATATTAAAAAATGTCGGCTTCCGGCAGTCAAGCATACGTCTTCAGTTTCAAAAACTATTTCAATAGACTCAGTGATAAATATAAATTGACATCAACATCTCTATTTAAGACACTTTCTGTATGATTTACATCCACTCGAGGTGTTACAGATCGTCCATCTTGAGGAAATGGGTGCTTCGAGCACTCAAGCATGTATGTGACAGATTAAAAAAAACTATTCCAATCAACTCAGTGACCTCAAAAACCAGTAAGTAGATACTAATATTGGTCTTGTGGAATACTTCATAACTTGATTTACACTTTCACGTATTCTTACATGATGGCCATCTTGAAAAATTGCTGTGACGCTCACCTGCGGCCAGGGAAAACCTGTGTCCCAGCCTTTTTCGATTTCTCGTGATCTACACTTACTTCCCTGAGAAGAACGCACTGGCATCCGGAAGTAAAATATTTTTCCGGTAAGCTATCCCACTATCTGAGGTGTCATTGAGTGACTTTAATTTTGATTTCTTTAGAGGAAATGCACTGAGTTAAAAATGTTGAAAGAGACCATTAATATACGTACTGTCATTGTCTTTCAGAAAAATGCACTCCAGGATATGGGTCCCACTTTAATTCGAAATCTGTCGGACCATCATGGCAACAATCTATTACATATCCTTGCTTCTTACGGCCACCAAGCAGCTCTAGCGTGGCTCTGTAGCTCCTGTGGTGGTCAATTGGAAGGCGCTTTACACGATGAAAATCGCAGTGGCTTAACACCTGTTACTTGTGCTGTAAAGGTAAGTAGCTGTATATATCAGTGTTAATTATTACCATTTATAATTTTTGGACAAAAAAAGTTCGTAGGAGTGGCCAAATAGGGTAGATACAGGTTTGTTTATTTACAGACTTTTACAATAAGAGGAAATAAGAAAGAAATATGAATTACTACGCCATGATGTGATATAAAGTAACATAATGAAAGGCAAAAAATGTGAGATTTTTAATTCGTTGCATGATTCAGTGATATTGAAAATATAACGTGTTGCTGTACATCACATTATACTGATTATCGCAACAGTGGTCTGGCTAATCCCATTTTTATGAAAACAGAGAAGTCGAAACTTGAACTTCCCCTTGTGATTGGGCAAAATACGGAATATAAATAAAATTTGAGGAAGTATAGGTAAGTCACTTTTTAAAACTTTGTAGAGTATGAGGTAAATATAATGTACAAGATGTTCCCGGCTAATTACATTATGTAATTAAAGAACTTTGGTGACGGCCTTAGGCTTACACATAATGTGGCAATATTTTGTTATTTTTATTAGTAAAGATAACGAAGCAAAGTTCACTTTTGGAAATTAAGGCTTTGGCCATCCATTAGGCACTCGATTGTACGAGTATATTGTATGCGATCTGTTCACTCCCTCACTAAGTCCCGTTGATCTCCTGTTTGATTCTGATTAGATGACACGAACAATTTGTGTTTCATAATGTATCACGTCGTTTGTCTTCGCATCTGTCCAGTGTGTTTACATTTCATTAGGCGTCCATCTCCCACACGTCAACGCTATAGTCCATAAGACGATTAGTGTTCACTTTGACTTGATTGCTATTTCGTTACTTTGATATTACCACGATGTTGTTTATGATGGTAGTTGCACTATCTTGTTACTAATTAATCGTACTAACGCACTATCGACCAGCACGTTCATCTTTTTAGATTTAAATGAGATCCTGTTCATTATGACTGATAAAATTGCACTTAAAACAATTATCTTAACACTGACCACTAGCCTTCACCTTTTCCAGAACTTTCTAATTGTGTCTGTTTGTTACGACTTTTTCTTTAAACATGTAGAAAACTCTGCTAAAACATTATCGCCTTTGTTTCTGTTGGTTGAGGCATAATTGAACATTTTAAAATGGATGCTTGAAAGCAAATCAGAGGACTGTTGGTATGGCTGAGTGGCAACTGAAACATTATCCCTTTTAGTGGACAGAGGACGAGAAAGCTATACGAAGACAGAGGGAAGCTGGCATATGGATTTTTTTTAACACTAAAGTACAGAGTATAGAAATATAATGAAGGAATGGAGTATGCGACTCCTGGGAATGACTGTGGCCAAATCTATCATTTAATAAAATGGAAAAATAAAGAAATTAGTAAGTGGATATCATATATGATAGTTAATAAATAAGTATGTGCACTGTCACAGTTTCTCAACGGCGCTTAAAATGTTCATATCTTATATATTTAGAATAAATGTTTCTTGGAATATAATACTGTATTTTTTCTTTCTTTAACCCAGATTATAAGTTACAGAATACAGTACAATTCCTAGCGGTTGTGCATGGAGGGTACGCATTCGAACTTTCAGTTCTTCATATATTGGAAAACTTTATTATGGCCTCCGTGACGGTGAAGAATTGTGCCAGTAATCTTGTGCACAATGCTGAGAATTTGTTCAAGTATGCGTAATAAGAGAAATACCAACCTTGGTGTTCATCATAGGATAATGGAACTCAAATCCCAAGCCTTGTTTTCTGCTTTGGCTTATTGCGTTGAAATTGAATTAAACTAGAACATGTACAATGAATAAGTACATTCTCGATTGCCGTAGAATTATATGTATTTTTAAGAAGATGCGAAGGTAAACCAATCTAAGTTGTAGAGTAGTGTTATTAAATTGCTGAGTTCTGAGTTTGTAAGTTGTGAAGCTTTTCGTTCAGTACTATTATCTTCAAGTAGAACAATAAAGTGATTGAAACTACTTTTTGTTCCATTTACTATCTAATGTGCTCAAATATCGATACTTTTCTCACAAGGTTTCCTTGAAATTTGAGAGGAAGTAACGGAGAAGATTAGTACTTAATCTTCTTCCAAAGATTAGTACATTTGTTCAAATTAGTATATTTGTTCAGCATGCAATTCCATTGAAAAAAAAAAAAAAAAAAAAAAAAAGATTGCACTGAACAGAATGGTAACCTTATAACTATTACGAAGTTAATTCTCCAGAAAAATAAGTGTAATGTAATACTTGGTGATAAATCCAGATACAATTCTTTTAGTGCACAAGTGAATATCCTAATGCATGGAACGAGCATTTGTATATATTATACGTATAGCAAGTTGTAATTCGCTATTTTAATAATCGTTTTATTATTGTTGTAGTACGGACGAGTCTCATGCATCGAATGGCTGGTGAATAACACCAAAGCTCGAGAAAAGCTTGGAACAAGAGATGGAGAGCGATCGTTGTTACACAGTGCTGCCAAATATGGTCAGGTAAAGTATCAACATTTTCCTCCCATTCTTTTTGAATTCTTTTCTTTCGTTTAATTCACGGGATGTTAGATTTAATTAGAATAGCAATGCTTCATTCCTTTATGCGTTGTGAGTTTCAGTTCATCCGTTTGCAGTCTTGCGGACTCTCCCAAATCACTGTCAAAGAAGCCGACTGTTTTCTCTCTTTCTTTGGTGTATGCCTTTTGGGAACAGCCTTCCTACTGAATATAGACTATTCATAGCTGTCTAACAGTTATCACTTTTTTGTGGAAGGTTTGTTATGCGTACATTATATCTGTTTTAACTTCGGTAGTTAAAATATCTTCGGACTAAAGTGAGTATGTGGGAGAGAAAGAATGAATGGAGCAGGTCACAATGTTTACAAGAAAACGAGAAGTTGAAACCTAGGAGCTAATCAGATTTCATTTTGATGTTAATTTCTTAGTAGAATAAGTTCAGTTGTTTGAAAGTTCCAAATTTTCTTTCTTTCCAATTCAAAGAAGGGAGTGAGAAACAGTGCGCCCAAGATAGCACAAACAAACTACCGTTTTTTTTCTTTCTTTCTTTCTTTCTTTCTTGTGGAAATAAACCATTGATTTGTAGCTGTTTTCTTTCTGAACAAAGAATCAGATCGTCGAACACATCTTGAGTTATTATTATTTTAATGAGTCAATTTATTAATTACATATTGGTGTAAAGAGGGTGGTGTTCTCTTTTAGAGTACATAGACTGTTATCTGGTAAATTTATGCAGCTGTTTAATATGATGACTGACATCACAGTAGATTATATAGTAGAGCACAAATTATCTACAATTGGAAGTCTCTGTAGCCCATAAACGATAAAACTTCGTTCTGTTTTCTCACATCTAAAGCTGATGTGTTTCCTTTTATTTCATGGTTCACTACTCTTCTAAAAATCCCAATCTGGTCTGGAATGTGATTGATTGTAATTTGTCTAAAAGCAAATGTTTCGTAGTAATAAATTTATTAATAAATAAAATGACACAAATCCAAATCTATTTCTGTACTTGAATCTAAGCAAATAGGAAGACGGTGAAGATGTCTGGAATAATATGCTTCTTACTTGTAGAGAAATTTCCTTGAAATATGCTCCGAAATTATCAAAAGCCTGGAAGAATGAAGAATAACAATTTATAAAGGTAAGCAAGAAAGTTCTATCGCTTTTTGTTTAGGTCTCCGTTCCATTGGCTCTCATACCGTGCGTTGAGTGCGAATGGAGATAAGGCGAAGGTCAGTTGTTGGTGTGGGTATATCCAACATCAGAGATGTTCACCCTCGCGAGGGTGGCCCTCTCGAGGGTATCCTCATCTTCAAATTCCCTCGCCCACAATGACGCGAGGGCGAGGACAAGTTTCAACAGCGATGGCGAGGAGAAATTCCCAACACGAGGGCGTGGGCGAGCGAGGGCGATGGAGAACTATCTTCGCGAGGGCAAGGGTAAACGAGGGCGAGGACTAAATGTCACTGCGAGGGCGAGGGCCAACTGTCACTGTGAGGGCGAGGGTGACCGAGGGCGCGGACAAGTTTCGACAGCGAGGGCGAGGAGAAATTCCCAAAACGAGGGCGAGGGTGCGCGAGGGCGAGGAACAATTTCCTTCGCGAGAACGAGGGCACGCGAGGGAGGAGGACAAGCTTCCTTAACAACTATTTTGAATTTGGTCTTTGACCATTTTGTAGGAATATAATATGTATTAAAATAAGATTTGCCATGTCCCCTAGATGAAAAGTTGATGTCATAGCAAGATTATAGATTGGTCACATTCTTCCTTTCATTTAATTGCAGTAGACAATTTCTCTTGTGTACTTCCGCATAATTATTAAAAATAATAATGCAAATGAATATAATATTTGCATGTTTCTCATAAATGTTTCCGGATAGAAATAGCTCTACGTTTAAAAGCAAGTGTGCCTCATTGTTGCCCTGCCTGTGGTAGAGACTTTTTGGATAAAAAGTGTCTACACTGTCATGTTTAAAGAGTCAGATTTAAAAAGACTTGACGGAATGACTTTTTTTTTTTTTCATAGATGGTCAGTTTGCAATGGGTTCGCCCTCACTTCTCACAACTGGGCTCGCATTCACTCGGGCTCGGGCACCTTTCTTTGAACTGGGCTCGTGCTCGGGCTGAGTTCTCTCAATTTGGCTCGCGCTTAATTATAAAATGAATAGTTTGTATTAAGTTTCTGGAACCAAGCAATATGTTCTGAAGTTAATTGAGTACTAGTTTATTTCTTTACGTTTCCAACTTCAGTTGTAAAAATAGATATTAAGTGATATAATACATCCATGAACACTCGGATGGTATAGTCTCTGTGCGATTTCTTTGTGTTTTTATATCTTCTTGCACCAAAACCAAGTGTTATATGCTCAAAGACACACACACACACACACACACACACACACACATATATATATATATATATATATATATATATATATATATATATATATATATATATATATATATATATATATATATATATATATATACAATGTATGTCTTGGGACAGTATAGTATATGCAATATATATGCAGGTTAGTTGGGAACCTGGGGTCCCGCAGCGTGAAGTAGTCAATGATTTGTTCCATTTTAGGTGATCCGTAGTAAGTTACACGATGGTATGCTTAATTTTCTTTGTTTAGGATGTATGTTAAGGAAATAATTCAGCAAATAGTCTCGAAAATTGAGGATCTGATCCTCACGAGGGAGGACTTCGCCAGGGCTTCCTCACTCTCAAATAACTTCGCCCTCAATGATATGGGGGCGAGGGCGATGGGCAACTCCCTTCGCGAGGGCAAGGAGAAGTTTTCAGTACGGGAGCGAGGGCGAGAGAGTGCGATGGACAACCATCCTCGCGAGGGCGAAAGCCAACTTTCACTGCGAGGGCAAGGGTGCGCGAGGGTGATGTACAACTTCCTTCGAGAGGGCGAGGACAAGTTTCCAGCACTGCGAGGGCGAGGGTGAACGAGGGCGAGGGCCAACTGCCACTGCGAGGGTGAGGGTGAGTGAGGTGGGAGTAAAATGAACATCTATGTCCAACATACTACCTGGTTGTGGCAGTTCAGTTACACCGTGAACTTCCGTAAGGACAGAGTGAACATGGACCTCCACAGAGCGTCGTAAGGGCGTGTATGCTGTACGAGTTCAAACGGGTGAAACGCCACTGCAGTGGGGCAGGAGATATGCCAGACCTTTTGTGAGGGTTTCGTGACTACGCGGACAGTGCAGCGGTGGTTTAAGAAGTTTAAGGACGGTGACGAAATACTCGAAGACACCCCATGTGCTGGAAGACATGTATAAAATGAAGATCTTCAGGCAGCAATTGCGGCGAACAGTGGCCGCACATGTGAGGAACTGGGACCACAATTCATTGTGAGTGGAGAAACCATTCGGCAGCACTTCCATCAACTTGGGAAGCACTACAAGTTGGGTCGATGAGTTCCACATGATTTGACTCCGCGCCAGAAGGCAACGGAAGCAAACACCTGTGTTTCTTTGCTGTCTCGGCTGAGGAAGGAGCCATTTCTGGACAGGATGTTGATATGTGATGAGAAGTGGGTCCTGTACGAAGCTTCACGGTTCCGTCATCATTGGTTAGCGTTTCATGAACTTGTTCCAAAACAGCCAAACCAGCACAGTACCAGAAGAGGTCCTTCTGTGTGTTTGGTGGTGCATCGGGAACTGCTAATAGCTGGTCAGAGCAGCAATACAACTGTGTACTGTCAGCAGTTGAGCCGTGTTCAAGAAAAATATCTAAGCTTTGGAGCCAGCACTTCTGAATCGCAAAGTGGTCCTCCCGTTACAGGAAAACGCTAAGTCCCACACTGCTATAATGACCCGGGACACCATTCTGCGCCTTGGGTGGGAAATACTATTGAATCCGCCATACTCCCTGGACATTGCACCGTCCGATTATCACCTGTTACATTCCTTGGACAGTTACCTTAGAGAACGCAAGTATAAACCCTTAGTAGAGGTGCAAAATTCACTTGATACCTTCTTCGCTTTACGGCCCACCAAGTTCCACCGCAATGGAATCCACGGCCTTCCAGAACATTGGCTGAAGTTCGTCGATGCTGATGGGAACTATTTTTAATCTTCCAGGTACGTCGTAGGTGACATATCGATGTTCGAAGTTGTTGGGTGAAAAAGCGACAAAACTTTCTTGGTTACCTTTATATGTTAAATCATGCGATATATTACTTGTGTAACTTAAAAAAAAAGTCTTGACACCTATGATAATGCTCATTGCTGAATGTGCCAGGAGTAAGATGAGAGAAATTTTATTGAATTAAGTTTTCTATCTGGGAAGCAAATAAGCTTCGTTTGTATTCTGCCGAAATGGAAGCAAGTTTATCATTTTTGCTTTTTCATTCAGACATTCAGTTCATTTGACATGAGTGCAGTTTTCGATTAACCCTTTCGTGGGGTACTTTTTTCTAGAAGTAGTAGGATGATGCCTCTTCTGGTTTACGTTTGAGTCGTCTCGGCTATTGGATATATGGTTAGATTGTAGTATGGGTGTTGATCCTGAGGGACCGATGGTGCCCGCCCCCAAAATTCGCTTGCTCCTCTAGGATCTAGATATTTTTGCTTGGCTATCTGACAACGTAATATACATAACCAAAACCCTTCCACCAAAGTTTTCATTTTTTTTTTTTTTTTTTTTTCGATGAACAGGCGTCAATGGTTTACCGTAACATGATTCAATTGTAAACAGCTATACTGCTGGGACAAGGAATAATGGGTCCTTACAAATGAAACATCTCAAGGGTTGTGTGCAGAGGATAAAGCATGTTTGTGGTCCATATACGTAGCAGCTCAAGTCGTTGGTGTATACCAACGCTGTCAATTCACATAAAATGTTATTTCAGAATGCACAATGAAAATCGTTCTTACAAGAATAAAATACAATGAATAAGAGCTGATATTTTGATGCTGATTGTTGCTTTTATATATCGTACTGTTTTATGTTCACTGCCAATATTTGAGTGCAGTATTGAGGGAAGAAAAGAAGTATTGCAGACGAAAAGTTGAAAAAAAAAGAAAGAAAAAAAACGTAATCAACTACCATTCGCATACTTACCTAGTAAAGCAGGACAAGCTAAAGAAAAAAGTCAGTGTTCGAATGCAATTACAATTCCTGCAATGTAAAAAGACTCATGCCTGTGCTGGGTATAACGTTTCCCAGAGTAAATAAGGACATATTTAGTAGAATCCTTCCCCACTGCCCACAAAAGGGTTAAGAATATGAGAATATCCCCATTGATAAAAATGATCATTGTACTGTAGGATATAGTGTGTTGTAGGCACGAACAGCATTTTGGACAAATACTTTTGTAAGACTGCCTCATTAAGATGTAAATATCACCTAGGAAGTAGTGAGAAATATTATGATTCGAGTATATGAACGACGTCATGATATTCCTGTAGAAAGAAACAGAAATTTAAATTATTTCGAAATAAATTAGAACTAAAAGATTTTGTAGAAATCAAACGCGTGAGACTTTAATGTTACTGGTGCTGCTGATGATAACTAATGTTGTAAAGCTTTTCTTTGTATAATTCATTGTTATGTCCTGGTGATTTCGTAGAAGAGGACTTACATTGAGTAGGTAGGCAGTCATCCCTCGAAACAATTTTACGCTTTAGAAAGAAAGGAATAAAAAAATTCAGACACTAGAGGACACCATCTGCCCAACCACTGCTAAATAATAGACTGCTGCTCCAGGTTATGGGAAATTTTTCTGTGTAACCCATTAAAATTTTTGTCATGAAAAATGACGAGTGCCTCCACCCAACCACAGGTATATTAGCAGCGGGTAGAATGAAGGATAAAGAAAAGCTCACACTAGTCGTTTTGACAGTAATTATGGAAACAATTTATGCAGTGAAAAAGACGCAAAAATTCCTCATGTCACATAATGACTGGCTTTTTATGAGTGTTGATCCTCCCGGGATATTCTGTTCGATTCCCCCCTTTCCCTCCTTAACGAAAAGGGAAAGAAAGAATAGTATCTCGTATAGAAGAAACTCCGTGTATTATTCAGTACGCTTTGACTTTATTATTATTATTACTATTATTATTATTATTATTATTATTATTATTATTATTATTATTATTATTATTATTATTATTATTATTATTATTATTATTATTATTATTATTATTTGAGATTGGATTTAAAATTCAATGCTTGATACCATCTGGAGAATTGAGCCTTATTACTATTAGATAGAAGGCAAAATGCATACAGATGTTGAATCAATAAATTGTCATGCAATAATATATAGACGATGATTAAGGCAAGTGAATGATAGAAGAATTGGTGGAATGAGAAAGTGGGAGGAAAGAGAGTGCCCTGAGAAAACTCACGGACACGATGTTGTCCAGCACAAACTTACTTGAGCGGAGATCGAACCAGGGATCCCACGCACCAGAAGTAAGTGCTCTACCACTGAACCACCGGTCCTACGTAATAATAAGAAAACAATTCTTTTAGTTTTGCATAGGCTAGTTAAGCTCGTTTTATATTTCAATTTCTCAAAGATTTCAGCGATCATACCAAGAAGCTGTTAGAATAGTACTTTTCATAATTATTTTCTTTACCTAATTGTTTTCTAATATGTTACTCTGTATATATAGGGTGGGCCATATTGATGGGAAACATTTAAAATGCATTTTTGGAACATGTTGAACATAACATTTATTACCAACTATGAGAACACATTGCCAAAGAACAGGAGTTTTGCACTGTGTTCAGTGTTTGAGGGTAATATCCCTAAGATGCTCACTACCTTGACGAAAACATTCTTTGGCTCTAATACTCACGTTCAGCATAGTTTGGCGTAGGGTTTCGTCACGGATGGGCGCTATCTTCCTATGGATGCTGTCTTTCAGTTCATTGATGGGTAACTCCATAGGAAATAGCCCGGTGGAGTTAGATCGGGGTATCCAATGAATATCACCGAATCTGGAGGTGAAGCGTCCCGGGAAGTTGAGTTGAGTTGAGTTGATTTTGAGTTTAACGTCCCTTGAAGCAGCGAGGCTGTATGAGTTGGTACATACTGATTAGCGTGAATTCAAACCACATAAGCTCCCACCGGCAATCGACCTCAGGTCTCCCAGCGTTCCGGAAAGTGTCATTATAGGGTTGTGCACTACGCGATGTTCGAAGTCTCCCATAGAAGTTTTTTTTTTTTTTTTTTTTTTTTTTTTAATTATTATTCGCGTTTGTGGTTTCACGGAAGTTGTGAACAGCACGCATTATGACCTTTCAGGATGGTGCCACCCGTTTCTTAAAATGTTTGAAACGCCGTTGTGCTGTAATGATGGAACTTCCACTGCTGAAGAACGCCTCTACGACATACGCGTTTTCAACGGCGTTCCAGACTACGATGATTCCGTGCAATAATGAAAGAAACATGTATAAGTAATTCCTATCCTTATACACTTCGTGTTAAGCTATATGAAAAATACCCATGTCTGTTACTGCTCACAGTATTTAAAATAGAAATATTTCCCATCAATATGGCCCACCCTATACTAGTGGAGAGAAATCCTCCTTCGGGGATAATGGAACTCGTTATCACGATTTAGATTAAAATTTAGAGCTAACTATTACTCTCGAAAGCAACTACTTTATATCTGTGCTAAGGGACGGTGTTTATGTTGGATTAAGGGCTGCGCTGCGAGTTCTCTTTTAATGTTTTACCAAACGAGAGAGCTGCAATTTTCCTTTAGAACCAAAAGTATTAGTCATCTACTCACATGCTCTTGCTGTAGTGTGTCTGCTTAGACACTCCCCTTTACCACACAGCCTTCGTTTGATTCGCCTAGCCCACACGCCATCGATTACGTTCTACACTTTATCATGTAGCCTTCGTTTGATTCGCCTGGCCCACACACCATCAATTACCTCCTACGCTTTAGCATGTTAGCATGTAGCCTTCGTTTGATTCGCCTAGCCTACACGCCATCGATTATGTCTTAAGGTTTAGCATATGTCTTCGAGTGTTAAACGCAGACAATATTTTTCATCCCTTGCTTTTCTGTTTCCCATTCCTCTTCTTGGGGATTTTTCCGGGAATAATGGCTGAAAACCATATTATAGGTTTTTAGAATGAAATATCGTATAAACAAAATCGTTAAAATATTTAAAAATAAAAAATAAAAATAAAAAATAGAAAAATCATACTATTGTTGATGAAAAGACTGTTGAAAAGACTTTACTCAACTTAATCTGTTTCGTATTGACAAGTTCCACTGAGTAATGCTGTAAAAGATAAATATTTTGATTAAAATTTGTAACTGCAGAAACTCGAGTCTTGTTGCAGAGTTCTCTCTCTCTCTCTCTTTTCGTTGCAATGAGAATAAGTTTCGAATATCATTGTAAAACTATTGGTCTGCGTTTCATATCGTCTCGTTGCTGGAAAAGGTTTGATCTATAAACATTTAAATTAAATGTGCATTTATGTGATCTAAATATTTTTAGAATTTGTTTACTAACAATATTTTGTGACTTGTAGTAAAATGATTGTTTAATCAACCAATTTCTTCCAAACTGGAAAATCATTATTAAGCCATAAGAATTTAGTCAAATCAAAATTAAAGTTAGTTCTGGTGTATATATATAATGATAAAGGAATGATAAAGGAAACAGTATTGCTTAGAAAATTTACTTTAAAATCTCGAAAGCGATATGTAGAGTACCTACTTCATGATATAAACTGACACATGATTGTAAGTATTAAATTAAACACCAGAAATGCGTCTAAATTTTTTTAATGCTGAAATTTTCAGTGGGAACCTCCATCTTCGTCAGCGGGTTATTTATTGACATAGATACATACAGTTGTTTCAATTACATCTCATAGCCTCCATTATATAATAGAAATCATTTTAGGTGTGGTTAAGCTTATCTGTAGCATCCTGATGGATATTCCATAATGGATATAATAGCTTCAAACATACTAATGTTCATGTTCCTATTTTTTATTAAGGCTTCAATTATATTGTGATTTGTTTTTAACCGGCAGAGTTATGCTTGCCAGTAACATGCCGAATAAACTAGTTTAACACTTGCTCAGTAAATAGTTTATAATAACTAGAGTAGCTTTACATACACAACAGTTTATTTTTACTGATAGTTCGAAATAATGGAGCCTCCTGCTTCCGACTTCTTGATTTGTGAAGATTCCTTGAGCTATGGTCCTCTTGATGCGATATGTGACACACTTTGCAATAGAAACAGTCGTGTGATATATTATTGTCGGTGAAAAGTAGTTGTGAGTCAAAATTTCCTTTTATTTCCATAGCGCCGCAGTGCTCTAACAATAACTAGAGTTCTTTACCTGCACAATGTACAAGATAAAGAAATCAACGAATACCGAAAAATTTAAGCACCTCTTTTTCTCCTCGTGGTATTTAGATTTAAAAAAAAGAGAAAAAAAAAAAACTCCATTGACTCTCTAGAAAAGCATTTCCTTGTCAAAAAGAAAAAGAATAATACAATTAGGGCTTCAGAAACACGTGGAAAGTGGAATTCTTCATTTGTACGAAACATAAATGGAGGAGTTTAAGTATTGGGCCTACTTACACTAGCTCTTCGCGTTGATGATTTGATGATCTTCCAGCAATAATCGTTTACCTTGTGTTAGAACGTAGAAAACTATACATTGGTTCAACGTACCTACAAAATCTAATATTTACAATTAAAATACTGTCTTGGAGGTGTGGGTTCTTGATAAATTGTCCGCACGAAATGTGGAAAATATTTTAGTTACACAACCTCTTGTGGTATAATAATTATTTTATATTAACCTAACGTGCATTATCGCCCAGTTACAGTGCTGTCTAATACAAAGATAATTTTAGATACATTATATGCAATATTGTTTGTTTAGAGTCATGTACAGTCTCTATTCATCACATAATTTACATTCATCCCAAATATGCCAGTATCTATCAATTAACAAAATATCTCTGTTAGAAATTTATAAATAATGGTAAATTAGGGCTTTTGCACCAAACTTATGAAAAGATCTGACTAATCAGATGATACACGTTACAAATTAAGTACCGGTATACTTTTATTTTAAAATGTAGAATCAGGAACTGCTAAAACTACTCGCAGATTTCAGAAGCCATAGATCTCCTACTGCTCCATATATTCGTATGGGGTTAGTGTTGCCAACAAAATCTCCATGTTCAAATCGTGGTAACTAGAAAGTCTGTTGTGAGAAAAATCTTCACAGATTGTTCCAAAGCCTACGAGAGAGAAGCCATGACTTGAAATCACGAAATCGAGAAAGAATTCATTTGATAGTATCGATAAAATACCATTATAGGAAAAAAAAAGAAAGAAAGAAAGAGAGAGAGAGAGAGAAAAGACAGACTGAAAAATGAGACGTTTTTCGCTAAAATCTGGGAATGGTGATTATATTTCAAGTTTTGTTCCATGCCTGACTCGACAAAAGAGAGAGGTACCTATTAATTTGTTTAAGGAAGAAAACAAAACATCTACTTTGTACACTTAGGATGATCATGCACATCATGTTCTTGTTGTTATACTGTTCCGTGGATACAAGAAAATTCCTGGAGATTCCTCTTCGTAGTCACATGACGCAACTTGGGAACGTTTTAAGTGGAATGGTAATTATGCATGAATATTTTGGTAGATTCCAGCTTACATACCTTCTTGCGGGGGAACAGTGACCACTGGAGTGCAACCAATGGCAGGGCAGAGGGGAAAATGGAGAAAGAAGGAGGGGAACGGTCTTGTGTGATGAAGCAAAAGAACCTGGAGGGGGGAGGGGAGGGAAGGAGTTAGCGGACGACAGGCTCGCGTGCCGCGCATTCCAAGCGTTGTTGCCAAGTCGTTTTTCTGTGGGTTCGGGACATCTGACTTATTTCAAGGCCACGCTGATGGGGCAATTGTTTGGATGGACAAGAGAGAGAGGGAGAGAGAGATTCCTTGTACAAAAGCATATCCTTCTTTCTAAACTACTTTTATTTAACTGCTCAATTACTTTATGTTTCCTGTATGCTAATGTGATAATATTTTCCTCCTGTTCAGCGTAAAGCCGTCCAGCAGAACAACTTTTATATTTCACAAAATTACATAGCAAGATTTGTAGACGTACTAAAAATGAAAAAGAAAAAAAATTGGAATTTGAACGTTATTGTATCTGGTTGGAATTTCGACTATCTGGGGGAGAAATATTTCATTCGTCCAAAGTGAAGATATGCTTAAAAGCAGACGGTTTTACCGCAGAGATATAGCGAAGTCATACTGAGACTAAATATCACTAATAGGATGCTGTAGTTGTCTTGTCTGGTTTTGGTAAGAATGTCCCAGCCTCTTCGTATTTTTTATAGCAATGTTATTTTCCTATCCTTTTGTTTTAGTGTTCGTCGCTTTCAGTTATTGTTTTCCATTGTTTTCTTGGACATTCTACAAAATTCTAGACTGTATAGTAAAAGCTGCCAACTGCCACTGGAAGCTAAAAGTTCACCCAGACAACAATTGATATTTTGTGAACGACAGTTGGAAGTCATATTTTTCACGAGAATATCCCAATGAATATACATGGGTCGTAGCATTATTAATAAATATGAATGTTGTGTAGAAATCCTGCTTGAACATGCCCCAGATAACCATAGATAGTACGAATGGGCGGTATATGAATCAAACTGCTCCTGCCAATTATGAGTATTTTTTTAAAATCCATTGTAACCGTTTCAAATTTAAAGCATTTCATTACCCCGATTCCATCAACATTTTTTTTTCGACTTCGGCACCATTTTTGTGTCTCACAAACAAACGACAGACTTCTTAACAAATAGTTTTTCGGAATATGACACGTGATTTAAGTAGTTTCCACTTTCCTTTTATTTAGTTTTAAAATAACTGCTGGCATTAAATCTTCAGTTTTGTTTTAGAAGATGTTATAGATAATTAACTGAGAAATGATTGAAAATAGAAATATTTGACGAAGTAAGATAAATAGTGTCACAGACATATTCTTAATCATCTATCATAGGAGCAATAGCTTAAAAACAATAATTGACTTACGCACCACCATGGGTGGCGGATGGGAAAAGATCGGTGTCTTTTGGCTAGGTGGTTAGGTTTTCATGGACCTGGTAACCTCATTCAGATTCGAGGTTGTAAGCAAAAGCTGGTCTATAAAACCTCATTTCAGAAGAAGAAGAAGAAGAAGAAGGAAAAAAAAACTGGTACCCTGTTCGGATCTCGGGCATAGGATTACTGCAGATCATCTAAAACAAAAGAAAAACTAAACTAAATTACAGAGTAGGCAAAGAAATCTGTACAAATAGAAGAGCTTCAGATATTGACCAAAGAGACTGGAGAGATGTAAATTCGATATATAAGCGAAGCAAGAATTTAGGAGGACCCTAAATAGTGAAAACATGCCCTGCAGCCTAGAATGGTGAGCGTAGACTGGAAGTTCGGGATTAGGTATAATAAGAAGTCGCGAAATGAAGAGCCGTAAATTAGATGCTGGAGACTTAAAAAATGAAAAATAAAAAATAAAAAAAATCAAGGGGATCATGTGTGAACTGCAGCAGGGGGGGGGGGGGGGGAAGCTGCCCCTGGTTTCCGAAAGGTGTTCAGTTCTTGGAAATACATGTCAAAATATACTATATAGTACTCTCATATCTATAGTACTTAATACGTATATATGTTAAATAATATGAGGGCTATTTTTACAGTAAGGTCCGATTGTCAATGAAAACAAAACTAGTAAAAGTATACATTTTCACATATTTTTCATTATTTTCTACACATTTTTCATGATTTGGGCGATTCTCTGGCAAGTGGTCCGTTGTCAGTAAATTTTCAAAATTAATTTGAAACTATGATGTTTATGTTTTTCTATTAAGAAATAGTGTAACTATATACTGAGACATTTAAAATCTTTTTGTAAAATATATTTACTAGGTTTTGACCACACAAACTTTATCTGTTCTACACCATGCTCAATACTGTTCACATATCCCAATTTTCAAATAATTTTCAAACTAAATTTTAAATCTGTAATTATATGAACAATAGCAAAAAATATGAAGTGGACCTTTGGCAAAAAATTGACAATTTTGTTTTAATTAATGTTTTATTCTGGTAGGCAAAAATCGTAGTTTTCTCATGTCATGTTTCGCTGTCCCGTGCGTAACGGAAAACATGTATTTTACGTCTTTCCTTTGTAATTGCAGAGTATAAAGTACTGAAACTTTTGCTCCAAAGTAGAATTATTATTAGCCTGTTAGTGGTACTTATTAAATTTGTTTATTATCCTCCTTATGTATTTCATGAGGTATAGAAATGTTGTCCCGTGCGTAACGTTACGCACGGGACATTTACAGATTTATCCAAGGAAATGAATAAAATTAAGTTATTAAGATTTCAATACGTGTCCATTGTTATTGAGATTAAACAATGAAGAATAAACTTTTATATTAACTCAAAGAAACATGAATTTGCTGAGAGAAACTAAATCAAATATAACTAAACATAACTACCAAAAACGTTTACGTTAAGTTACATAGAAACATTTACCACGAGGCTTAAAAATAAATTATCATGGTAAATCGCACTTTTTTCTTTTCATTAGAAAGGTAGGTATCTAAGTTGGTTTGACAGTTTTGCAGGGGGCAAATGGATTCGCAACTTTTTACTATATTCTTTCACCCTTTATCAGAAAATTAGGTGCTTGAAGTATATTTAAAACTTGATCAAATGAGACATAAGATCTGTTATTTTCATCAAAACAAAACTTTATATACAAATGTTGTCCATGCATTTCAGATTTATAACTCTAATATCCCCATCTTCTTCTACATCACTTTCAGACACACATGCATACCGATATTTAGTCCTATTTCTGGAAGAACCACAATCAAATTTAACTAGGAGAAATACACGTGCTCTAATATTGTCCATTCTGAGCCCGACAGTTGAAGGATTGGAATATCATTATGAACATCGTCTTCAAAAGTTGTATTCTGAATTAATGTCGCTCTCACCACTTGGTGAATATATCATCATATACAAAAGGCACTCTTTTCGTTTTCCTTGAATCAATCTAACTTGAATTACCTTGTTCTTCTTCACATTTTAGAGTGTTTTCCTCTTCTAAATGGCCAACAACGAATCAATGCGGATTAAGTTTCGCAAAAGGAACATGAGAGGAAAAGAGTTAATCTTTTAACTTGCCTATAACGCTGCATTCTCACTTTATTTTTCAGTCTCACCTTGTTGCTATGTTGAAGTCTAAATTTTCTAGCCCTTTCAGCGCCACTCATTGCTTTTGTTGATCGATTCAGTTCATCACTGATAATATTACTTGGAACAGAGTTGCTTCCATGTGAATCCATATTACTTATATAAAAACAAAAACTCACACTAAAGCAAATCTTCACTATGAAGTAACAAACAATCATACCAAATAACCAGAAACCAATTGTTTCCTTTCAATTCACTTTCCCGCATTTCACCTGATAATGGCAGCGTTCAAACGACTCAACGTTTGGCGGATAGCACAGAGGATTGAGCAGCTTAACAGTTGTACAACATTATGTGGTTTGAACGCCACCAATCAACACTCAGACAAATACCCTAAAGACATGGTAATAACACTAAGCGAGTTGCCTAGCAAAGTTCGACTTTGATACTTTGGAATGTAATTTAATTCATTTAAATTAAATTATGGATGCAATTTTTTTTGTGTTTGTTAATGTCCAAATGTTAATCTTAAAATATCAATCTCTTTAGTAAGGATATTGCATAATAATAGTCTTAGAACAACCAAACAAGTGCATGGTTACTTTTCTGTCCCGTGCGTAACGGCGAGTCAAAAAAGAAAACATAGTGTGAAGCTAATTAAATTATATTTTCCAATTTAAAAATTATAATGCACAGTAAGAAGAATGAATGTAGAACATAAGTAATGGCATATAAAATTAAAATGCTGCCATAAATCGCAGAAAATGTCCAATGAAATTGAGATTGTCAAATGAGCTTTTTGTCTGAGTCCCGTGCGTAACGCTAAACTTTGGCTTATAACTCAAATTTGCAATTGTTTTGTGTGTTTCATTTTATTTAACTATGCACTAATAATTTCCCCCCCAATTTTGACATACTTTTTATTTTATTTGAAAGTAGGTTACATTTTTGTTTTAAAAAGCAGATTTTGTATACGAATGTCCCGTGCGTAACGCTGAGAATCGCCCACTTTCTCTGTATACATTAAGCTACTTTTCTGCAGAGTTACTGTGTTTGTTTAAAAATTTATCGTAGCATTCGGTAGGTTTTTGTATTCCCACGTCTTAAAAATCACACACCTGTGACCGAAATCCATCTTCAACCGTTTTTGAAGAAGTGAATTCTTCATTGGTGTCAAATCGCTGACCGGCGATAAACTGCTTCAGGTAAGGGAACAGATGACAATCGATCGGCACAAGGTCCGGACTGTACGGTGGGTGCTCTAGTAGCTTCCATCCTAAAGATCTGATTAACTCTTGAGTTTGAGCAGCAGAATAAGGATGTGCAGTCTCATGGAGTAAGGAAACACCAGATGGCAATAGGCCACGGCGCGTATTCAGTATGGCACGTCGAAGTTTTTTCAAGGTCGCGCAGTACGCAGCTGAGTACATGGTTGTTCCTTATGTCGTAAACTCAAGTAACAGGACACAATGGCGATCCCAGAATACGGTAGCTATAATTCTTGCATGTAGACATTGTCTGTTCGGCTTTCACTTTGGCTGGAGATGTTGTCACTATTCCGTTGAATGCTGCTTCGATGGTGGAGTCGTGTGGGAAACCTATGTTTCGTCCCCTATGACAGTTTGGTCCAAAAATTGATCTCCTTCCTCATTGTATCAGGTCAAAAAGGTCAAAGCACAAGCCAGTCTCATCTTTTTGTGTTCCTCAGTAAGCAGTGCGGGAACCCATCGCTCACACAGTTTTGGGAACTTCAAGATTTAAGAAATGATTGTGTACAGCACAGACCGTGAAACGTGTGAAAATTCCAGTGACAACTTGAAAATTCTGAAACTGGTTTTCATGGAATTTTGCTTCAACTACATGCATCAACTCATTTGTAATTACAGAAGATCGGTCCGATCGCGGTTCATCATGAACATTATCCCCCCGTTCTTCAATGATCGCACCCTTTTACGCACCTTACTGTCACTCATTGCATTCAGGTCGTATATTTCACATATGTAGCGATGAATTTCCACTGCTGACATGTTTCTTGCTGTCAGAAATCGAATCACAGACATTATTTTGCAGTATGCTTAATTTGCCGGAACATTTCAATTGCCCACACTGAGCCATACACACCGACGCTACGATTACAATTGGTGTTGTCTTATGCCCAAGGCATATTGTCAGCATGGACGGAGTTATGGGGGGCATTGTCCCCCAACTTTTTGACAAAAAATAAAAATGCCACTTATAAGACCCTTCAATTCTCATTTGTGTTTACCGTGCTCCCCCAACAGTCAAAAGCTCTGCCCCCCAGCAGACAATTGCTAACTCCGCCCATGATTGGCAGACAGCACACGTGCTCATTTTGACAGAAACAACAAACAAAACCGATAGCCACAGTGAAAACAACGGTTGAAGATTGGCTTCGGTCACAGGCAGGTGATTTCTACTACGTGAGCATACAAAAACGTATCGAACACTATGATAAATGCTTAAACAAACATGATAACTATGTAGAAAAACAGCGTAATGTGTACAGAGGAAATAACCAAAAATAATGTATGGGATTATCTTTGCTAGTTTTGTTTATATTGACAGTCGAACTTTACTTTAAAAAAATAGCCCAAGTATAATACTATAGTTTGTTTACTGTAGTTAGTAAAGATATGTGCGTAAATAACAGTCGTTTTATATGATGTATTACGTATACGCGTGCATCGAAGTGTGGATGTATTCGCGGTTATGATCGTGTGTCGGTCTTTTACCTCTCCTTGGAATAATTTTTTTGCTTCTCCATTGAAAAAAAATCGTGCTGTTGGTGCTTATCAACGAAGACAGGATCAAAGAGGGATGGGCAAGTTATTTTGGAAAACCTTTAAATGAAGAAAATCCGAAGAAATGTTTCAGCGGTGGAACTCCGAATCTTGGAATAATATCAAGAATAAGTCACAAAAGAAGTGGAGAAAGCATTAAAGGGAATGAAGAAGGGAAATCGATAGGTCCAGATGGCATACCAGTTGAAGCATGGAAAAACTTGGGGTCAGAAGGTGTAGATATCCTGTGGGATCTAATACACAGGAAGAAACAGGAAAAAAATGCTAAGTCAATGGAGATATAGTGTTATTGTACCCATTTTTAAGTAGAAGGGAAATGTACAGGACTGAAAATTACAGAGGAATCAAATTAATGTCACACACGATGAAGATTTGGGAGAAAATTATAGATGGACGATTACGGAAGGAAACATCAATAAGAGAACTTAGATTTTTGTCAGGAAAGTACAACGACACAATTTTTATATTAGGTCAAACTATGGGAAAACATCAGGAAAACAAAAACAATTGCGTGTGGTCTTTATTAATTTGGAAAAGGGCTAACGAAGTGCCACATTAGGAAGTATGAGAAGTCTGAGGAAGAGAGAAGCGCCAGAGAAGTACCTAAGGATAATCCAAGTATGTATGCAGGAGCTGCGACAAAATAAGAAGTAGTGTGGGATTAACACACCAAATCCCTGTTCGGGTTGGGTTGCGCCAGGACTCAATTTTAAGCGCGTACCTTTTCAACATTGTCATAGATGGTTATGACTCAAGATGTGAGGGATGAAGCTTCCTGGTGTATGATGTTTGCCAATAGTATTGTAATATGCAATACAAACACAGAAGAAATTGAAAAGGCGGAAGCAGGTAATTAGAGAGGTAATTAGAGAGCAGGTAATTAGCAGGCAGGCGGAAGCAGGTCTTTGGAAATAGAGACCTAACAAAATATCTCAAATTGAACGGAGAAGAAAATGGGGAAATACGGATACAAGAAGAAAGATTGAATGAAGTGAAAAATTTTAAATATTTATGTTCATCTGTTGCTGAGAATGGAAATTCGGACGTGGGAATGACACACAGAATACAAGAGGAATGGCGAAATTAGAAGAACGTATGTGGCGTTCTGTGCGACTGCAGCCCGCAGAATCACGATAAAGAATAAAGGGATGATTTGCAAAACAGTGGTTAGGCCAACAATGATTTACGGAGCAGAAACATGACCAATAAAGAAAACACTTGAAAAAAGATTGAATGTTATTGAAATGTGAATGCTACTTGTACGTTGGATGAGTGGGATAAGACGAGACAGAGTGATGAATTAAAGTAAGTGGAACAACCAAGGTTGTAGAGATATCTAAGAAGATCGAAGAAAGAAAACTACAGTGATAGGGCCATCTAATGAGAACAAACAACTTTGTAGTCAGAAGAATGATTGCAATAATAGTGGATGGAAAGAGGTAGAGGGAAACCAAGAAGGAAATGGATGGATATGATTAGGAATAACTTTAGGGAGCAAGGCCTAATAGGGGAAGAATTCCGGGAAACGGCTTTATGGAGAACATTCATCAGAAATGTCGATCCCACGTGAATGGGAAAAGACGGAGAGAAAGAAAAAGGATGAATACATTTTCCTACGAGCTACTTATAGCTTAGAACAAAAAAAAAAAAAAAAAAAAAAAAAAAAAAAAAACACTTAAGAATAGCACCTTACAGGCGCTTTGAGAATAAAATATAAGTGTTTGTAAGTAGATTGATCTACGTCAACTGAAAGTGGTATATTGCAATCATAAACGTGCGCGCGCCAACAAATGAAGTAGAAAATGACGTTAAAGATACCTTGCAGGAAGAACTGGAGCGTGTTTTTCACGAAATACAGCACGAAATTATCATAGGTGACGTCAGCACGAAGATGAGTTATGTGAAGAAGAAATATTTCAATTAACAGTCGGTAAAGTTTGTACGAAGGAAATGAAAAATAATGAAATAAGTAAGTTTTTTCATCTTTCAAATATAGGGTAATCAAATGTACTTTTCAGGCATAAAGGATACACACAAGTACAGTTTCCGGATGTACAGAAATCAGATCGAACGATTCTAGTATATCAACGGTGGCACACGAACATTGTAGGTGTGTACTCGTGATGAGAAACACCCTGTATCGACAGTGATTACAAGATTCTTTTGTTGAATTTGAAGTTATACAAGATGCAGCCTAGGATTAATATTAGAGAGTTAATGAGGCGAAACAAATATGATGGAATATGGGAAAGCATCTGTGTAATTCAAAAAATATAAAAATGTAAATTTTTAAAAAAACGAGAAAAATAAAGGACATGTAAGGGAAATGGAAAATTAGTCACAGTTCGATTATGAATGGAAAGACATGAAAGAAAAAGAAAAAAGGAGAAGGTTACAGTGGCATCAAAATCCGAACAACAAACATAGAAACATATAATAATGAGAAACATGAAGTCACCCTATCTTCGGGAAACTTATACCTGAACGAATAGAAAGATATTGTAAACAAGTCTGTTGGAAATCTATAGTAAGGCAGTAATGGATTCAGAAAGGCGTACCATCCCAGGTTTAATATAATAGAGAAAGGAAACATTTTGGCTGATATGTTAAGTATTTTAAGATAGATAGGTAGGTGGTAATATGTCGATATGCTGTTAAATGTCCACAAGCGGAAAGGGATCGAAGTGAAGATGCAAAGAAAGTCGATCTTTTTGAGTGGAGGCTATTTGCCATAAGAAGTTGACTTAAATAAAATAATAAAATAAAATAAAATTTCTGCTTTTATTTTTATTTTTGTGATTTTCTTTTTCAAGTCCCACTTTCATTCCCGTATAGTGGATTCTGCAATTAAAGAAAATCCGTTTACGACTATCAATACTTGTGAACCCTATGTTCAGGCTGGAACTGGCTATTTTGATTAGTTTTAAAACTGACATGAGTTAGCAAGTGTACGTTATGCAACCCACCATAGCACAGGTATCGTTTTAGTTGCCTAACTATCTTGTCAAATGCCTGGAAGTTTTATGTTTTGTCATGTGTTTTACTGGTTGTCTAAATTCAAACTGCCAGACAAAAAAAAAAAAAAATCATGCTTTGGTATAAAATTTCTCGTATATCTTGTTCTATTCGGAGAACATTTCATTCTGAGTATAAGATATTGCATTAAAATCTAATATGGATTCAGGTTACAAAAGTAAAGCCATTTACTGCTATTGTGGATATGATGTTGGTTTAACACGATATAAGATTTCATTATTCACAGAATTCCTTCTTTCTTTTTCTATTGTATCGGTTGAAAATGGTTGAAACAAGAAACTTTTGTTGTTTTCTGGGAAACTTTTTAACTTTCTTACCCTCAAATACTAACAGCCTCAATAAGTATTATACTGTGTACATAGTTGTAATGAAGTTTTATTTTTATTTGTAAATTTTAAATAATAATATTGAACCACGAAACAGTTACACTTCCAGAACAGTTTTAGTTAACTTATTACACCTTCTACTAACGCTTTTCTGTGTGTGTGTGCCATTGAATACTCTTAAGAGATCTACAAAATACAACAGTTAATTGGAAATAGAAAACCCACTACATCCACCTTGATTTCGTCTTTTTCTTTTTCTTTCCTATCGAATGAACTATTTTTCTAATGATATTTTTTCAATATACAGTATGTGTTGTAATGGGAAAAGAAAGTTGAACATATTGTTATTTCTTTGTTTAAACTGAAGTATTTGAAAAAGACCAAAATTTCCCAGACAAAGAAACAGTGGAAGAATATCTGTTTTCCCATGTTTAAAAAAAAAAAAAAAAAAAAAAAAAAAAAAAAAAAAAAAAAAAAAAAAAAAAACTTCGATGCTTAGCATCTCAAGACTGAAATACAAACAGAACCCTTAGTTGAGAGCTCTTCTTCATGTAGTTGCATTGACGATTGTAGTTTGTTGTTGCGTTTCATGGATGAAATTTGAGCACAGAATTACTGATAATCACAATATTCAGCTGGAGAATGAAATCGCCTAATACATTATTGTGGTGTGCAAATGTATATTCATTTATGTGTAAAATGAAATAAACATGATGTAATTGTATAAGATGTAGAGCTACTATGAACAGCATAACGTATATGATGTGATAAAAGTACTGGAAACAGAAAGAAAAGAGAGATTATATTCGACGATCATTTATTAGTTTCAAAAGTTGAAGTATGTGCACTTTTAAAAATTAAAATTATGCTATTAACAATAAGTTGGTTACTTACCAATATATCCTCCCGTGGGAAAACTAAATATTTTCCTAGGTAAAATCTGGCTACCTACCTTTGATATTTTTGAATCTGGCAGTAGTGACGTAACATAGACACCGTGCTTCTTCTAACTCAAATGCCACCGTGCTTTCTTTCTTTCTATTGGCAAATAACTATTTTTTTGTTAATTTGAATCATCCTCTCGTACGCCTATATAATTTTAAAATTATACTAACTGAAGCATCCAAACGTTTCAGTAGCCTCTTGTTATCATCTTCATTCATGTATTGAGAAAGAAATACGCTCCTTAAATTGATCAGAGTATGTAGTTCTATAAGGAGCCGTACTTTTTTATTTTTGTTTTTTAAAAAAGAAAATACACAAATCAAGAAGATACCATGGTGTCAATTTGACGTCAACGTTTGGGCGCTTTAACTAGTATAATTTCAGTTTTTAACTAAGTGTATATGCTTATTGTTTCATTTTCAGTGTTGTAAATAGTGGAACGCCTTCTATGTAAATTTCATTAAAGAGAAGGTTCACAAAGCTTCTTTGGCTCACAAAACATAAAACTAAATGAAGAAATGTAACAAAAGAGAAAGAAAAAGAAAACTCATTGTACTAGCAAGTATGCCAAAAAATATATTTGGAATTCACGTGGAATAATTTGAAATTTGCGGTATTAATATTTTCAGAACAAGTGGTTATGTATATATGTTTTCTTTTGTTTTCAGGATCAATTGCTTGTGTGGTTGTTGCAGTACATGAAAAAAGAGAACATTGGAGTAGATCATCGGGATCATAGTGGGAATACGCCTCTTCATTTAGCGGCCAGAGCTGGGAAGTTGTCAGCGTGTTGTTTACTTTTGTCACATGGTGCTAGCATTTCTCTTAAGGTATATATACTTTCTGTAACTTCTCCAGCCTGTTAGAAGGATATTACAGTTCTAATCTTAAGTGAACATTAAGATGTTAGGCACATATTTTTCATTGCCATTGTTAGTATCATATTTCAAACACTTGAGTTCAGCATTTGAGGCCACCTTCTTTGATCATACGTACTTGAAAATTAGAATATTTTATTATAGAATATTTTATAGAATACATTATAGAATATAGAATATTTATATATTATACATTATACATTATAGAATATTTTATTGTAAGATAGAATGTAATTGAAAACAAGGTAGACTTTCTATATTGCCTTGCAAACGCATAAGTCTTTCTTCTCATACTCACATAATTGTTTGTAATATAGGGAGGTTGATTCATTTACATCGAGCCGAAGTAAAGGTGCAACTGCACACTCTTATATAAACCCATCGCCGTTAAATTGCCACGATGCAACCAACAGTATCTCGTTAGTCACGTAATAGAGCAGTGGGGGTCCTTGTAGTCCGATGCAGCCGAAACTGAACGATTCTTTGAGAAGTTTATTTTTGCTATTTCCCACGCGAAGTTCACGGCATCGCGCGTCGTTGAAATGTGTCACGTGCGTAATTTTCGGTAAGTCGTGCCATCGTGAGTCATATTATACGAAAATACGCGGCTCAGAGTCCTGGGCCCACCACACCGACGTGAGCTGCTAGAACCTTTTCCCAAAAGTGTTAATGATTGTGGCCGGCTTCTCGTACAAGGACGCATTGCGTCTCCAAAAGTTGAAGCGAAACGTCAAAATCAATTCTGCGTACTACTGCACTCATGTCCTGACAGAAATCTACCAACATGAAATCTCAGCACTGTACCAACAGAACATGAACCAGGTTGAACTGTACCAAGATAAGGCATCCAACGACATAGCGAAAAAATCACCGTATAGAATCATTAGGCAGTTCCATTCTTTGACACATGTCAAGTATCCAGATGCCAGCCCAATGGACTACTGTGCTTTCGGACTCCTCAAGCGATGCCTGTCCCATCGTTGAATCCGTACCGTCACCGGACTGTGTAAAGCCTGTAAAGAGGAGTGGGATGGAATATCTATGGTCCAACTGCAACACAGTCTCCTGCAATAGAGAGTTCGATGCCGGTAATAGTCAGTAGAGGTGGCATGCAGATCGAACACAACCGGTGATGGAAACACGGCATTTTCCAGGTAAATGGCTTATTCAAATTCGGCTTAATATAAATGAATCAACCTCTGTAGAATAAAAGTGTATCCATTTGTTTTATCTTATCCAGAGAAATATATATTATTCAATGGCATACTGTTGTGTTTTCACTGTTGCATTCAATACTGTTGTGTTTTTTTAAAAAATCCCCAGAGTAATGAACAATATTAATGAAGGACGAGTATAATATAGAAACTTCTGCTTCACATAAACAGGAAAAATGTTATCCTTCCAAATTACAAAATGGGACAACTATAAATCGAAATTTACCTGCTCAAATCAATCCTCTGGTAATGGACATTTTGTTTGAAATTCTTGTCGTAAATTATTATTTGTTTTGAGTAACCCACAATTCGTTTGTGTTCACTTTGGTTATCACTATTTCTTGTATCATGTAACAAATATCTTAGGATTAAATTGAAATGCTGGCTCTGTAATATAATTTTGAAGCTTCAAAATTCTATGGAAAAATATGCTTGATATAAGCTTTATTTATATCATTTCCAATTGATTGCTCTGTTCCGTCTCATATGGCTTGCTGGCCCTATTCTTGGTAAATAAGGGAACAAGGAACAAACAGGAAAATTGGCATTGATAAAAATAGTGGTGACAAGCAACGAACGTTCATGGCATAGTTAAGGGTTAATGGATTTATGACTACTTGTACAGGCCTGCACATCCTTCTACCTCATTCGTCCCCTCTGCTCAACATGTTTGTCTTGCCATTTCTTGATTCTGAAAGCGTTCTCCTACGTTATACATCAATCAGTTGAAAAGGACTAATTTATTTGATCATAGAATATGGCTCATCCATAGCTAAATTTTAAAGTGATGTATTTACCAGTATAACAAGTAGATAATAAATTCCGTACGGAATAATTTAGTAAATAAACAAATTATTGGATATTAAAAAATGCACACGTAATTTTGTTACATACACGAATTTGTAGCTTAAAATTAAATTAAACATTCTAGCATAAAACACTTTCGCAATCACATATTACTTATAGTCAGTTAAGTCTTTCGTTTGAATGTGTTCGCCTCAATAATAAAATAAATTGAATTACGCAAACTTAAGTGTTGCACGAATATCATATAAAGACTAGTACGAATGCCCAACGTAACCTGATGCTGTTTCTCTGGCTGTTCAATATTTTCTAGACAACTCTATAGCATGATTATGAACACTCGAAAAATTATACTAAGCGCATTGACTGGGTTCCCACCGACCTGAAAACCCTGGAACATCAGAGAGTTCAACTAACTCGTAAAAATTCCTGGAGAAGTCACGGAATTTCATGAAAAGTTAAAAAAATCTGGAAAAGTCAGGGAATTTCGAGTATGAATTTTTACTACTCAGAGGAAACGTATTTCTCTTTTGGTCTTACCCAGCTATTTCATAAGAGATATTTTATAAAATAAGCTAGTTTGTTTTGCAAAATCTCTCCTTACATACATACTATATAATACATGAACATGCACAGTGGAGAGAAACTTCCGTGTCGTGAAAAAATATAGTTGCTTTTTTACTTATATATAGATTTGGAAATTTTTAAATGGTGACCTGGAAAACCTGAAAATGTCAGGGAATTCGTGCTAACAAAATTATTACGAAACGTGATTTAGTTTTCTCAGCTAATTATCGGTAAGTGTACAGAGTAGAATGCTCACAATTCGGAAATACATGTGAAAAACAGAAGAACAAGGAAGAAGAAGAAGTTAAAAAGTAGTATAAAATAACGTTCGTTAGTATAATTGTAGATGCTCCAAGATACATGTTCAATATAGAAAAGGAAATCACCTTACATCCGGTCCTTTTGTATTCCTGCTAAAACTTCGTACTTCTATATTTCGGCTCACATTGGGGACATGATAGCGAACACTCCTACCACAAACTTGAAAAAATCACTGAGACATTATGAAGTTTTTAGTCCTGTAATAACAAAACACTCCAAGTGTTCAATAAGTACTAAAAACATTTAACATTTTACAGTTTGAACTATGCTCATTCATTTTTAAGTTGTAAAGTATATTCATGGAAAGATTTGTCTTGTTTAAAATATTTTCACTTCTCATTAATTTTTTCATGGTGTGTGTTGTTCTCTTGGAATAGTCCAGTTTTGTCTTGTCACATATGTACAAAATTTGATTTAATTATTAAAATGATATTTTTGTGTTTCCTTTACAGGATTGTTACAGTACATAGTTTCTCCCAACAAGACGAAAGTGATCAACAAGTGGGTTTCATTACCACTTTACTCGGGAGTTTCTGAAAAAACAAAAGAAAAAGAAAAGAAAGAAAAGAATAAAGTAAAGTTGGCTGTTTTTTTGGAATTAAATTTTCGGTGTACAGTGAGTTCTACATAGGAACATCTCAACGAGGATGAAAGAACACATCAGGGGTGCAAAAGAAGAGCAATTTCCTATGTCAGAACATTTAAAGCACTTGTAGGAATCAGGACATGTCATAAATAAGAGTTGATGTACTACACTCATGCTCCAACAACATTGAAAGGAATGTATTTGTATCGTTGTTTTCATTCACACAAGAAATTCTAAACTTCACGCGGAGGGGGAAAATTTTGGGATCACCGATGGAACTGCATAATCAAGAACTAAATGAACGGCTTGTTAAGGACAAAATACATTTTGTACATATGTATATAGGGTTTTATTTAAATTGTAAAAGAAGTCATACATTACTATATTCTGGCAACAATGTTCTGTGTTCAACAAGCATCCGTAATTATACTGTGACAATCCTGTAAAAGACAGAAATATCATTTTAATAACTAAAACAATAACATAAGTGAACAGAGAGAACTGGATTATTCCAAGGGAATAACACAGACTGTAGATCAAGTTAATGAGAAGTGAAAATATCTTAAGCACGACAAATCTTTCCAAGAATGCATTTTACCTCTGAAAAATGAATTTACATAGTTCGAACTATTAAGTATTAAATATTTTTAACGCTTCTCAAACATTTGGAGGATATCGTTAGTGCAGGATTATAAACTACATAATGTCTTATTGATTTCTTCAAGTTTGCGGTAGTGAGTTCCTTTCCAATCTTCGTTAGTATTTTAATTTTTGAAATGAGAAAAGGAAGAAAATAATATCGACAAAGAAGCAATTCAAACCAACAAATTATACTCAGAAATGAAGATAATTACTATATTGTATAGGTTATTCTTCACTAAAAAAAAAAAAAAAAAAAAAAAAAAAAAAAAAAAAAAAAAAAAAAAAAAAACCAACTTTAAACTCTAATTCCACTGTTAAGGTACTGACGACCATGTAAAGAAAACTCAGAAGTTTAGTACAATAAACAAGATATGGAACATACACTATGAATATTTCTAAACATTATGCTTTGTGCGAAACGTTACAAAATGATATTGTGTTTGCAGCATTTGTTTCTCTCTACGGCATAACACAGGCACTCTTTCCGTACGAGAAATGTTTTTGTACTTCTGTGTCGTATAATTATTCAATTTTTCACAGAAACTTGTACTAATGTTTTTAAATTTATTTTTCTTGTCCTTTTATGCGTGATAATGGCTGTTATGTGAGCACTTGATATATATTGGGAACCACATTTCTTTAATCTAGAAGTAAATAAATAAAAAGCTGAAACATATCTTTAATTATTTTAAATTAAAAATCCAAATATCGAATTTCATGTCTCAAACCTTAAAAAATTCCGAGATATGGACATCTTGTAATAATAATAATAATAGTAATTCCCACGTTATTTCCTCATTTTCTTTTCTTCTCCTCTACGTCAAATATTAAAAAAAAAAAAGACAAACATGCGTCTTATGATTTTAAATAAGAAGTTCATATACCAAATTTCATGTCTCTAATCTTGAGGGGTTCAGAAATATGAACATTTTAAGGTAATAAATTCCACTTCTCTTTCTCCCCTTCCCCGTCGAATTTCCTAAAATTCTTTCTTGGTGATACCTTATATCACAAATCCTATGTCCAGTCCAAATTTCAACTTTCTAGCTTAAACGGTTTGGCCTGGGCGTTGATCAATTAATCAGTCAGTCAGGATTTCTTCTCTTATATATAGAGATTATCAGGGTTCCCTCTCATCCAAGAAAACCTGGAAATGTCCTTGAATTGATTTTGTCCGGGAAACATCCTGGAAATGTCCTTGAAAATGCATTTCTGTCCTTGAAATTTACAGAAATACTGAATGTCAGATTTTTCATAATTATAATGAAGAGTTTAATTGATTGCTATTTTTGTTTGCTATTCCTGGTTTTGCGCTGAATAATAATTTGTCATGATCCTGCATGTATGGGTGGTTGGTGGGCTTTGTTTCTCTTAACAGGGTGGTTGGCTGGGAGAACTTCTCTCTTCTTTCATCACTAGTCTGTCAACCCATTCTTGGATGCTGTCTTCTCTATCACTACCCTCCAGAAACTGTGCCTTGTACCAGTATCAGTCCTCTATAGATTGGTGTATGATAACATTTCCCGTAAAGACCTTACTTCAATCAACATCACGAAAGAAATGCTGCATCATGCCTTCCATGCAAGGCAGCGCTATATGGCAGAACTGAAGAAAGTAAGAGCTGTTTAAAGAGAAAGTCAAGTGCAGAGCAAGAGAAAAGAGATAAGTATAGTGTACAACAGCTGCAGAGAAAGAAAAGGAAATTGATGGAAACAAGTGAAACTTTGAAGACTGAAGCAAACCAGCTTCCACATGAAGCAGAGCAGAAGTCTTACTTTACTTTATTGACAAAGTCAAATCCAATCCGTAGAGCAGCTTCGCTAAAGAAGAAAGAAATTATGTCTATAGATGAGAAGATCATAGAACTCCATACTCAGTTGAAAAACTTGTAATATAATACCTTTTTTTCCTAATTATATCTGTCACACTCTCACCTAGTGAAGATGCCATGTACGAAAAATAGGTTTTTGTTTGTAAATTTGTACGGTGCATAATTAAAATGTCACGTAGAAAGGATGAAAATACATGTGCTGGATGTGAGTGGATCGGGTGGCTATAAGGGGAGTTGGGAGGGAAAAAAAAAGCAGCACATTACGCTCCGCTTTGTGTGTTTAATTATTGTGTATTAATACTATAATTGCATTAATATTCGCTGCATAAACTACTGTACTTTTCATTTCACTATCGTGAGTTTTGAACGTTCAGTTGCAATCCTGCTAAACCATCCTGTGTCGAAATCCTGGGAAATTGGTGATTTGTCCTGGAAATATCCTGGAAATGTCCTGGAATTTTTTCGGGAAAGAGAGTGGAAACCCTGGATTATTACTACTATTATCGAATTTGCTATTTAACCACATTACTATGAACTTCATTATTTTCCAAAAATACGTATCATCCAAACTTTACTAACTTTTACCGTATTCACAGTTGTATAAACATTTAATTTATTACAATTTGTAGCACTTGAAACATTTGTAACGTTGGGGCAGTTGAGTTGAGCTGCAATGGAAGTTTCCAATAACCAACCAATAAAAGAGCTCTAATAGTACATATCTATTTATAGAACAACGTATGCAATCAAGTTCGTTGAATGTATAAAAGCACACTATGTCTGCACTCATACATGTACTGCTGCTTACGAAATAGTAATAATAAATAAATAAATAAACTATAAATTGTGAAACTAATAGTTTCAGTACTGTTTATTTTCAGAATGACATCGGGTATAAAGCGTATGATTTTGCCAACATGTGTGGCCATGTGGCTTGTGCTCAATATCTTCTTCTGTACGAAGCGGCCTTGGGAATCGCCTCTGACTTTGTGCATATGGAGACTGATGCCGAAATCTTACGTACAGAGAATTCTGAACTAAAAGGATACTTCAGGTAAGGAATTTTAACTTTCTTAATTGATTCAAAGAGAACTTTCAAGGATCTTATTTATTACAAGTAAAATAAATAAGTAGATAAATAAATAAATTAATTAAAAGTAAAATTGACCCACAGGAACATTTATGTATCCAGCTTGGTAAAACGTAATTTATACCCGTTCTATATATATATATATATATATATATATATATATATATATATATATATATATATATAGATAGATAGATAGATAGATAGATAGATAGATAGATAGATATACAAGCAAAAACATTTTGATAAATTTGTTCGTAGATTACAGTAAGGACACAATCACCCTGTAACAATGTTTATCTTAAGCTGACTGGTATTAACTTAGTCACTTACTTCACGAAATTCGAAGACATATTTTTCCTTGACTTAAAAACTATACCTGTACAGGTTCATCCCACATTTCAGTTGACGTACAGGGCTCTCGGATTGTTGGAGGAAGATCAATGTTGGAACCATACTTTGGACAAAAATTCAATATCCAAAATACCTCGAGGCTCAGAGAACTTTTTCGCCATCTTGCTAGTTTTCTGTCAACTGTCAGATTCAGTGCTTCTGTGAGCGAAATACAAAGGGATGTTAAAAGACAATTTATGATAAAATTTCAGTGATTGAATACGAGAACTTGTATGACTATGGTCTATAACAACTACTTGATCGTACTGGGGAATATCGTACTATCAGACCAACCACTGTAATCAGTATGACATGCCACAGTGATGTGGTCGCGTGAGAATACCATTATTATTGATTACATTAGGGAAGTATCGTATGATACTAATGAGCTTTCCAAAACAATTTTTAAAAACTATCCCCTTCTCAACGATGACCAGAAAAAGGTTTATGATGAAATAGTTAGAATATCAATTTAGGAAGTGGTCAGCCATTTTTCTTGGATGCTCGTGGAGGTTCTGGCAATACCTCTCTAATGAGTCTGTTACTTGCAAAAGTTAGGAGTGGGAAAAATATTCCCACTGCTGTTGCTTTTCTGGAATAGCAGAGATTCTGTTAGTGACAAGACTGCTCACACTATGCTCAAATTACCTCTCATTTAAGCTTTGTGGAAAATACTGTGTGTAACATCTCAAAGCAAAGTTATATGGCTTATAGTCTTTGATAGCGTAAACTCATTGTTTGGGTGGATGTGTAATGTCTCACAAGCGAGGAAAAGAAAGAATGGATCTAATGTTAGAAGATATACGAAGCTGCAGTAAATTAATGGAAAGGCTAACTGTTTTTCTCCGACGATTTCAGGCAAACATTACATGTCGTGTTAAGGGAATTAATGCTGACCAAGTTAAAGCGTACTTGAAATCGTCATATTTATGGCCATAAATCAAAATAGTCTTCTGTTGAAACATGAGAATATATTTGAATAGTTATTTAGAGACAAAATAGTTTTCGGGGCTACTTTCAAAATTTGGAGATGAGAAGTTAAAAGATAATGAGGGAAAAACCGATATTTCACACAGTTTTTGTCAAATAGTGAATAACTTGAAGGCGTTGTTTGACAGATATACCCTAATCTGGAAACATACAGAATAAACTGGTATTCTGGCTGAAAGAACGGATCATTAAAAAAAAAAAAAAAAAAAAAAAAAAAAAAAAACCGACAGAGCTACAGAAATCAGCCATTTTCTCTTACAGAATATTACTGTTTTTGGAAACACGTATAAGTCCATAGATTCAGAGTGGAAGTGGAACATACGGTGTACTATCCTATTAAGTTTTTGCACACTCGCAGTCCTTGTATTCTTCCTCATATCTTTACTTAAAAAATATAATTTCTTGTTATACTTCTAAGCAATTTGAATCCTCCAAAATTACGCAATAGAACCAGGGTGCAGCTATATTTCCTCCATTCGAACGTGATAGAGGCCACATTCATCACTGGTCGTGGGGAGGGAGAAGCAGTCACATTCCTCTCATTCCATTATACAAGAGATTAGTTTCCTGTGAAAATTCGTTTTGCAACTACTATATCAATACTCAGGATCAGTCGTAGGAGGCTGGTGTAGACTGAAGAGATGGTTGCTTTATTCATGGCCAGGTATACTAGCATGTTCCAGAGTAAACTCGCCTCATAGCCTGTTAATTCTACAGAAAAAAAAAGTTGCATAGTCAAACAATATTAAGTATAGATTGGAGTTGTCATTTCTTCTACCTTCAACCTATATTCATATTGTTTCTGACTTACATAAAGAAGTACTTACTTAGTATTAATAAGACAAAACTGCTTTGATCATTTGTTCTATTAATACTGTAGAATATTTCCTAAGCTATAATGAACAAGATAGAAGTACTTACTATATAAAAAATATATTATTTAAAAAAAATTTTCAGCTTAATTAGTAGGCACTGTTGTAGTGCAGTACTTCCTTTCTGACAGCCCTTTTAACAGTGGGCACTTGTGTTAGTCCCTTATATTTTAATGATACTAGCATTTAACGTAATCAATAGTCTTAACTTTGTTTATTTATTTTTTAAGTTTGTTGATAGCATCGAAATATAACAAATAATGAAATCTTAATTCAAAATATATTGCAGTAAATTTGCTCGATTGGAGCTTGAGAACAAAAGATCGATTTCAAATCTATTGGAAAATTAACCCTGAACCTTATCTTTCATGTGTGACACATTGCTGACAGAATTTAAGGCAAGCTTCATTTACAGGATTCATAGAAATTAATTGAAATAATTCTGTTTTAGGTTTGTTATTGTTATCTTTTCAGTATATTCAAACAAATATTTTGTTTCTATCTATTTCATATCTAATTAATATCTTATTCCGTAATTAGGGATGTATTGTCAATTGGAAAGAGATTTGCCAAAGAAAGGGACGAAATGTGCCGCGAACTGGGAAGATTTCATGAAGAAATCATCGAACTTCATGACAAGATGATCATGGAGATGCAGGTGTTGTACAAAGAAAATTCAATGCTCAGGGAGAAACTTAATGGCGGAAGAAAAGGAAGCCAGCAAGAGTAAGTCATTTCCTTTCTCATTTTAGATTCTGTTTAACAATATTATTCAATTTTATTTATTTATTTGTTAAATTTATATCATGATTGTGAAATTAGATATAGCATCGTAATATTGCATTAATGATTACAATGTAAATATCTAATTACATTTTTCACTTAATAACTTTCAACCAGTGTGGTATTATTGCCCTCGCAACTGGCGATGCGAACGTACAAAAGTCCCTGCAATTAGGAATGGGAACCTACAAAAGTCCCTGCTACTGTCAATGAGAGATCAGTTACTTGAATAGTAAATCATTATTTCTTTAATCAAAGACGGATTTACCTGTTGAATGGGCATTTATGTATAGTTTAAACTAAACTAACTAACTAACTAACTCTATGGCCTATGGAACCCGGAGGTTCAGTGCCGCGTTCACAAAAGCTCTCCACTGACTTCTATCCTTAGCTAATTCCATCCAGTTTCTACTTTGTATTCCTATCTCTATGAGATCCATCTTAATATTATCCTCCCATCTGCGCCTAGGTCTTCCTAATGGTCGTTTTCCTATGGGTCTACCAGTCAAGACTTTGAAAGCGTTTCTACTTTCTTCCATTCTAGCTACATGACCTGCCCACCTAAGCCTCCTAGACTTGACAACCCTAACAATGTTGGGTAAACCGTATAAACTATGGAGTTCCTCGTTATGAAGCTTCCGCCATTCCCCATTCTCGTTCCTCTTGGGTCCGAATATTCTTCTCAGGATCCTGTTCTCAAATACTTTCAGTCTATGTTCTTCCCTCAGAGTAAGCGACCATGTTTCGCAACCATACAGAACAACAGGCATGATTATCGTTTTATATATTTTAAGCTTCAAATTCCTCGACAGAATTCGCGACGACAAGAGATTTTGAACCGAATAGTATAGTTTAAATAGTAAATTATTATTATAAATGGACTATCTCAATTTCACAATAACAGTTTCCTTATTCCTTCGTAGATTTAGAATATCAACAGAGTATTTTATACAATAGATGTATCCTTCATGACGACCATATTCAAGCTTAGAACAATACTACACCGGTGACGTGTTAACCCTCTCATGGAAGCAAAATTAATTGGAATTGGACTAGATCGTTTGATCGTTGTTAGATCGCGTTTGATTGCCAACAATTAGCATTTTATCGCCACGTGTAGTGACGTAGTGTGTATAATTTTGTAGGGAGAGCTAACAAGTTAACCTGTTTGCCTCCCCCCCATAGAAGCGAAATTTGATCGAAAGTGGATCAAACCGTTTGATTGTTGTTTGATCGCCAGCTATTAGAATTTGATCGCCACACGTAGTGACGAAATACGCATAATTTTATAGGAGGACTAACAAGTTAACCTGTTAACTAAATTGGAGCAAAATTGATCGAAATGAGGCCAGATTATCTGATCGTCGTTTGATCGTTAACAGTCAGAGTTTGATGACCACGCACAGTAACATAATAAGCATAAATTTGTATGAGGGTTAACAAGTTATTTAGTAAACCACACTGGAATCAAAATTGATCGGAATCGAACCAGATCATTTGCTTGTTGTTTGATCGTCAACAACTAACGTTTGGTCACCACCCGTAGTGACGTAATACGCACAATTTTGTAAGGAGTGCTAACAAAGTTAACTTGTTAGCCCCCATGGAAGAAACATTGATCGAAATTAGGCCAGGTCGTTTGATTCTCATTTGATCACGTTTGATCGTCAACAATCAACGTTTGTTTGCTACGCGTAGTTACATAATACGCATAATTTACAGAAAGCTAACAAAGTTAACTAGTTCGACCCCATGGAAGTAAAATTGATTGAAATTAGGCCAGATCGTTTCATTGTCGTTTGATAGCGATGGATCTCCAACAACCATCGTTTGATCACCACGCGTAGTGATGTAATACGCATATTTTATAGGATACGTTAAAAACATAATCTGTTCGCCCCACGAAAGCAAAATCGATCGGAATTGAGCTAGATCGTTTGTTCGCATTTGATCGTCAACAATCAGCGTTTGGTCACCACGTGTAGTGGCGTAATATGCATAATGTGTAGAAAATTAACAGTTAACCTATTAGTTCCCCATGGAAACAAAATTGATCAAAATGAGGTAAGATCGTTTGGTCGTCCGTTGATCGCGTTTAATCACCACGCGTAGTGACCTATCACGCATAATTTTGTAGGAGGTTAACACTTAAGCTGTTAGCACCGTCTATGGAAGCAAAATTGATTGAAATTAGGCCAGTTCACTTGATTGTCGTGTGATAGTCAACAATCATCATTTGATCGCTGTAGTAAGGCAATGCGCACAGTTTATTAGGGGGCTAACAAATTAAGTTATTAGACCTCCCCCATAATGGAAGGAAATTTGATTGAAAGTGGACCAAGTCGTTTCATTGTCGTTTGGTTGTTTTTGATCGGCACGTATAATGACGTAATGCGCAAAACTTTTTAGAGGGTTAACACTTTAACACGTTAGGCTCCACGGAAGCAGAATTGATTAGATTTGGACTCGTACGTGTAGCGACGTAATATGCATAATTCAAAGGAGGTTTCTGTGCATCTGGAATTTCCAATGTGTTTTTTAATTTGTACTTTATTTATTGTAATTTTCATTTTCTTTCAATAAACTTTTAATGTGTTGGTGCCCATAGAAGAAAAATTAATCGAAATTGAGCTAGTTCATTTGATCACTTTTGAACACCAATAATCATCCTTTGATATCCAGACACAGTGACGCAATCTGCATAATTTTGTAGAGGTTAGCAACTTAGGTTATACCTATGTTATACTTACATTATACCTATGTTATATGGTATTGTAAATATGATGTATGATTATGATCTAGCAATGTTGTGAACTAACCAGAATATGATTACTTTTAGCGACAAAGATCTTACTTTTTCGTTTGATTTAATTTAAAAGTCATTCCTTAATTTATACTATAAATACAATTCAGTTATTGTGGTTATTTCTGTAGCTCATAAGTTTTTTTCTTCTATCGAAATAACTATCAATGCGCAGAACAGTAAAAAGGAAGAAATTGTTACAGCTAAAATAACACTCTAACAAATTCTCGATCTGAACTGCTATATTAGATCCAGAAGTGTATTAATTATCTGTATCTATTGGCAGACGCCAGATCAAGCTGATATATAGCTTTACCAAATATGACATCATTCTACGACATAGGGCTCGTTTATATTTGCTCCGTATTAGTTACCCATTTACAAGATAGAGACTTAAATTATCACTATAATAGAACCACATTCAAAATATCAGCACTAAGCACATTTTAAAAAAATAAAACTATGTTTTGTTTATAAATAAAACAGCAGTCATTTTAAATATTTTCGTAATTTAATTTGCTAGCCTTTAATTTGTATAGTGAGGCCTCGGATGATTTGAAGTGGAATTTCGTGTGCACTAATCCTGATTGCCACCTATATCATACAAAAAACTATTAAAAAAAAAAAATCTTAAAATAATCAAGATTAACTGATGAAATACATCAGTTGTTGATGAAGTAGACAGTCGGTCCAGACAATGATTGCTATTGTCTCGAAATATAAGAATTGTGTCACAGTGTATAGAAATAAGTACTTTATACTTAGACAAGGTCATGAAAGGAACTGTTCTGCGTTCTAGTCTTTTATTCGGGAGATCTGCGTGATTCGCATTTCATGCTGTGTGTCTTGGGTATCACATCTAACATTATCTTGATGCTAAAAATGAAGGTTTAATTTTATATGAACGAAATTTCATGTTATATGAACATTTAATTAGGTTTTACTTGGATATAATGTTGCATCTACAAAGCTTTTTCGTTTCAGACAAAGCATAGATGAGACTATAGAGCTATGCAACAATCTCCATGATGGCTGGCAGTCGCAGTATCGAAGTTGGTTTTCCAGTAACTTAGCTGATATGGAACATAAACTTCTTGTATCAGAAGAAGGCTGGAAACGACTCCGAAATAACAGCAACAAAAATGTCTTCAATGCAAAGGAACCCCTTGAAATTCTTCAGTAAGTAATAAAAATATGTTTCCAGCTCTTGCTAATAATGTTTTTACGCAATACTGTTTTATACTTTAAGTGTTAATTGAAACTGATAAAGACTAGGTTTGCGTTGAATATAAGGTGGTCATTGATTGTAGATTTAATTGACTTTTCATGCATTATCTATGTAGATTCAAGAAACTAATATCATTAGAGTCGTGGGGCATTTTAAGAACATTCCTGAATATACTATTCCGTTAATGTTTATGGTTTATGGAAGGGAGTTAAGATTAGTAGCTATATTTCTTACCAGCAATGTAACTATTACTTTGTTTCAAGGCAAGTCCCAAAGTACTAGTATGAAGTATTATTATTATTTTCGCATTTGTCTCGTTTTTTGAGGTTATTAACTGTCGGTCTAAAAATTATTGCGAAACATAGAATTAACCTTGGTTTTAATAGTTTATGTATTTTAAGCGTTATTTCAGTTGTTGAATGGGTGAAAAACTGTAATGATATAAACGTATATTTTCGTTTTAATTATCTACAATGAGTGACACTACACCGCAATATTGAATATGGTAAAATATTTGAAACGAGGAGGTCCAAAAGTTAATTTATCATGTAGTTAATCAAGTTTTTAGCAAGAAGAACATTTGTCTTTTCCCTGAAAAAGAAGTAAAATTTGTATGCCTTAACTTATTAAATCGTTAGGTCAGTTAAATTAAAATTCTATAATTAGTAACTTTGTTATTTATGCTACTTTCCCAGTTTCTAATGAGAGAATTTGAAGAAAAAGGTTAGTATATTATCAACGACATTTGTCTTTTGCGCTATACACAAATATAGATTCGAAATAAGTTTATTTCATTATTGTACAAAGTTTTCGGTGGAAGGGACAGGTTTTTTTCGTTTAATATGAAAAATAATTAATGTCTAATGTAATGGTCTCTTCGAAATACACCAAAACAAAACAGTTTATGTTGAGGACTAAGTTGTTAGAATCTCCAATATCCAATCTGAAGACATCTGTATCTCTGTAGGTGAAAATATTACGGTGATTTAAAATGTCTATATTGAAGACTTATTTTCTTGGATTGTATAGGATACTGTAGTGACATAATGAAACGCAAGTTTCAACGATAATTCTTTATTTTTTCTATCTTTCGTTCTTTCTTTGTTTGTTTCTTTATACGTATTTCTTTATTCATATTAATGAATTTTCGCTTAAGAGAAATTGCAATAAATTTGTTTCTTTATAATATTTTCGAAATAACGGGATTATGGCATCAACACTTGTAAAACGTAGTGGTTAATATTTACAAAATATTGTGGTACGAAATAATGTATTCTTAAAACATTAATTAGAGTCATTCCATGGCGTATGAAATCCAAAATTTCTTCGAAAATTTGCGCCATTGAATCCTGTATATTTCAAGTGTTATTACTCTCGTTCCTAATATCGTGCTTTATATTATCCTTCCAACTAAAACTGTATACAGTCAGCACTTCCCATGCAAGCGGCAGCGTTGTGCATATCTTAAACATCTTGATTCTACTATTCGTATGATATTTGGGATTGGCAATGAATATATACTGTATTGTAAGGTTCTTTTTTGTGTTTCTGTGTTCTTTTCTTATTGTTATCACTGGTTCATTTATCTGCTTTTGTACTACTTCATTTTCTCAAAATATTAATCCTTTAGAGACGAGTGTATGTTATGAGCTTCAATTTGCGCTTAATTGATCAAATAAGTTATTCAGTACCCAATCACGGGCTTGGAAGGCATTTAGGGCGTCCTTTTTTCGTCTCTGAAGAAAGAAGAAAGCTGTCCCTAAAGGCTCAATTTCCATAGATAAATTCGTAATATTTATCTACATCATAATTAATTAGCTAACTTAAAAAAAAAAAAAAAAAAAAATGTAACAAATACACTACATTCTCGCTTACCTGGCCTCTCAATTCTTCGATCGCCAAAACGGTTTTATTTCTTTTGTTTCTTTTATATTGTTGTCTCCACGAAGCCGTGAAGAGATGCCTTGAGGCCAAAGCTTGCGTTGACAAACATCTTTGGTAAAACAAAGAAAAAGTTGTGATATATTTCTACATGTATATACCGGGTAAATAATTCAAAATCTTGTGTGCTGTACCCTATACTATATTGCACAAGTAGTTGATTTATTTGACTTCTGTTGCTATATATTATATCCGTGACTAAATATGTGCTATTTCCAGGGATGCATAAGGCTAATTTTAGGGTACAGGCTGCGTTCATGAGATTGTTTGGAGGGGGGGGGGATAATTTTTCATTAAAAATTGTAAACCAAACTTGAGAATGGTCAATTTTAGAAGCAGACTGTTAGACTTGCGTGTGGGGAGGGAGAGAAGGTATGATTGGATCGCTCTCAAACCTTTTGGAGGATTGGCACCTTTGGTTGTGCCAGTGTGTATTAAGTTGTATTTGAAGTAACACGCAAATAAATACACATTATGTAGTGTAAAAGCAAACATTTTAAACGTTCTCAATAATCCGACATTCTCGCTAATTCAGCACCCCTCTATTCAAGATATGCCTGATTAGCAATAGTGTAATTCACTTGACCGCCAATTGTTCAAATTTCAATAGTCATTTCTATTTTCCCATTATGTTAAAAATTAGAAAACTGAATCGCGCATATAGGGGTGAACAGAAGAGTACAAAGTCACATTTTTAAGAGACTTTCCTGGTATCTAGTGGAATTCAGTTAAATTCTTCGTTAGCGTTATTGAACTGAATGATAGTACTGGTAGTTTGAGACTAGAAGGGCCTACTTGGTGAACATTTTGGCTCAGTGACAGAAAGCTTATTTTGGGTAGGAAGATTCTTGATTGGTTCCCAGACCATGTGATTTTATGATAATATCGTGTCCGTGCGGATTTTCGCAGAATTTTGTCATTTTTTTGCATCATTGTTTATTTGCATTTGTTATCCGTCAGTCATAGCTTAAGAAAAAGAATAATTGTGGAAATTTGAAAATGTCATTTTTAGAAAACTAACTTTTTGTCTCCTTCTTCAATACTGTATCTCCTCAGTGAAGTCGAAATACAGGAATACAAGAAAAGTGTGCAGAGTATGAAGACTCTTAAAATCCGTAAATGAGAAGAAGGAAAATGCTAGGAAAAATATTAGTACTAATAATGAACTGTAATTTAAGAGAATTTCTCACAGTTTTCTCGTTAAATCAGCAAAACTTTATTTAAAATGAAGTATAATACTGATAGTTCGGTAAAGAGAAAACGAGAAAACAAACATGAAGAGATCTTCCTATTATTTCGAAGAGACATTATTTAAAATTTAGGATTTTTTCTTTTACACTGTGTTGGTTTCGTTGCATTTTGTAATTGTCCTCGTATATACGTATGTTCATTGGTTACATCTTTCAGCGTAATTCTTTAGTTCATTTCTCTTTAAAATTGAATTGTAAATACATAGTTTCATTTTACCTATATTTTTCATTCTCATCTTTCCTTATAATAATCTTTTTAAACATATTTATTTATTTATTTATTTATTTATTATTTATTTATTTTTTTTTTCAGAAAACAAGTTGCTCAAATTGAAGCCCAAGTTGGTGGTCTTCAACTGGAGGTGAAAAGCCTATCTTCATCAGAAACTTCTTTGGCTAGTTGTATGTCGTCCAGTGACGATGAATTCTTAGACAATCGAGTTTGTGGTGGTACTAAAAGTGATCATAAAGATAGTATGAGTATTATTGGTGGTGGCAGCGTTGAGAGGCAGGGACGTATGCCTCTCTTAGGAGAAGAACCTTTACGTACGCGTGTTCGCAGTGTAGAGTTTGAAGACTCATTTGAAAGGAGAAAAATGTACAGTGATGTAGATTTATCTGTAGAGGAGAACTTGGACATATCCATCAGCAAGAAATACGATTTTAGTTTATTAGATTCGTTATCGAAAAGTGATACTAGTTTAAAGCTCTCCTCGTCGTTGCCCCAGAATATTACGTTAAAAACAGGTACAACAACGACCACACATGTCTTGCATACAAGCAAAACGAAAAAAGTGAAGAAGAAGAATTCGGCGTCGTCACAGAGTTGCTCAAACATTGAGAAGAAACCTACCAAAGAAGAACTACGGAAAAAATTAAAAGAACTCACCTTAACCTCTGAAAGTGGGAATGCATCAGTTCTGGAAGTTATCGAGCCTACTAGCAGTGAAGAAGATGAAAATCTGTCAAATACAGGTGTCCGATGGGATCTTCATCGTAGTATTTCAGAGAGTACAATAGACAAAGCTGGAAGAGAAAAGGCGCATTCAACAGCTCAAAGCCAAAGAAAAAGTACAGATTTAACTCAGTACTCGTCGTCGTCCAAGGATGAGCAGTGCCAACCGTTTCAAGTAGGGAAAGCAGAGCACAACATATCTAGGTTAAAATCGTTGAGTGCTTCAATTGAAGATGAATTGGAAAAAATAAGGACAAAAAAACATTCGGGTGGTGGTGGTAGTAGTAGTGTACACCAAGACTTAAAATATCATCAAAATTTAAAGTCAAAAAGTGGTGTTTCAAAAAACTTATCAACGAAAAAATCGGATGTTGAAGACGTAATCCAAGTGACTCAAACCAATGAAGGAAGGAACAATACGTCTACCCTTTTTCGTGTGAACAGTGAAGAAAAAAACGATGGTTTTTCTAGCAACGTTCTTCCGACGACTTCGTCTCAGCCAGATTTGCTAATAGGAACAAGCAAAATGTCCCGAGAAACTTACGAAGATCATGGCTACGAAGTGCTTGAGGGTTTAGGGAATAGTGGCATTCATTGTACTACTGCTTCTACTATGATATCTTCTCCCGGTGAACATATGGATGATACAGGGCTAGATTTGTCTGATCAGATGCTGGATATCGAAGAAATTCCAGAACATCAAATTTTTCCTGTAGAACTCGAGCAACAAAATCAACTTAGGGCGGATACAATTAGTACAAGTTCAGGGAAGAAACGTGGTTTTTTACAAAAGTTCTCTCTAAAAGCCAGGTGGCCTTCGAAACGGAAACCGAAAACTCCTCATAAAAGAATACAGGAAATATCTCCAGAAGATTTTAAAGAGACATATATGCATCATCGACCAGGTAGTACGGGATCTTTGATTGATGTTGAAGCTAGTCTTAAAGGGGAAGTAAGTACATCATCCAGCCAGGAGCTAAGTTCTCACTCCGATGAAGTGGCTCCGAACGCTCCTAAAGGCTCAGATTCAACTCAATCATCAGGCTCATCGAGCGAAGGCGGGGGTGGAAATAGCGGTGGTAATGGTGCACAGGGAAAGAAACAGGTATTAGGCTCACCGTCACTAGAGAATGTGGCTGCTGTTGAGAATTCAGACGGAGAAATTCGATCAAAACGTGCTTCGGTATCATCGCGACGTGAGACTTCAGTTCATTCTTCGGGAGAAGAGGGCATGAAGGAGATTAGTGATGATGGTATCTCTCCGTCTTCTCTTCTGTCCCCAACTGTGACTCCACCTCCCCCTCCGCCACGGAGAGATAAAGATCAACCTCCTCCATCTGCACAGACAACCAAAGAAACTCCTCCCCCTCCGTGCTCAAACTGTTCACCACATCTACAGTCAACAGTATTAACAAAAGAAATACCTCTACCTCGCAGACTTCCGCAACACTTAATTAAATCTAATTTGGACATTAAAGCGCACGTTGAATCTCTCAGTGTTGCTACATCGGAAGATTCTGGAATTGTTGCTCGACCATCTTCCAGTGCATCCAAGTCAGATTCATTGTCACGACCAGAATCATCTTCCTCATCATTCCCACCATTCAAGGGAGGGTTTCCGTTGCGGAAAGCGTCCTCAGTGTCAACTGATCTACTCCCTACGCCAGATTCCAGTACAGCTGGTCGTCTTTCCCCAGCGCCATCTGATGTATCCAAGACAGAGTCGGCGTTGTCACCTCCTTCACACGCATCAGATGTATCGAAAACCGAATCTACAAGGCATCTTCATCAACTGGGGAAGATTGAAGAGATGTCAGGAGCCAGTCCTTCGTCACCACCCAGCGCCAATGGAACAAAAAACCCGGTGAGGATCCTCTCCTTGAAGAAGCAGTTGGAAGTAAAAACAGCATCTATTTTGGACATAAGTATGGAAAATAAGATGAAAAACAATAAAGATAGTGGAAGTAAAGGAACAGAAAATAAGTTACAAGACGGAGATCGACAAACCAAGGTGAGTATTTTTTTTTTTTTTTTTTTTTTTTAATTTTATTTCATTAGTATATATGAATATCTCCAGAATTGGTGAAACTAATATTTAATATAATGAAAGAGAAGTGAAGTGAAGAATGAAGAAGAGAAATAACTTACGAGATATAAATTAACTAAGATTATCATCATTCTACATTTTTTACAATAATTTTTTGGGGATATTATTAACAATACAGAATTGGGTTTAGAGCGGCTAGCACAATTACTTGCTGTATGTGGTTATGAATTTTGCTTCTGGTACATATACACTTATTTAGAAACAAGAGAGAAAGGAAACTGAGGTCGTTTAAAAGTAGCAGATTGATTAATGAGCATGTTGAAGATCTTGGCTTGTTCTTTTTCCTTCTTCGTGAAAATTGGAAACAGTGTGTGGAAAAGTATCACACATTATTTTTTGATGTCAGAAGTTTATAGAAAGCCAAACCAAAACGTGTACACGAGAGGACTGTGCTAGTTAGTTTTAGGTACAAGAACCAGAACGCTTCAGATATTTTTTTTTCAGCATAGCAGTAGTTTTAGTATAGGTTGCTTTTCCTAGTTTTAGTATAGGCTTCGTCCAAGAGAACGTCTTGTATGTCCCAGAATACTGTCACTAGAACTTCGTGGTTAGAGTGAATGACTCTGAATTTATGAGAAGAAGTTAGTTGAAGTGCTTCCATATTATATACTCTTTGTTTCGGGGATGTAGAGGGACACTCAGAATTCAACATCCGTCATTTTACTCACAAAATATCATATTTTTTGTGTACCTAACGCAAGTGGTTCAAGAATGTCATCATCCTTTGGTTCTTTTTAACTTTTCGAAACTCCAATGTGTCATGGATAATATCGTATGTTGTTCCGCATGAAATCTGAATTCATTTCTGTCATAATTGACAGGCGTATTATTTCTCTGATTACTTCTTGAACTGATTCTATTCTGCATTCAATTTTCTTCTTGTGTGCAGGAAAGGATATCTTTATTCTTTAGACACAAAATTAATAGCTTTGTAAGCTTATTTATTTCTGAAAATGGGATAATTGGAATATAAAACACTATACACTAAATATAAGGCAGTTGCTATCTTTGGTATCAAAATAAGAGTGTTTTCATATCCAGTGATACTGTACTTCATAGAAGTTGTGAAGTGTTCACTAATTCCAATCTATGGAAATTTTGGTACATTATTGGAAAGAATAGAATTTTATTGCTTATTGTAATTTACGATTCTATGGAAATTTTGGCACATTATTGGAAAGAATAGAATTTTATTGCTTATTGTAATTTATGATGCAGTCCCATTGTTTATATAGGCTACCTTTAATTTATCCATATTTAATTTTAAATCTTTCGTCCTGATGTAGAACTTATAAACTGGTCTTCCTATAGGCGAGGAAGATTTGTACAAAATATTTGTTTGATGATATACTTGGATTTACTTAAATAATCCTGAGACTGCTTGGTTGTGGTTCTTAAAAGTTTCTTGATGCTAGTATCACCGTTTCTTTTCGTCATTCCTACGTAGGTTTAATCACAATCACGTATCATTTGGTAAATACCAGAGTTCATATTTGATTTTGGATTGTGACTTTTGTGTCCTGTTAGAAAATTTTCCATAGTTCTTGGTGATTTCAAAACCACATTTTTCTACAATTTTTTAATGGGAAAATTCGGGTTATAACGGGAAGAAGACCCATTTTTCCACTTTTTCGTTATCTTCATTTTTGTTGTTTTGAAGTTTTTGTCCTTTGTTGTAAACAGAACATTTTAGTTCCATTTGTCGAACGAGTATTTATTGTAACTGTTCTGGAGCCCAGCTTCGTAAACGAAATCTTGTTGTCTTTCAAAGTCGTTGTTTTGTGATACGATATATTAGACCCTGAGGAAGAAATTTATCCAAACATTTACTTCATTTATGCAGAATGCGCCGATTTTTAAAAATTTATGTAGACATCACTTGCATTCAGTTTTCTATAGATATTCGTGTGGAATTTAATGATCATCTTCGAAAAATCTATTTTGTTATTATTATTTTCTAATTCTATTGTGAAATTAATTTTAAAATGGATATTGTTAATCTCTGAAAGTAGATTCTGTATATCTTCGTCCTTTTTGTAGACCAGAAGAGAGTCATCTGTGTACTTATAATATTTAATTAGTTTACCAAACTCTCTTCAAAAAGGTTGCACTATCTCGCAATGTTGCTACTGACATCTGGTATTTGACATCATACACTTACACAGTATCTTGTTAAATTCAGTTGAAGATTTCAGTTAAACCTATATTAAATAAAATTACTTTAAAAGTAACTGCACATGAAATGAATACTTATCAAATACGATATTCTATTTTAAACATCTATGCTAGTAAACCTTATAGTCATCATATTTTAAATAAACAGAGTTATTCCACATTTATTTTGGAGAATAAGTCATTATATACTGAATTAAACCCTAATTCAGTTATTGGACAAAGTATCTATGTATATACTTTCATATTGGAATGATAATTATTACATTTCAATGAAAAATATTAATCATTCATTCTTTTTAATCACTTAAATTAACATTTATACTCAAATAAAACAACGTATAGGCCGCTGTAACTGCGAAGTAAACGCTTATCATTATTGATCAGAAAGTGAAGTCATATTTCGTAAACAAAGGAAAAAATAAAGTATTAAGTTTTAATTCCCAAAAGCAGTTGTTGAATAAATAAGGAAATGCATTCAAAATCTCGGATGAAGTAACTATTCCGTTCTATTTTGCTTCTCTTTTAGCTAATTAAGGATATGAAATTGCATTGCACATATAATTCTATTTAGAAATGAATAGGAAATGTATTTTTCTGTTACCTACGGTAACTGTGAATTTCGGATGTTTTCAGAACCTTTTTTTGCTTGAAATCTTCATATCGAAACAGATTTAAGTAATAGAATACATAATTTTATAGCAGAATTTTCCTTTTTACATATGTTATACGTTATATTTTAGTTTATTACGGATTGAAACAAATGGTGAACATTAGCTATGGTAAAGGGGAAAGCTGCGAAACAACTCCCATGGTGAAAATCATGCAGCTGTCCATGACACTAACTGAAAAATCCACATTTCATGCCTAAACTTTGGAATGTATTTGAAACTATACAATGACTATTGATTTTAAGCTTACCTGGAACTAAATTCTTTTAATTTGGTATTCGTGTACTGGTTCTACTTGCTTCTTAAGCCAATCGCAGCCACATATTTAAAAACCATTATTATGGATTTCAGATAAATAATTAACTTCTGAATGTTAATTTAGATTGAAGACCACCGAAGAACTTCTTAACTCATATAAAGAGTGTCAGTGCTTGTGGCTGACTTAATATGCAAAAATATATACATTTTAACACATTAAGGTACTTTGTGTTCTCGTTGATCTGTTAGATTGGTACTCCTACACTGAACTATTGCCCTTTCACCCACTAGAGGGGGCTTGTGTACCTAATCAGGGGGAACGCCCACTTAAACGTATGGAAGTTTATAAACAAATAGTGCAACTTCCTGTTAAATCTTATTTAGTTAATTTAGCCACAGTAAATAAAGCCTATTGAAACGTAATAAAATACTTGTTGCAAAATGTGAATGACTATCTAACTTCTTAAAATTCGATAAATTTAACTCAAATTATCAGTATTAATAAGAACTATACATGAAAAAGAAATCTTTTCATTTCATAACAGTGAAATACTATTGTTATTATTAGTTTTTATTTTAAAATAGGGAATATACTCTTTTTCGAAGGGGAGTTGGGGCAGCAAAGAAGATTGTATACTATCATTCGTTGCCTTAAACTTTTATAGTGATGAATTGAATGACTAATTTTCAGATATCGGCGTGTAACTTTAACCAACGATCATTTCAGTGGACCTGTCTCCAGCTTTTTCAGGGCGTATAATTTTGTATTTGTGTTAATACAGACTAAAAACTGTAGCGACAGAACAGTGAAACGATTGTCGGTTCAGGATTATATACATAACGTAGTACGCGAAAACCAGCAAAGTGCCGTAGATTATCGTTACTGAAATACTTAAAATTACTAGCAACATAGAAATTCAATTTGCATATCGCAATACTGTATATATTGTAATGATATTTATGTATGTTTGTCGGTATTTATTTTATTTTATAAAATAGCTTGACTAAACATCTTTATGCCAGCAAATTCAACTCTTTTATTGGTTCCAGAACTTCCTCGTGGTTATAGGGTTATAGTATTCATCTTCCGCCCAGGAGACTCGGGTTCGATGTCAAGGTCATGTTGTTCGGATCCCACTTTAGGTTATAGGTACACTCATATCCAAAATGGTTGTCGCATGTCTATAAATATTTTGTTCTAGTAATATAATTTGATAACTAATTCGCCGGGTATTTCTTATAATGTTAGTATCTGCATAATCGGCAAAGACACGTATGGGGCAAATTTCATGTCAAAAGAGCAGTAAACAAGAACAATGAAACGAAAATAAAATTTTCTTGTCATTTAGCAACATTGTATTTTACTCATTCTAATTTTCGTATTTATAATTGTTTTCCTATGAAATTTACCACAAATATACATTTCCCGATTATACACATAGTATCAGTATTAAAAGTACCTTGCAAAATCATTATCAAATTATATTCTTACAAAAAGACAGTTATAGATATGCGACAATAATTTTGGACATGAGTGTACATGTCTCATATAGCCTCGGTGTTGAACTCCCAAATCAACCAACCAACCATTCTTATTAGATCTAAAAGATACATTAGTAAAGAACTGTTTCCAATTTACATAGATTCAAGGTATCTATCTCTAAAAGAGTAAGCCCATTGATTCACTCTCACAAGAACTCTGGGCGTAGAAACTTGGAATTTGGTTAAATGCTCTCTTTGAAATTAGTCTGTGAATAAAATGGCGTTTGACAAAATACCAAGACTATTAAGAGGAGAAAGAAGGTTGAACTGTTTTCTTAATATTCACCAAACCTCCGAAACTGTTGGGATTAGAAGATTGAAACATGGTACAATTATTATTTAGCCCTAGACTGTGGATAAGACAGGAATTTATAAAATTCGACTCTTTAAGTTGATTAAACATTTGTTTCACCGTCCTCAGATCTGTGAAACTGTTGTGTGTAGGAATTTGAAATTTATGCAAATGTCCTTGATCCATAACATGTTAAGTTTCAGCTATAATCGTGTCCAATATTTAAAGTGGGGAAGGGGCTTGATGCTTTTTCGCCGTTTACTAGATTTTCGACACTGTTGGGCTTTGGAACTTGAAAGTTCGTATTAAAAAAAAATAAAAATAAAAAATAAAATTCTAAGCTGTGAACAAGGCTTGGTTTTGCGAAGTGGGATGGTAAGGAGAGAAGAATGGAGGATGTTGAATTTTTTCGCCTTTCATTAGATCTCTGAAATTGTTGGGCGTAAACAATTAAAATCTTGTTCAATGTGATCTATGAACGTTAGGCTAAAAGATAAGACGTGCTTTTGCGAAATTCCGTAAGGGTGAAAGGTAAAGTTAAACTTCTTTTTGCTTTCCATCACATTCCAAAAACTTTAGTCACATAAAATTACTTTTACTCAAATGTTATCTATGAACTCCAGGCTGTAAATAGTTTCGCGAATCGCGATCCGAAGGGAGGGAGGGGAAATAATCTTTTTTCTTGCCTTTCATCAAATTCCCGAAACCGTTGAACCTAGGCCATACTTAAACAAGTAAAATCTTTCTAAAATGTTCGTTCTAGAAAGACGGGATTTTAAGAAATTCAGTATCTTAAGAGGGTGGAAGAGTGGATTAAATGTTTTCTTTTGTAGACATGATTTGCTTATACCATTGACGATAGATAAGACGGAGTTTTGAGAAATTCCAATACAAAAGGGGAACAGGAAGATTAAATGTTTTCCAGTTTTTATATTTGTAGTTTTTTTTTTTTTTGGGGGGGGGGGAGATACGGACATAAAGGTTCGAGAGATTTGTGTATGAGTGCTTTTTGATTTACGAAATGTAGATATCTCATACAAATGGAGAATTTTCTAAATTTCGATGGAGAAAATCATTCATTTCATTCATTCATTTCTCATCATCACCGTCTCCTTTAGCCTAATCAGCATATCCGTGGGACGTAAAACTTAAAAGATTTCATTTTTTGCAGTGAAATCGAACTTTGCATAAACAAGTATTTTGTGACTAGAAAAAAGTTTATGTATGTGTATATATGCACATATCTTTCAAATATTTTTCATAAATATTATTCCTGTGCGAAAAACAGACAGTTTTGGTGGTTCTCGTATTAAATGAAATGGGTGGATTATAATTTTAGAAAGTTAGGGAAAAATTATGCTAGGAGTTGATGTGTACAGCACACATCGCCTAGCTGAACAACTACAATTTGACCAGCAAGTAATTCACGGACTATATTTTACTTTTTATTTTTCAGCTGAAGCAAGAAGGGGATCCAAAGGGGACTTTACAGAAGAAGAAAATAAAGATTGAGGAGCGACCGTGGTATGATATGTCAGATGATGAATCCGATATGCTTACACCAGACAGACTAACAAGTATGGCTCGGAGTTCAAGTGACGACGAGGTAGGAACGTGATAATTAACAACTTTAGATGACGGTATTCATGTGGTTGAAGAAATTACTGGCTGTAAGATTTTTCAATACTTACAGCCTCAATAACTGAGTCAGTTAAAGTAAGTACTGAAGCGAAAACTTTGTGCAGAACGTAGCAGGTATAAAGAGCAAAACTGGAAAATTTCTCATGTGTTACAATTTTTAAAGAAAATATAAGAGAAATATGAGGAGACCATGGCAGATAAACTAGCTATTTGCTATATTACAACTGAATAACAGCGTATCTTTAAAAAAAATATATATTCTTGCTTACAAATGGCATCTATGCATACAAAGCTGGTAATTAAGGTAAAAATACAAGATATTTTAATACTTATAATTTAATTTCAGTTAATTGTGTTATAGATTATAATACTTAATTATTTTGTATTATTTCTGGTATGTACAGCGATGCATAGCTGATGGTTGACTAGGTATTCTTAAGATAACTCACATTTTGTTCTATAACTCTTATTAACGGAGTTCAGTTTACTTATTATTGTTAATCAATCTAGAAGAAATGAATATTAAATTTAGCTCTTAGGTTTTGACGAAGGATAAATTATTTAATTTCCAAATTATTGTATAAATTTAGAACGTTAACTGTATATGCATGAATAGAAAGAAAGAAATTAAGCACATCGTAAAATTGATGGAAGAAATGCAATACTAATGTGTTTTTCCTCTGTTCCTTACTAATGCATAGAGAATTGTGGGAAGATTATTTTCTTATGACAATGGTACATAGTTCCCTTTTGATAATATCTGCCACTGCCATCTAATGTGATTGTACACATCACTACTGCCAAATGAACAGCCAAGTAATCTCTGTTTGAAAGGCACTGTTTGCGTTTCTGTGGTAGTTCAATATCTTTTTTGAGATTTATTTTAATTTTGAATTAATTAAATAATAATTTTGATACGTAAAAAGAGAAATCTGTAAATAAATTAATACTTAATAACTCATGATATGTTAGCATTTATATTTCTGTTATGATGATGGAATAAAATAATGATATGGAAAGTCATCTTTCGATGGAAAATGTTGTTAAGCAATGAAGAGTTCGTTAAGTTGTTATAACTGCAAATACAAATTTAGAGATTCCCCAAATGCGTATTTTCTTTAGTTACATTCTTTAGTTTCTTTAGTTAGTTTGGCCCCGTTATATTCTTGTTGAAATTTTTAATAGTTTCTTACCAAAAGATACCGCGATGTTTTCAGTTAGTTTTGTTTAGCGACAGAATCCAGAGAAGTGAAAGAAAAATGGTATATGCGACTTGTAGCAAAACTAGAATATGTGGAATATTATCACAATGTTTCTTCTTCGTTCGTATTGCACTCAACTAGTTAACAACTGAATAAAGTGACAGAGTAACCCCTGAATAACATCAATGATTCTAAAAATCCTTCAAAACTCAGAGAGAAGGATCTAGATATGAATTCGCCAGTTTTCTACTGCAGTTGATCATTTTAGAAACAAGACAGGACTTTAAACAAGTAAATTATATGTGTAAAAGAAAGATAAAAGTTCCTATACAGTACTTGTTCAGTTTTGTACATCATCATATATTTTGTGTACTGCTAGTTTGATATATGTAACAATTGTTAACAAAGCGTGGAGATATGTGCTTAATGCTCACACCAGCTTTTCACAGAGAACTTTGTTTTTCAATTACTAAATGAACTTAGTTGTATATTTTCTTAAAGCCACAAGGAAATAATTTACTAATAGGATAGTAAATAATTTCCTCTAGCGGGCTATAATGTTAGTTGCTACACATATAAGCTAGTTCCTACCGTCGATTTAATAGGGACATAAGATTATGTAGAACTGATGTATGTGGGAAATGTTGGTGCTTACAAAAATCGTTATTATCGTCGTCTTATTTCGCTATTTTAATTATCACTGTTGGGTTAAGGTGTAGTCAAGTAACATCAATCGTTTAGTATTGTGTACTTTGTTAGAATTCATTGTTCCTGTTTCAGACATCAATGTTTTATTTAATAGAAAAGAAATAACCAATTATCTCATTATCAGTGACGGTGATAAGGGTTTCGTCAGACCCTGAAGAATGAAGATATGCACACAACTGTATTAATTCTCAAAAGTCAGATTGTTTTTTAATTAGTTATCTTATCAGTATTGCAACATTAAATTATTATTTGAATTACACAAAGTGTTAATAATGGCTCTCTTTTTTTCTAAAAGGCGTTTATTATGAAATTTAAGCGCATAGATTCACTTAATCATAAAATTGCTTAATATGTTTACCATTAATTGTTAATAAACGATTAATAAAATGTGTTTAGTTTTACTTGTATTATTTTTTGGTCGAAATTATATAATATGCATTAGTTAGGGCATCATTTTGTATCCTTTGCTTTAAAAAACTGAATATTTATGATTTTTTATATCATCATCACCTATTCATATATTGACTGTAAGAGTATCCGGTGAACAAGCAGCTAATATATGAAATGTTTTGACATTATTTGTTGTATGTTGGTCTGTGGTAAATGCCCACCCAAATGCTCCATCCCGTTACTGCTCATTATGTAAATTATAAATGAAGGATTGTAGTAACCATGAGAATATTTGTACAGTAGTGCTAAAATAATACTTTTTTTTAAAATTTTTTACAAATATATCCCATCGAAAAACTAGATCATCATTAAAAATAAATCCTTAAATTGCCACTATGGTGTCCAATTAATTACTTTGATGCTGTTTGGACGGTCATTTTATTTCATATCCTTTTGAACGTTCAAATATCTTGTAGCCATTATATTTGTGCTAAGAGAATATTAATTTCGGCTTGTGCTTGTCCATGTTCAAAATAAACTATTACTTAAAGAACTATATAATTGAAAGCTGCTGGATTATACTTATTAATTTGAAATATATGTAGTATATACACATTAAACGGTACGAATATATTTGTGATTTACTTTTACTTTTTTAAAAAATAAACTCAGGAAGCATGTACCACTTGTTTGTTAATTACATTTAGAATTGTAAATGTGCATTTAGATTAAGGGAAAAAAAGACAATCTTTATATATTTTTTTTCTAGAAAATGAATAATTTCTGTATGGAATATATCAAAGTCTTCTGCGTGTAATTATTGCTTAGTTTTATATATATATTTTTAAAACTACTAATGTAGGTGCAGGATATGTACCTATTGAAACTTACCCAGTTAAACAATGTATACCAAATAAAAGGTTGCCTGTAGTGTTTGTATATTTGAAATAATTGGGATGTGTATATGTTGTAATATATTAACAGCCATTAAAGTTTTTATACTATGTACGAACTTTTTTTTCTAAGAAAGGAGAGAAATGGTACAATAATGGGTTTGTATTGTCACAAACGTCCTGTATTATAAATTATGTACATACATAAGTAGATAGGTAGATTGATAATTATATATCAGTTTCTTATGTTTCTAGCTACAGCTCAGAAAGATACCTGTGTACAAGTTTTAAAGGTTTGGCAAACATTTCGTTGGTAAAACAAGGAAATATAGATAAAAAAAACATAGCTCATGAGTGCCATCGAAAATTTGGAAGTGAATATTTATGATTTTAAATGGTCTGTAGTTAGAAGTGACGTAAATACTTTTCTTGCCATTTTGTGCCATCAGGGAATCTTAAAAGAAGATCTGGTAATTTCGCAAGAGCAAATGATAGATTTGAATGCTATTGTTGCTATAAGTAACAATGTGTAAGTTTATTTGTAAGTGTACATGAAAATTTGTTTTTGAGAATGAATATAGAGATACATTTTTTTATGTGTGTGTGTGTGTGTTTGTATATTTGTATGTATGTATGTGCGTACTGTATGATTGTGGATGTGTAAACGTGTGTTAATTGATGTTTTATTCTTTTGTCAGGTACATAAGATTAATTTTATAAATAAATAATTATAAATATATATATATATATATAGACAGATAGTTATACATTTTTATATGTAAATATACTGTTTAGAAATGGCGAACGTATTTTTTTTAATCCAAACAATCTCAGGACAAGTTTTTGTAATTATATTATATTATACCTGTTTGTTCTAATATTGTGTCATTGATATACTATTTATTTCCTACAGTATATTTTACAATGTTTTCTAAAGCTGTATAAATATAAATATATTGTGAAATAAACACAATGAATTGCTGAAAATTACTGATGAAAAATTATTTCAACATTAGTACCCTCAAAGTTATAGGTATTTACTGATAGACTATGCATAGATCTAGTCAGAGAACACAGTGTAAAACCAATGGATTAATTTTCTCTCCTTTTGAACTGCACAGTAGACACATTGTTTAGAATGAGTTATGACTAGGAAGTGGAATTTTAAGTGCTAAAAAGCTATCAAGTATTTTACATTTAACATTTTACTTTTAATGTGCTAAAACAGCCAATATAGTGGGGATCTTTTTTTAAAATTAATTTATTAGAAAGAGATGTTGTATGCTCAAAAAATAAGTTAAATACATTTATAATCAAAAAAGCTAGATGTCAGATTGTTACTGCAATGAACGACGATTACACAATGGTTATCACAAATCCACATTGATTGCCTCTGATTGCCTCTGACCAATTCTTGTGTTGTAAAAACGTTGTTTTATTTTATTTTATTTTTATTTTTTTTTATTACATGCTACTTGGATGTGCACAAGAATGTTACACATACTTGATTAATTTCATAAACATATTCATCTTGCAAACAGCTTCAAAGTCTTTGTTCCATAGATGTTCATTTTACTCCGACCTCACTCACTCTCGTCCTCTCAGTGGCAGTTGGCCCTCGCCCTCTCGAAGGAAATTGTCCATCGCCCTCGCGCACCCTTACCCTCATGTTGGAAACTTGTCCTCGCCCTCGCGAAGGGAGTTGTCCATCACCCTCGCAGTGAAAGTTGGTCCTCGCCTTCGCAATGGGAGTTGTCCATAGCCGTCGCCCGCCCTCGGCCTCGTGTTGGAAACTTATCCTTGCCCTCGCGCACCCTCGCTCTCACAGTGGAAGTTAGCCCTCGCCCTCGACAGGATGATTGTGCATCGCCCTCGCTCGCTCTTGTACTGGAGAATTCTTGCCCTCGCGCACCCTCGCCCTGGCAGTGGCAATTGGCCCTTGCCCTCGTTCACTCTCACCCTCGCGTAGGGAGTTGTCCATCGCCCTCCCCCTGATATTATTGAGGGTGAGGAAGCCCTCGCGAGGATCAGATCCTCAATTGTACAGCGTATTTGTTGAATTATTTATATATTTATTTAAAGAAAGAACAAAATATATATCGGATGTATCCAATATACATAAAACATACATGGACATACTAAATTATAAAATAACAATATAACTAACTAACTAACTCTATGGCCTATGGAACCCGGAGGTTCAATGCCGCGTTCACAAAAGCTCTCCACTGACTTCTATCCTTAGCTAACTGCATCCAGTTTCTACTTTGTATTCCAATCTCTGCGAGATCCATCTTAATATTGTCCTCCCATCTCCGCTTAGGTCTTCCTAATGGTCGTTTTCCGATTGGTCTTCCAGTCTAGACTTTGAAAGCGTTTCTACTTTCTTCCATTCTAGCTACATGATCCGCCCACCTAAGCCTCCTAGACTTGACGACCCTAACAATGTTCGGTAAACCGTATAAATTATGTAGTTCCTCGTTATGAAGTTTCCGCCATTCCCCATTCCCGTTCCTCTTGGGTCCGAATATTCGTCTCAGAATCTTGTTCTCAAATACTTTCAGTCTATGTTTCCCTCAGAGTAAGTGACAATGTTTCGCAGCAATACAGAACAACAGGCATGGTTATCGTTTTGTATATTTTAAGCTTCAAATTCCTCGACAGAATTCGCGCCGACAAGAGATTTTGAACCGAATAGTAACACGAATTCCCTCCTTTTAGTCGAAAATAACAATATACAAAATATTAATAGAATATAAAAGAATAAGGAAAAGTTAACTGCTACCAAAACTAAGAAGTCAAATTTCCTACTTCTAAGTGCTATTACTTCTCTAAAGGAAATCGGACTTCCAAAAGTCATACCTATCTTCCGGTGTCGGGCAGATTAATTCTATGCCCTTATTTCTATATTAGAAATTTTGTATTTTTTATGCAAAGAATAAAGAAAAGATAGAAAATGGCTCACATAAGCAAATGCTTGTGTGTGAGCCTGATTCTCGTGTTTTATATATTTACTTGTTTTCTTAGCGTAACATATAAGGTTTATAATTCTTCCGTTTAGTTAACAATAGTTTTTTTTTAAAATACTTTTTGATTCTTTTAACCATTGTAAAATTAACTTTTTATATACTTTGTAATTACTTTCCTCTTTGATTCGGAGTGGGAGTTCATTATAAATCTTCGGAACTCTGTGATATGTTTGATATTGAGTTAAAGATTTGCTCGTTGCTTTAATTTCTAAGTATTTGTTTGTCACATTTCTGGTTATACGGTGTATACATATGTTTTATTTCGTCCCATTTGTTTCTATTCTTTTTAACATATATTAATACCTTCTGCAAATATAATTTTGAAAATGATAACACTGAAAATTGGTCATAAAGTCTATCTAGGCTACTGTCAGGTCCTTTTTTAAAACATATTCTTACAATATTATTTTGCTGAACCATCAAAGGTTTTAAATGAATAGGGTAAGCAGCACCCCAAATTAATATGCCATATGTAAATGTACTATTTACAAGAGCATAATATACAGTACGTAATATTTTTATGCATACAATGTTTCGTAATTGAACAAATTTATACAATAATTTTCTTAGTATTGTGGCGATATGTATGTGAGAAGACCATTTTAGAATCTTATCAATAAATATACCTAAGTATTTCACTTTATTTTCACTAATAAGAGGACTACAATTACATTTTTCAGTATTTTGACAATAATGCAATTTTAGTGACATGTTTTCCGGCTATCCTGTTAAAGTTAGCGAAAACGTTATATACCTGTTTTTTTCAGCATCTAATACTAACTGATGATTATCAAGCCATTGTTTTACCTTCTTCATTTCTGTTTCAGTTTTCTTGAATACATTTGTCCATTTCTTGAATTATTTCTTAACATACGTCCTAAACAAAGAAAACTAAACATACCATCGTATAACTTACTCGGGATCATTTAAAGTGGAACAAATCATTGATTACTCCACGCTTAATATTACCATGAGTGATATCAATAAAAATAAGTAACTACTCCTGAGAAGTCCTGTTCGAGAATCGGAGTAACTACACCTGGAGTAATCTCCTCCCTCAATTTCGTATTAATAAAACAAGCTACTACTCAGGTCTAGATTGCTCCAGATTTATGAACGTTTACTTGCGCTTCCTCTGCGCGTAGCAGTGAGTCGTATCAATAAAAGAAGTTATTACTCATTTCTCCCATCCGTTGCGCGGTCATTTAATGAACATGTCGCTTATGTTTATCCGTGCCGTCAAATTAACTTTTTTAAATTCATAAAGAACCCACGCATTGAGCTTGCTTATGTATCCCAGTTTCTTCAGATGATCATGAGCCGTTGAGTGATAGATGTTCAATGTTTCTGCAGTTTTTCGTGTCGTGTAATGATAGTTCGACTCAATTAGTGCCTTTATTTGATCGTCCTCAATCTCAGTTGGCCTTTCTGATCAAGGAACGTTGTTGAGGTCAAAATCACGAGCGCAGAATTTCGTGAACCAGCGTTGGCACTAACATTTGTGTAGAGCATTGTTGCCGTAAACTGTACACAACTTTTTACAGGCTTGTCGCACGTTCTTCCCTTTGCTGAAGTAAATAAAAAATATGGCGGAAATGCAACTTTTGGTTTTTCATTTTGCACGTGTTGTCAGATTAGTAAAAACAAACCAAACAAAGAGCAAAATTAGTACACATGACGCTTAACCTCTCAGCTGTTCATGACATGGATGCGAATAACTCCCGTACTTCCACAAATCAACACTTGTCACCTTTTACCAAAATATCTCATGACTTTTCCGACAACCGAATATATTCACTTGCTTTACTATTTCGCAAAACATTGATGAGAAAGTTCAAGTTTTTCTCTTGTGTCACACAAGAGCTTAGACGTGCTGACAAGAAGTATTTTTTCAAATTGTACCTATATTGTTGACATCAATTCTAACGTATTTAACAAGAAAAAATTTGAACAAAATTATTTTTGCTTAGGAAGTCGAAAATATTGACTTCTTTACATTATTTGGAAATATATAAGTGTGTGTTAAATGGTGCGTTCAGTGCACAAGGGAATCAAGTTATTTTGGACATATTCCATCTTTAAGATCACTATCTGAAGCTCCTTTTAGAACTTAAAAGGTTCATATCCATCATTGTAGGGGAAGGCGTTGTACACTCCACATAAAAAAAATTGCGACAGCTAACGCCGTGCAGTTAGGCCACCCAATATACACCTTCTGATCCCATAATCGTGTCAGGTAAAGAAACCCACTCTCTCTCCTTCCTTTCTTCTCTCCTATACTAAAATTAGCTAACAACATGAGCGCAATTCTTATTTCAAACTACACATGTATTAGTTTCGATAAAATGGAACAACAAAACCGAGACCAAAGAAGATTCATAGGTTGATGTAGGGAGAAACTGATACACACAATGAAAAATTGAAACCAATGGATGTCTATTACACAGAGATTCATAAATGAGGCAGAGAGAGAGAGAAAGATGAGGAGAGAAGAAGAAAAAGAAAAGGGAAAACAGATAAAACTGTGGAATTCAAACGTAGTAAGAAAAGAACCTAAGATTATAAAATTCCATTTCCAGAAATTCAACAGTAATATAGAAATAACGTTTGTTTTTACATATTTTTTCAGAACTATTCGAATATATATAGAGTATGCTTTAAACATTCATTATGTCACCTTCATAATGGATAGCATACTCAATTTCAAGTAGAACTGTAGATGTTCGAGACACACTGCTTTTTCGATTGCAAATTCGGTAGTGTTCATTGGACGTACTGTTCCAAAATATATTCTAATATACCCAGTAGATAGTGTTGGTCATATCTTCCATTTGAGACTACTAATGCAAACTCAAAACAGAAAAGAAAAGAACAAAAAAGAAAAAAAACCGAAACGGAACGAAAAGAAAAGAAAAGAAAAGACAAAGAAAGAAACGTGAAAATGGAAGACAGTTCTATTTTACTGTTAAATTTCTGTCTGAAATACCCTATATTAAAAGTCCAAACTGTATCGTAATGAAAAGTTACAAATGCTGGAAAAGAAAAGTTTATATTCCTCATAGACGTAGCATGTTTCAAATTTCAACGTGAAAAAGCACATTGAATTATAGGATGGAAACAAATTTTGTGTCGAACTAGTATAAATCTTTTATAGTCTTTTCCGAAGATTTATCTGTTCCGAACATCCAGTGTCGATTTTGTCTATTGCTGATATAACGTAATTCGCACAGATAGAATGAACACGCTAGAGAAACAGGTCATCGTGTCGAGGATTCTAACCCGTAGTGACCCGATGATTCAATTGAGACTCGGTAACCCAGAGGATAAAAAAGAGATTTTACTTATTCACTTGCGTTTAAACAGCATTTCTGTCAGAGATGACCGGGACTGGAGATGTTATCCCCAGAGCACGAAAAACACGACGCCGAAGTTAACAGTTAATTAGATTCTCCAGACCAGGTATATCGGGCTCTTGCTCCGTTTTAACTTTGGAACATAAAGTGCATGTGTGTGTGAGAGGGAAAAAGGGGAGAAGTGAAAGATGCAAAGACAGGATAGAGAAACGTCAAGACAGAGAAAGAGGGGGACGAATATAAATATGAAACATACTTATCATTATAGTGTATGATATAGAACGCACACACTGTTTATTCGTATTATCGCCAGTGATGCCTTGTAAGTTCTCCATCAGAAGATAAATCTCTGCAACCACTATTTTATGCGAAAAAATCATACTACCTGATGAGGAATCGAACCTAGATTTTCCATTTGGAGGTGTGGCACGTTACCACTACACCGCCGATGGCTTTAGCCAACCTTTGTTTAACAAATGGTGTAGTGTTTCTTTTTGAGAACGATAACACGAAAAGTGTATACTAGAGATCAATGATACCTTTGGAATATCTGGTAATTCCCTTGCTCTTTCTGAACCAGCATTCGTAAATTGTCTCTATCATGATACAGGTGTTTGTTTCCGTATTCTTATGTATTGCTTGTCTAGTATGATAAGTCGATTCCTCACAATCACTTTGTAAAAAGTTTAACTTTGGCGTGAACAGTACTTGAACCTACGTTCAATATCTTTATTATTTATAAGGCCATTACGTTACCCCTACAACATCATGCCATCTGTAATTACAAGCCAAATATTATTTACTTTGGCCCTGATCTTTGGAAGGAACCAGCTTCTTCCTGTAACGTTATTTGCACCAAAGTGCACAACGAAATTGATTTATTCGATGGCATAGAGAGAAATTAGTGTCCATTGATAAAGGAAAAATATACAATCGAGGAAAAATAAAGAAATTAAACATATTTTGCAGTAATTTCGCCATGCAAATTCAAAAAGTACGCAAATAATAATAATAAAGTAATAATAATAATAATAATAATAATAATAATAATAATAATAATAATAATAATAATAATAGTAATAATAACCTATATTATAATATTGAAAGTAACTATGTTTGTAACTCCTGATTTCTTGAATCACCCGACCGATCTCGATCAAATTTTCAACATTGATAAGGTTCGGGCCTGGGAAGCTTTTTAATCATTTCATTTTAACGCTAAAACTTATGGTTAGAGGAGGGGAGGAGGGTTGATATATAAAAGTTAATAAATCGTAATAACTCTTGAACCACCAGACCGATGTCTATCAAACTTTCAACATAGATAAGGTTCGAATCTGGCACGACTTTTATCATTTCAGTTTGACGGTGCAACGTAGGGGCCGGAGAGAGGGAGATATATATGTAAAAAAAAAAAAATGTGACTGTCTTTGTGACTTCATCACTCTTGAACCACCCGACCGATCTCGATTAAATTTTCAACATAGAGGAAGTTCGGGCCTAAGATGGTATTTATCTATTTACTTTGACGATATAACTTAGATTGAGGGGAGGGAGGAGTTAGAAAGAATAAATAAAACTTGACAACTCGTGAAACAAAGGATCAATCATGATCAAATTTTTAACATAGGTAAGGTTCGGGCCTGATATGATTTTTATCATTTCACTTTCACGGGAGAACTTGAGGGGAATGGGAGAGGAAGATATATAAAACTAAATAAAACTTAATGATTCTTGAACCACCGAACCAATCTCGATCAAATATTCAACCTGGATGAAGTTCGAACCTGAGATGGTTTCTGTAATATCACTTTGACAGTGTAACTTAAGAGATGGGGAGGGGGAGTGACATTTAAAAAAGAACGAAAAATGACCTGTATAAGTGTCGAATCTATAATTTTTGGAGTCGCTGAGATTAACAGTGACACATCTGATGCTGTTTAAATCAAAATTCTGCTCCTCAACTTGGAGGAGGGGGGATACATATAAAAATGATCGAAATAACCAATATGAGTGTCGAATTTACAGTTTTCCGGCTCGCTGAGATCAACAATGACACTGCAGATGTCGTGCCCCACAACATAGGGTGGGGAGAGGATATATAAAACACATCGAAAATGAACGATATCAAAGAGCGCTTTAGTAACACTAAACAGTGACTGAGTAACGGAACATATTACATTTTTTCTCAATTTAACCCAACGAAGCGGATAATTGATGTTAATAATAACAATAATAATAGACTACTATACTGTGAATGTGAACATTTATTATTATTATTATTATTATTATTATTATTATTATTATTATTATTATTATTATTATTATTATTATTATTATTATTATTATTATTATTATTCACGTACTTTTGAGCTTGCACGACGAAATTACTGCAAAATATGTTTTATTTCTGTAATTTTTCCTAGATTGAATGTTTTTCCTTTATTAGTGGGCACTAATTTCTCTCTAGGCCGTCGAATAAGTCAATTTCGTTGTGTGTTTCGGTTCGTTCCAAAGATCAGGTCTAAAGTAATATTTGGCTTGTAACTTCAGATAGCATGATAGTATAGGGGTAACGTAATAGCCTTATAAATAATAAAGCTATTGAACGTAGGTTCAAGTACTGTTCATGCCAAAGTTAAACTTTTTACAAAATGATTGTGAAGAATCGACTTGTCATACTAGACAAGCAATACATAAGAATGTGGAAGCAAACACCTGTATCATGATAGAGACAATTTACGAATGGTGGTTCGGAAAGGGCAAGGGAATTACCAGGACATTCCAAAGACATCATTTATCTGCAGTATACACTTTTCGTGTTATCGTTCTTAAAAAGAAACACTACAAAGTTTGTTAAACAAAGTTTGGCTAAAGCAATCGGCGGTGTAGTGGTAACGTGCTAGACCTCCAAATGGAAAATCTAGGTTCGATTCCTCATCAGGTAGTATGGTTTTTTCGCATAAAATAATGGCTGCAGAGATTTATCTTCTGATGGAAAACTTACAAGGCATCACTGGCGATAATTCGAATAAACAGTGTGTGTGTTCTATATCATACACTATAATGATAAGTATGTTTCATACTTATATTCGTCCCCCTCTTTCTCTGTCTTGACGTTTCTCTATCCTGTCTTTGCATCTTTCGCTTCTCCCCCTCTCTCCCTCTCTCACACACATGCACTTCATGTTCCAAGGTTAAAACGTAGCAAGAGCCCGATATACCTGGTCTGGAGAATCTAATTAACTGTTAACTTCGGCGTCATATTTTTCGTGCTCTGGGGATAACATCTCCAGCCCTGGTCATCTCTGACAGAAATACTGTTTAAACGCAAGGGAATAAGTAAAATCTCTTTTTTATCCTCTGGGTTACCGAGTCTCAGTCGAATTACCGGGTCACTACGGATTTGAATCCTCGATCCAGTGGTGGTCTATAACCCTACCAATATCATCCGACTGACACGATGATCCGTTTTAGCTCTTAGCGTGTTCATTCTATCTGTGCAAATTACAACGTTATATCCGCAAGAGATGAAATCAGTGCTGGATGTTCGGAACAGATTAATCTTCGGAAAAGACTATAAAAGGCTCCCTCTTTGGTTATTTCAAAACAAAATTTTATTTATACTAGTTCGACACAAAATTTGTTCCCATCCTATAATTCAATGTGTTTTTTTTTTCATGTTGAAATTTGAAACATGCTACATCTATGAGGAATATAAACTTTTCCTTTCCAAGAATTGTAACTTTTCATTACGATACAGTTTGGACTGTTAATATAGGGTATTTCTGATAGAAATTTAACAGTAAAATAGAACTGTCTTCTATTCTCTTTCTTTCTTTCTCTTTCCTTTTCTTTTCATTTCGTTTCGTTTTTTCCTTTTTTTTTCAGTTTGCATTAGTAGTCTGAAATGGAGGATATGATCAACGCTATCTACTGGGTTTATTAGAATGTATTTTGGAACAGTACGTTCAATGAACACTACCGAATTTGCAATCGAACCACGCGGAAACAAAGCATGTGTGTTAAACTTTTGACATTATCCGAGATGTGTCTCGGAGATCTACAGTTCTACTCAAAATTGAGTATGCTATCCATTATGAAAGTGACATCATGAATTTTTAAAGCATCCTCTATATATTCGAATAGTTCTGAAAAAATATGTAAAAACAAACGTTAGTTCCATATTACTGTTGAATTTCTGGAAACGGAACTTTATAATGTTAGGTTCTTTTCTTACTACGTTTGAATCCCACAGTTTTATCTGTTTTCCCTTTTCTTTTTCTTCTTCTCTCCTCATCTCTCTCTCTCTCTGCCTCATTTATGAATCTCTGTGTAATAGACATCCATTGGTTTCAATTTTTCATTGTGTGTGTTTCAGTTTCTTCCTACATCAACCTATGAATCTTGTTTGGTCTCGGTTTTGTTGTTTCATTTTATCGAAACTAATACATGTGTAGTTTGAAATAAGAATCGTGCTCATGTTGTTAGCTGATTTTAGTATAGGAGAGAAGAAAGGAGGAGAGAGAAGGTCTCTTTACCTCACACTATTATGAGATCAGAAGGTGTATATTGAGTGGCCTAACTGCACGGCGTTAACTGTCGCGATTTTTTTGTTGCGGAGTGTACCTTTGAACACCTGTGCTTTTCTGGAATTCAGAGCTATCTAGTTGCAGTGATTAAAATTCGTTTGAAAGAGTAAATAAAAAAAAAAGCACTACAAACCGATGTTGACTGGTTTAAACCAGCTGTTTTTTCAAAAAAAAAAAAGAAAAAAGAAAAAGAAAGAAAAAAGAAAACCTGGTTTAAACCAAAAAACGAAAAATGTTCGTAAAAGTTTAAGTGTTTGTAAACTCTTGATGAACACACATTTGTGGGTTATCACGTTTCACTCCCGTTTGCATTATATTCAAACCTAATTCCCCATTCATTATTCAAAGAGGTTATATTACAATAGCAACTTTTATAAGTTTATGAATGTTATTTTTGTGATTTTTTTATAGTTATTATTGTTATATTTGAAAGAGAGGGAGGGGGCGAAGGAGACTACAATTAATGGATTATATAAAAACAGAAAGGTCATACGCGAAGACGAAGAGGTTAGCGGAGGACCGTGGAGCATGGAAGCTTCTCAGCTGCGGCAAGTGACCTGCCAATAAAGGCAGAATAACTATGATGATGATAATTGTTATGCAATTGCAATCAAAGAAAAATTCTAAATATTGTTTCGTTTTAATAATGTTTACTATTGATAAAATACATCGAAATACCGTACTTTTGGGGGGAGTCATTCAAACCCCACGAGAGACGTTTATTGAAATCAGAAGTATCTTCGGTATCTATGTATGTATAAATGGGTCAGAGTCAAAGTGGACTCAAATGATTCGCATATTTATTCACTTTTCTTACTGATATGCAAATTAAGTCGTTGTATTTCTATAACTTGGATTAAAAACAGTCGTAGTGAACTAACTTGGATTAAATTCGTTCTTCTGTACTCTGTAGTATTTTGAAATTGTCCATATGTAATTCTGTATAATGGTTTCACTTGTGCAACTGTTTATGTTTTTGTCCTTCTGAAATGATTCTTGATAATTATATTAACAAGTATGTAAAGATCAGTACAACATATTTTTATCAGGGGTCCTTCGTGAATGAGTCGGCAGACTCATCGCATTTGTGGCCAATTAGTCCTGGTTTCGAGTTCAAATGGAGGACAATTTCTCTAGGATGTAAGCCGAGAAGCGGTTTGAATTCCGCTTTAAGCCTATGGACCCCTTTCAGCATAACCCGGTTGTTGCATAATAACACCAAGACGAAACAAAATTATTTCTGTCCATATGTGATATAAATATATAGAGCAAGTTATTTAAAAAAAAAACTGGTTTAAACAAGAAAGAAAAACAGGTTTAAACCAAAAAAACTTTTTTTTCAATAAAAACCATGGTTTTTGTCAACCCTGCTACAAACGCTGTTGTTTACTGAGTGTTGTGCCGAGTAATGTTCCTTTTAATTTTTTCACCCCCAAAACGAAGATTTTTTGTAGTTACTTTTGAGCTCTGTACTCTTCGGTTTTCACAACTTGTGATACTTATTGGTCCAAACTTGGGGTAGAATCATTGGTGAATACAGTAATATTTTTAGTTTTAACTTCTGTGCAATATTTAATCTAGTAGAGAACTTTTTTTTTTTTTTTTTCGTAATGGTAACCCTCTTGTACTTATGAACATTAATGCATCGTGTACCTTTGAACGATAAATAATACTGTTTAAAGGTACACGATGTAAGTAGTTAAAACAATTGATATAATTTATATAGGTTAGGTTAGGATGTAAAGTTAACTTATTAATTATAATTTTAAGTAGTTTCTAAATATTCGCTTATTGTATAACATATAAGGTTATGTTAAGATTTGTATATGCTCAAGTTTATTGTTCACAAGTTTTTATTAGAACATCTCTTCAATTTTTGATTTAATTAATAAAATTTCAATTCTGGGGAACTTTTTATAGCTAAACCTTTTATTGCAATTTATAACTATTAATATTTGTGGCTTCTTTTTATATTATTGCCTCAGAAACGTTGTAATTACCACTTTGTTCAAAGATACAAGAAGGTCTGTTCAATGGTACATGACCATAATGTACCTGTGAACAAAACAAATATGTTCTTATTATATCCTATAAAAGCTACTGTAATTATGTAATACATTTAAAAATCATCCTATCTGATTGCAAAGAGGTGGCACTTCAAATACACGACAAACATTGGGGGAAAAGTGCTGAATATTAGCATCAAAATTTCGAAAACTCTAAAAGTGTTCACAGGGACAACGCCTTCCCCTAAATAACTGTTATGATGCAAAAAATAAAAATGAAAACAATGTTAACTTTTTCATTTACTTAAGCGTGCCGTACAAACTCTGTGTCCTTTTCTCACAACTTTGTAATTGGACTTAATTCCTTTGTGCTCTGAACGCCTCAAATTACACATTTAAATTACAACCAGATGTAAGTCACTCCTATTAAATACAATAGACTAGACCAGCGTTTCCCAACCTTTTTCAACTTGCGGCACACTACGGATGATACCTGGATTTCGCGGCACACTTATAGGTATTATTATTTGTAAGTATAAAACACAGTGGTGTTTTTTCTGTGATTATTGATCTCCTTCTCACGGAGAATAAAGCTCTATCACTGTTTTTTCCCCATGGTAAATCATTATGCTTATTTTTCATTCTAATTTAAAAATAGAAAATAATTGCAATGAAATATTGGACTCAGGTTTTTAAAAATACGCTTTGTTTTTAAAAACTGTTTCCAACCTTTTACTAAGAAGGAAGATCACTAAATAACGAACGAAGAAACAAATCTCTTTTACTTTTAAAACACAAATGTAGGTAATTTGGCGGGTGGTGCGTTGTCAAAAATTAGTGTTTTAGAGAAATCGCATTTGAAAGTTCAGGCATAAATCCAAAATCCGGTTTTGGGAAAATGATTAGCTATTGTAGCTATACATGTCAGTAAGACTGTTTTTTGGATTTATATCTGTAACCCAAAACCGGATTTTTGGACTTATATCTGAACTTTCAAATGCGACTTCTCTAAAACACTAACTTTTGACTTAACACACTTTACACACCCACCCGACATTTGTCGAAAGGATTGAACGATATTTTAAATTTTCAAGTTACGAAATAGTCTGCAACAATAAAGAAGCAATAATGGTCATAACAATGATAACAAATACTATTTTCAACATTAGAAATGTACAGAACAGTAACCTGGTATGAAACTTAAAATTGTAGATTAATAATAGAGGTTCATAGTAATGTGAAATACAAATATACATTTTCCCCTACATTTTACAATTTGATTGCTATAAATTAATAATTTTGTTTCGATTCCTCGCGGCACACCAGCGGCCCATTCACGGCACACCAGTGTGCCGCGGCACACCGGTTGGGAAACGCTGGACTAGACCAATAGAATAGATAGACTTGATCAATAATATAAATGCATTTCGCTTAAAACTCTTCCTGTTTACTGCCTTTAGTATATTGACGTATTCTTTCTGCTTTTGTTAAATAAGACACTAATAGTTCACAAAGTTCTTGATGTTGTATATGGCCCATGAAGGGTTATAACCGTCTTAGATAGGTTTTAGTAAGGCAATTGTGGTAAGCAGATTAGCTCCCACCCATCTCTACTGTTTTCAGACTGGATTTCACAATCTCTTAATTGAAGTAGGTACCCAATTGCTTCGCAATAGTAAAGCAATACGAAAATCCACTTCTTTTACCGAGAATCGAATCTGAGATCTCACGCAATAAGGCATGCTCGCTAACGAATGGGCTCTACACAAATACACTGTCCTAGCTTAAATATAACGTATTATTTCCCTTTTACTGGCCGCTTTGCAAATATGTATGAGTTTGAGTTTGAGCAGCCTTCAAGTAATAAATAAAATAAAATTACTGTAATGTTGTTGTCAAGGACTAATTAAATTGCGTTTAGAAACGTACGAAGATACGACACTGAGAAAGAAAAAGCGATTAAGATGTTCATTAATGGATTCTAAGCTGAAAGTTGCCAAATTATGAAATGGTTTTGTAGATGGTATAGATTCTAAATACATTTACTTGAGTCTTAAAGAGGTCTCAAGAGTTTATGCGTGAATTGGCATTTGCCAAACTTTCCCTTGCATTCTTTGAAAAACTACCGTTTATAAAAGCATATTGCAAAAACATTTTTTTTACTGATTCTGTAAGCCTTCAGGAAGATAAGCTTAAAACTGTAGGTAGTTTAGATTGGTTCAACAATTTATTGTATTTAACTTGGTTCAACAATTTATTGCGTTTAACTAAAAGGTGGCACAATTTTTTTTTTTTTAATTTTAAACATTACTATGAAAGAAACAGGCGTGTTGCATATCAATCCTCTCAGGAAAGTGTGATCTTGCAAGTGGCTCTTTCCAAATAGTCCTATCTTTCACACAGCTCTTACTACTATGAAAAGACATATAATTTCCAAGTAGCCCCAAGGGCTATTTGGAAACAGCACATTATGTCTGCTGAGAGCCTTCAGTCTCAGTAAAATTTTGCTATGACTGCAAGAAAAGGTAACACGGACAAGCTCTAGAAACATCACAAGAAGAAGAAAAAATAATTGCAATAAATAACAAGGGGTAGTATGAAAAAGAAAAAAAAAAAACTTTCGAAGTAACTCCAATTTACAGTACTATCTTAGGATATTACGTAATTTTATTTAATTTATCATATGAATTATAGCTGAACCATTTTTACATAATATATAAGTTTGCTGAAGGTGTTCACTTTACTTACACTGAACTTGCATTGCTTTGAAAGTTTGCAGTAATTATCTATATTTATATCCATATCCATATCCATTGTCGACTGACATATCACATAAAATAGTTTGTTAACAAAGAAATCATGTTTGTAATTAACTTGACGTAGATAAAGAACAACATACTGTAATGATTATTTCGATGTTAATAAATCTAATTGTTATCAGTAGCTATCTTCATATATTGGGTTGGTGCATTAAATTCCGTAGCGTTTTTTCATGAATTTATTAAAGTTCAATAATATAAGTTTACCAAAGACATCAGCTACACATAAAACAGAAGTTTATCATCGGCATTGTATTCTCTTTTACTATCTACACCAGTCTGCCAACGCTGGAGTAGTTTTTCGATTCCACGCCTGTAGAAATCGTTTTGAGTTAAAGAAGTCATCAAGCAATGTTTGGAGCGTATTTTCGTCCGCAAAGGAGGTTTCTTGAAGATTGTTCGATAGAGAAAACAAAAGATGAAAATTTGAGGGCACAAGATTAGATGAATAAGATGGGTGAGGGATGACTTCCCAAGCCAACTCCTGGATAGTCACTTTGTTAGGTTAGCAGAGCGCGGGCGGGCATTATCGTGCAGTAATATCACTTCACGCAGTTTTGTTAGTCGTTTTTCTTGTATTGTGTCTGCAAGATATCTCAGTTGGTGGCGATAGATGTCGAACGTGATGGTTACACCTCGGGGAAGACAATTCGTAGTATACTATCCTCGCTGTTTCATTAGATGCATAACATTATCTTTTGTGAATGTGCAGTCAGGACCGGACTGGCTATTAGTTGGCCCCGGTGACTGACATATTGTGTTGGTCCCAAATTCTCAATCCCCCAACCACCACCACCCCAATTGCCCATTGTTTTCCCACAATAATAGCACACTATTATCTTAGATAAAGCACACATTCCTATAGTAACCACACCGTACATTATACCATAAAAATCATAATATAGAATCAGGGTATATGTTATGTAACAATATTTGTGAGAACAACACAGACAGTAGTCATTAGCATATTTTTCACCTCGCCTTGGGATGGCTGATTTATAATTTGTTGATAAAGAACTAGGGACAAATTAATTTAAAGTCAGCACTGGCGGTTTCAGTATTCGTGAACACGGGATACGATTAGCTGCAAAACAGCGCCCCTGCACGTTGCTCGAAATATTTTTCGGGGGGATATACCCTCCGGAACAAACACGACAAAATCTTCTCGTAAGGACACGAATATAAGTAAGAACTTGTAGTCCACGAATATATCAAGTACTCTGATTTAGTGTACTTAAGCAGATTGTGTGCACATATGGGGCCGTAATGGAATTACCAAATATGGTTGCGACGTGACAAAAGATCAGGAAAGAAATTATCAATAGTAAATCTTAATATTGGTACCAGAAAGTGGTGTAATGGATTTTCATTTCGATTTACGTAATTTTATTCCAAATTTATGTGTATATCCAGTTCTTACTGTAATAGCAATTGTAGTATACGAATACACAACGACAACTGTGAAGCAACAGTTTCATTTAAAAGAAACACCTACGTATAAAGAATTTACTTCCTTTTTACTTATCAGTGCTGTAGATTCAAAAAGTCTGAATTTATAATCCACTCGTTACAATAGCACTAACCTCCGTTCCCACGGTAATTTTCGAAACAACACGATGAGGACATATACTGCCTAACAGTGTGACTTTGAATAACTGAGTGCGGCTCGACTTCTTGGATGATAAAATTGGCAACTACTGAAAGATGAAAGCAAACACTCATGTGTGATTTAACAATGTCAAAACCACGGATCTTGTTACAGAGGCGACGGCGCGACGCCTTGATATCACAAATCATGAAACTGATCTTAGAAGTAACACTTCCCAATTGTGACAATCCGATTTTGATAAAATTTGGCAGGTAGATACTACACATAAAATAAACGAATACGTATTTTTTTATTTTCTGCGGAAAAACGGTTTGAGCGGACAAAGGCCCCCACTCAAAATTTTGAAAGTTGGCCCCCGAAAGGCAAGAAGAAGTCGACCGAATTGAATGAAATTGTGCACAGATATTGTAGACGTAAAATGAGGGAATATTGGTTTCGTATTTTAAAAAAAAAAAGGATAGTTGGGTGGGCCACAGACCTTCTAAACCATTGATTACGAAATATCAAAAGTTCAAATAAATATACGACAGAAGTTCATAAAGGATATGGGGATTTGCAACGAAACTTCGTGTAGGAACAATTTGCAAAACAATAAACGAAATGTGTTTTAATTTGTGCGGAAAAACAGTGTTGGAGCAAAGGCTTCCTCCGAAAAAGAGTAAATATTACCGTAATAGCGCAGGAAAGAGTGGACCGAAACAAATGAAATTGTATGGATATATTGTATATGTAAAATAAGGCCTTTCGTGTTTCTCAAGTGTCCCTATCCCATTTGTTTCAAATGTGGCACATCAACAGTAAGGAGGAAATAAATCGACACGTGTTTTTCTTTATGCAGAAAAACATTGTAAGGGTTAAAGGCACCTCCTGAAATACTATAAAATACGCTATACTGTTTGTGCTTACTGCTGATCTGTAAAATTTGAACAAATCGTATGGGGACACTTGTTAAATACGAAAGGCCTTATTTTACATGTGCAATATCTACATACAATTTCATTCGCTTCGGTGTACTCCTTCTGCCACCCAACTCCTCGGTCCACCCAACAGTTTTTTTTTTTTCAGGAAACTACGAAACACGTATTCCCTCATCATAGCTCTACAATATCTATGCACAATTTTATTCACTTCGGTCTACTTCTAATTGCATTTCGGACGTCAACTTTCAAAATTTTCGGTGGGGGCGTTTCCATCCTAAAACCGTTTTTCCGCAGAAAATAAATAACCCATGTTACTTTTGTTTTGCATATTGTCACTACACAAAGTTTCTTTGCAATTTTTCATATCCTTTAGGTACTTCTGACATTTGTTCTTAGTACTTTTGATATTTCATGATCAAAGGTTTGGAAGGGTGCGTGCCCCACCCAACCATTTTTTTCAGGAAAAGACGAAACCCGCATTTCCTCATTTTACGTCTACAATATCTGTGCACAATTTCATTCACTTCGGTCGACTTCTTCTTGCCTTTCGGGGGCCAACTTTCAAAATTTTGGGTGGGGGCCTTCGCCCCTCAAACCGTTTTTCTGCAGAAAAAAAAAAACACGTATTCATTTATTTCATGTGCAGTATCTATATGCCAAATTTTATCAAAATCGGAGTGTTACTTTTCAGATCTCTTTCCGTTAGGTTTCAAACTATTTTTCTTAGGCCAAGAATCAAAACTTTCAAGAATTGTATTGTCAGGCCACTATATTTTCAGCTCCCTTTTATATTCCACAAGAGGAAGCGTGCTGGATTTTTTTTTTTTTTTTTTTTTTTTTTTTTTTTTGCTTGCACACCGACTTGACTCTGAAGCTGGCATGGCACATTTTTACTTTAACGAGACGTGAGTCGCAACAAAATTTTAATGAAACGCTCAAAGAGCTTAATGTATGCAGATTGCCGCCGTGACTGTTCACAAGAATATTAGTTGTCGCACACGTTTTCCACATTTTTTCTCTTCCTCTTGACCTCTCTTTATTTTGGCCCCCTTTAGATTTGGTCCCTGTCTGGGCGGCGATTTCCGCCTTGCCACCTGGGCCAGTCCGGGCCTGTGTGCAGTGACCTTTCTACGAGGAGTTGCCTTTTTGTTCGGGCTCAATCACTCCTTTCTTTTCCTCATTTTAGCATAAAGGCACACCATTTCTCATCACCAGTAACGATATTAGATAGGAATGATGAATGCTCACGAGCAATCGACGACGAGCAAGCAAAAATGCACATATGGCCATCCGCAGATTTTTGGCTTAGAATATGCAGTACCCATACATGTGATTTTTGGATATTTTCCATTGAAATGAAAATGTCATACGATGGTCAAAGTTCATCACTTTTTCGAGTTCTCGGATACACTAACGTAGATCATTGTGGGACGGTCTTCGTCAAACCCCGAAGATTTTCTTGAACGTGGAATTAAGTCATTAATGTCAAAATGACCCTCCTTAAAACAAGAACTTTTTTTTTTTTTTACCACACGCTCTCCGATGGCCTCGTCCTCATACACGATGCAAATGTTTTGAGCCGCCTCAGCTGCTTTTGCCCCTCTATTGAGCTAAAAGAGAAGATTGTGTTGGAGAGATTTGACTTTCTTCCATTGACATCATTTTCTAGCTTTTACAGCTCCACTCACTATCTGCAAAAATGACAATTTCAATATGTAAAATCAAGCACAACAATTGAACTTCTAAACATAAATGATAGTCAATAATTAAACTCATAGCAACCGGAGTACCAACACACACACACAAAAAAAAAATGCTCTGAATTTATGTACCAACCTAATATGAAATTTATTTACATATTAGCCAGGAGCAGATCCAGGACCGACTTCTGGGGGGTGGGGAGGTGGGTTGTCATACCGCTACTTTTAAGGGCTCCAAACTTTGGGATGGGATTTATTTATATATATAAAATAAGAAAGTTTCATCTTTTGGGGGGGGGGAGCAATCGCCCCGATCGCCCCCCTGGATCCGCCCCTGAAAAGTGTAGAAATTAGGTTTCTTCTCCTCACAAATCTTCAAAGTATCTCTCTATGCCCACAAATTCTGATCTACTCTTTTGAACTGAAAGTCTTGTTAACAAATAAGAAGTTGTTTAATGAAAATAAGCGGGGAAGAATGTTGACACTATGAAATGTTTTCTATACTGAAAAGCGAAAAAGATCAAACGTAATATTGCCCCTTGAATGTTTACCAAGGCATTTTCTATAACGTAGTATACTAAAAGGATGGGCTTGTTGAACCCATAAAAGAAATTATATTTTTAAGTAGCAATTTTAAGCGGTTTTATGAGTTAAACGAAATAACAGTTTTATTCATAGAAGTTTGTTCTTGAAGCTATTCAGAAAATTAGATTACAAAAAATACAATAGTGATAAAATAAGATAATTGCAGTAGGTTCACATGGGTTACAAATAAAGTAAATTAAACATAGTTTTGGACTGTTACTTTTTGGGTACTCGATTTTTTACAGACAAGTTTGGTTGCAATCACAACACATCGTTCCCGTTTTACTCAGGCTGTTATACTTTTTATTTTTACTTCTGCAGTCTTTGCAACATATGTAGTAGCATCTGCGATGTATAAATAGAAATGATTACCTATATTACCAACGGTGGAGGGGAAGAGGGTTAAATTCATTTAAATTCGTATAGGCTTGTATAAAGTAAACTACAAGTTCAGAAACAAATGTAGTGGAATATACTTTTTTACAGTCCCAAAAATGTTAACTTCTTCTTTTTTTTATTCATGCAGAAAAGGAGTTAGCTGTGGGTTGGAGTGAAGCAGTGGCGTATTTACGATTTTGTTTCGGGGAGGGCTTTGCTAACTTTCGGGGGGGGGGCTTTGCCTGAAAATGTGAAAATTCTGCAAGATATTTCATATATTTTACTATAGTAAGATTTCGGGGGGGCTTAAGCCCGGAAGCCCCCGTCCCTAAATACGCCACTGGAGTGAAGGAATGGGGGCCGCGGTGGCTCAGTGGTAGAGCGTTCACCTCTGGTGCTTGGGGTCCCGGGTTCGATCCCAGCCCCCGCCAAGTGAACTTTGTGGTGGACAAACACCGCGTGCGTGGGTTTTCTCGGGGTTCTCCTGTTTCCTCCCACTTTCTTCATTCCACCATTTCATTCATTACTCATCATCACCGTCTCCTTTAGCCTAACCGGCATAACCGTGGGACGTTAAACTCATAGATTTCATTTCATTTTGGAGTGAAGGAACCTCGTCCTCTTTGATATCATAAGGCTTCATATGTAAAGGAAGTGCGAGTAGTGACCAGGTTAGAAAAGTGAAGTTTATTAGAAACTATATTGTGCAGTGGCAACCTCTTTTACATACAAATAAGAACAAGTGCTAGAAATGCTGACGGTGGAGGTTGTCAGGGTTCTAGAGGATTGCAACTGCAGTATAAATAGAGGTGAAGAAAGCTACTAATAAGGAAAAGTAACTTTAAGAATTCGTGGTACCTTTATTTGAAAAGCGGAGTGTTAATTTTAATGTGAGTCGATGCTGTTAAAGATTAAATATGTGAAGCAAGGTCAATCATCTTCGTGATACATTTTACTGTGTTAACCATTTTAAGTAAAAACACTATACTGAAAATAATAACTTTTATTTTATTCGGTTAGCTGGTCGCTAGTCCATCCGTAGAGACTGGTCCACCAGGCCTCATCCAGATTGGTGTATGAGATGCACACTTATCCATGGAACTCGGGGTCTCATGAAGCAAAGATTGACCGATCCTAAGAATTTCGATAGTCCCAATGGTCTTACGGTCTCGTCGAATGAGTCAGTCCCCATTATTGATACAGAATATTTGTAGGTGTAATTTATTAATCTTTCAAAGATGAATTGCTTTCCTTGTAATCCTCATGAGATTGCATTAAGAAATCGATGAATGATTGATTTATCAACTTTTCTGTGTAAATATGTTTTATATGTGGGCGTAAGCTCTTCCGGTTCTTACCTAAGCTTACCCGTCTTTATTTTCTGAAGACTATGTGACATAAGTTCCTGTATCCAAGATCCTGTATCTTCCTTTACAGAGATGCTGTATGTTAAAAATATTTAATATTAAACATTAAACATATTTGAGTCTTACAGTCCCCCGACGAAGTAGGAATTTAAGGAACGACTACCAGAATACCTGCTACATACAACCACAACAAAATTAGTGGGAAAAAATCGATTAGCCTATATACATGAATATATCAAGTAAATTTGCTTAAAAGTAAATTGAAATATACAGAGTGTTTCAAAACAACACCGACAACATTTGGGAGATGATTCCTGACACCAAGATAATCTTACCTTGGTGTCAGAATCACCTCCCAAACGTTGTCGGCGTTGTTTTGAAACACCCTGTATAAATTGAAAATATGTGTCAAATGAAAAGTAAAATAAAACCGAGAATAAAATATAAGAATATCACAGTTCATGTGTATCTACACACATGTAAGACACATAAGTGCATACGTGAAAAGGTGGACACAAACTCAAGGACGTAAAAAGGAAGGATTATTTCATTCAGTGGCGGCTGTTGAAAAAAGTCATGTCAGTAAAAATTAAACTTTTATTGCCTCAAACTAGGAGAAAAAACTGAAGATATGTTTCTTTTTTCTAGACGTTTCGAAATGTGCAGACACAGTCCTTGACGTCTGTCGGAACTGGTAGTACAAAGCATTACAGATAGATGGAGTTGGAGCTGAGTTAAGAGCTGATTCAATTTGGTGACACCACTACGCAATTGCACCAAGGAGGAACAGCGTGGAGTTCCTCGATTTTTGTGGAGTGAAGGTGTGAAAGCGGTTGATCAGTGGCAGAATGTTAACCTTGGTACATGGGGTCTTCGGTTCGATCCCAGCTCGCGTCAAGTGAGCTTTGTGGTGAACAAACACCGCGTGCGTGCCTTTCCTGGATTTCTTCCAGTTTATTCATTTCTCATCATCATAATTTCCTTTAGCCTAGCCGGTATAACCGAAGGACGTAAAACTTAAAGATGTTATTTTATTTTTTTCATACTGCAAAAGCAGTCAGCTATACGGATTTTGATGTAAACATTTTATTTTATTTTATTTTATTTTTTTATTTTAGGCAATCCACATTGGAGATCAGGAGCCTAAACATAGCAGGGAAGTTAGAAAATCTGGAGGAAGAGATAGAATGGCTGATCGTGGAGCGGAAATGAAAAAACGAAATGATTTCTGGTCGAGTGAATACAAATTTATCAACTCGAGAACGAAAACGGAATCACTGGAGTTGAATTTATAACGGTTCTGAAGATAGAACGACGAGTAAAAAGTTACCGCATGGTAAGCGACAAAGTCATTGCTGTACAACTAACTATCAAATCAAAGGATACAACTATCATCCAGGTATATGTGCCAAAACAGCACCCAATAAGGAAGAATTATGGCTAGTGTATGAAGAAATTGAAAAGATCGTGAAATAAAAGGGGAAGAAATTCTTATTATTGTAGAAGATTGGAATGTGATCGTAGGAGAAAACGCAAAAGGGAAAATAGTATGAAAATACAAACAAGGAAAGTGCAATGAAAGAGAAAAAAAGGACGAATAAACTATTAGTAGCACAAACATTGCTCAATAAACATAAGCACAATATACCATACCATAAGTATTTATACTTGAAAAATGCAGGGAGATCAAATTAGATACGGATAGATTTTATGATTGTGAAGGAAAAGTCCAGCAACTAAATAAAGAACTGTGAAAATCATTCAGGACCATAGAAACCACAACGTAGGCGTGACGAAGAGTAAGCTGAAGCTTAAAAAGTTTGGAAAAAGAAAAAAAAACTGAAAACTTGATAGACAAACTGAAGATGAAAGAAACTCAAGGAAATTTTGCGAAAAACGCAGTATAGATAAAAATAACTCAAGAACCAACTCAAAGTAAATTAACTAGGAACGGTTATATAAAAACTGACCTAATTAATAACATGACGGAAGTATTAGATCAAGAAGAGAAAATAGCAAGGAAGGAATGAATAACTAAGAAAATTCTTCTACTAATGCAACAATAAGGCTAAGGGTAAGTATGAAAGAACAAGAAATGAAATCATTCGAATATGCAGACTTGCCAAGAATTGGACAAGACAACAATGTGAAGAAAGACAAAAATGTTAAACTCAGGAAGATAGATGTGGCTTATAAAACGATTAAGAGAAATTTACAAACTATAAAGACCAAAGAGCAATGTACCAAAAGATAAAGAAGATAAAATATGATTGGCAGCAGCGTAGCGTTCTCTCAAAATTGGGAATCTGCCACTTATGCAGCACAACAATACTATTCTAATCAGTAAAGCAACTCTATACCAAGAGGAAACATAGGACATAAATTCCGGAGTTCTTATGCATAGAACGCAATTTTATGCCATTTTCAGATTCGTCTTATATAAGAATTATTGTTTTTTAGACATATTTTCTGCTCCTTTCCATTTTTTTTGAATGGTTGTGATGGTGGTGGTGGTGGGAAGCTATGGCCTTGTATCAAAACAAAAGTTCAGAAGTTCTTTATTGACAATTAATTGTGGTTCAGGTCATACACTTGAAAAGTGTATTAAATGGATTTATACCGTATACTATTACGTGTGATAATGTATTCTGAAGAAAAAAAATGTGATGATGATTCTTATAAAACATTAAAAGTAATATAATTTAAATGACACATTCTATTAATTACACTACACAAAATATCTTCAGAGATTACAAGCAGGCGCGGATCCAAGGGGGCTATAGGGGCTATAGCCCCTCCTCGACGCTCAGGTATACACTACACAAAATGCATATCTGATGATACCAGTGTTAGATGAAGACATCTCATCCTAAATATTCAGCCTAATCACGAGTGTTGTTGTCGAAATAAAAATACGATCCTGATTATTGGAAAAGACAAGCAGGATACTGAGCATTTCTGGAGAGGCAGACTCAGAGTCAGGAGACTCTTGGTACTGCTTTCAAATACAAGCTTCGAAAAGGGCCGCAGTAGCTTAGTGTTAGAGTGCTTATCTCTGGAGCGTGGGAACGTTGGTTCGATCCCTGGCCAAGTAAGTTTGTGGTAGACAATAGTCGAGTTCCGGAGTTTTCTCGAGTTACTCCCGTTTCCTCCCACATCTCATTCCAACAATTCTTCCATCATCATTCGCTTGCGTTAATCATAGTCTCTCTTAGCCTAACTGGCATAATCGTATGATGTTAAACTGAAAGATTTCATTTCGTTTTTACAAGGTTTGAAGGCAAGAATAGCTGCAAGAAGGGATGAATTTTATGTTTTAACCCCTAGACCGAAAATTGATTACCACCAGGGCCGGATTTCCCAGTAGGCCCGGGCCTATGGGCGCAAGCTCCCAGGGGGCGCACGGCCGAGAGAAAAAAAATACCTAGAAGGGTCGTACTAAGTTAACCCGCCACTTTCATTACTGAAAATCGTGAAAAATTAAAGTTATTGTACAAGACTGAAATTTTGCCTTATATTAGCTTATGATCCAAAGAAACAAGTGCCCTATATGATTCCATGAAATATCTCGTACTTGCTGGGTATACGCACATCTTTGTGTGCTTGCTTTGAAAATTGTAACGGAGGTCACACTTTCATGATCGAATTAATTTCCAATCAAAAAATGGATAATAATTATGATCCATTTTTGTCAATATTTTTGTGATTTCTTTTGAGCATTTAATTCAAATTTATATAAAAAATTGATGTAGGTTGTCAATAAAATGTAAAAATCCATTGTTTTTTAGAAAAAGGAGAAATTTAATAGTGAATTAGATTACTTACTGCAGTTAATATCGTTGCTAGTGGACCGATTGCATTTTTTTACAGTAAAGCTTTGCAAACCAATTAACTAAAACAGTAGAACATTATTAGAAATATAAAAGCCCAATTTATATTAATTATATTTCTTGTGTGACCTCCCGTTACAACGTGACCGCTGTTACAATGCTTGTGACATTCTGTTACTTACCTGTGACCGCTGTTACTTCGACAGTGGCATTGACACATATCTATGATTATCGTAACTTTATCAGGTGAGTAGGTATGTTCACAAGAAGTATTTTACTACCTAATAAAATGTTGAACTGTATATGTTAAATATTTTCTGCATATATTTTTCTCATTAGTTACAATAGTGAAGTACTACAAATTAGTTTGTCTTCAAAATATTGCTCTCCAAAGTTAGTGATGCATTAAGAGATTAAAATGAAAGGCTACTTGTTTCTTAGATAAAATAAAACAATAGAATACAAAAAACTTTGTTCTGAACAATTTCGCAGCTAACATAGCAACTTCATCTTTTTACCGTCCTTTAGTCTAACTTAGAAGAATTACAAAGCAGAACACATTTAGGAAATGCATAATGAAATATTCGCTTCTTTGGTGTCATGACTTTCACTGGGGGATCTATTATAGCCTTCACATCACTTAAGCGATAAGGAGGTGTATCCTTTTTCTTAGGCCAACCGAACTGTCCGGGTCCTGAATACTGCATTACATTTACATGTATCACATTGCAGCTATCCAATTTAGTAATAGTTCCAGGGTACAATATTCCATCGAGCTTCACAATTACCCATTGTCCAATGACTAGCTCTTCTTCTGTCGTACTCTCTTTTCTTTTTAAGTTCATCTGTCATTTTTGCACGTCTTCTACGTTGCCTCTCTCGATCCTTCCTTGTTTATTCTTCAAGTGCCGAACCACTAAGCTTCCTTCTTTGCCTGACTTTCTTCTGTGAAAGAAGATTTTCATTTCGATCGTGTAAATACCTCCGTAGGGTGGATTCTGATTTTGAAGATGTTGGAGTCTGAACATCCATCGCTATATAGGAAGTAAAAAGAAACAAATACCTGTAAAGCAGTGGTTTCAAATTTTAACTTATAAAACGTATTCGTTTAAAAATACTGATCATCGTCTGAAAAGATCTACAACATCTCGTAGCGTAATCAGTGTTTTGCAGAATAATTCCAGCAAACTAGAAGCAGGCCCTTTTTCCTACCATACACTGGAGGACAAAATAAAATAAAATATCAAACTGAACGCAGCGTCTTGATTCTCTGTTTAGGAAAATTATGGAAAATCTTCATACCATTCTGTAATAGTACAATACTACGAACTCTGATGCGTTAATAAATTATACTTTCAATTAATATTACATGCACTCACAATAAAATATTAAAAGTGCTAATCTTAGAAGGACCTAAATCAGTTTTCAGTGACCTCCGCTTATGTCTGTATTTCATTCCACAAAAGGCCGAATGGTTTCCTAAACTTATTTGTATTTAAAAGAAAGTAAAGCAATCAATAAGATTCTAAAACATGCTGAGAGATAAACACAAGCCTCTAATCCATCTCGTATCTCAAATATTTCTAAGAGACTTTTGATTACTCTTTGCAATCCTTAATTCTGTAGCTTTATATAGCTTGATCATTAGAAAGAATCTTCTAATTGAAACATGAAGTATCGGCGGTCACGCATGTAACAGCGGTCATTTTTTGTATCGTCGGTCACGCAAAAAAATAGCCAATTCGTGACCGCTGTTACAGTGACCGCCGTTTCATTTTCGGGCTATAGCTTCAGCTATCGTTCGCACGTGAGCTTAATCGTGCTGGCCTCTTCAGTAATATTAGCATTGTGAATGTGATTTAAAAAACAGTAGTTTATTTTACATACAGGAATCAACTTATTCTTTGAATCAGGCGACCGTTGTTACGTTTGCAAAAGTCATGCCTGAAATATTTAATATATTTTGCACTTACCTGCGTAATTGATTGCTTATCTGCTCAATTTAGCTGCAGTCACTAATCACACGCGCCATCTTCCTTCACTAGAAAGTATTGCCAGTTCTGAACAGGTTTCGTGCGGTGAGTAATGACATCGCTTGATGGTATGACCTCCGTTACACAGAAATATCGAGACATGACTTTGGAGGTCTGTGCTATTCACATAAATTGCTTGCGGAGATTAAATGGTACATAAGTTTATATTTCTATATGTTTAGTAAACTGTAACATCAAAAGAATATAGTTTCAATTTAATGTTTAATTTTAATAAGGTGCAGAATATCCTATTTTGTGTATCGGGACACGTGACCTCCGTTACATTTCTTAGGTTTATAGCTTCATAATATAGAGTTCGGAAATATTGTTCGTCATTCACTTGTCTGTAAAGATAAGAACAACAATGGGGATTGTCAATCAACGCAAATCTACTTTACTTTACAATTCAGTAATGCTATGGAAGTCTAGGACTGAAAGTGGCGGGTTAACTTAGTACGACCCAGAAATAAAAATAAATAGCCATAACTTGACATATTTTTTGAATTGATTAAAAAAATCAGGCTAATAAAGCATTCTGATTTTGAAGTTCATTGGAACAAATAATTGTTAATAAAGTTAAACTATTTTTCAACATTATGCATCAACTTCGTTAGAACATTGATCTCAAACACGGGGGAACTGGCTGTAATTTTTTAATAAAGGTTTTTAGGAAAGTAACTTGAATCAGACTAGGGGGCGGAAAAAATTATTGGGCCTAGGGGCGCCAAAATGCTAAATCCGGTCCTGATTACCACCCCTCACCCTAACGTACAAAATTTATTTTATGCAATAGGCTACCTTCAACGTTTTTGTATATATTTTCATGAATTTTCATTTTGAGTCTGTTGTAAAAGAAGATTTGAATTCTTACAATATTTCTTAAAGTTAGGTTACAGAGCAGTGGCGTATTTAAGGGGGGATTTCGGGCTTAAGCCACCCCCCGAAATTCAATAAACTATTTTAAAGTAAATGGAATATGGTACAGAATTTTCACATTTCCAGGAATAAAGTTAGCAAAGTCCCCCCGAAACAAAATCGTAAATACGCCACTGTTACAGAGTATGATCACTTTCATGTTTGCAATATGCAGTAGTGCACTAATAAAACAACGTTTGCAAAATGTCACTAAAACGAATAGAATATTATTTTGATTGTTGAAATTTATATGTTTTCTGTAATACAAAATTACTATTTTGATTACAAGAAATAAAACCACTTTTTTCAATATTACCTTTTCATTCACACTTTAAATCATAGAAACAAATGTATTTGTTAAAAAAAAAAAAGGATCAACATTAGTTCTCTTGAATCCAAAATCTGTAATTTTAACAAGAATGACTAATTCTTTTAATCGATCTAATTTAAAATATCTATTTTTACCAGTACAGAAGCATAAATTTTCAAGTTGGACAAAATATTATTTCTAGTATTTCTGACGATGTGTCTACTTTAAGGCTAAAATATTTGCTTTTAATTTGACAAAGAATTATTGCTTAATTCTATACTATTTTATTTTTATCATTATTGCTTTTTATTGTTTCAGGAGGTACTTCACATTGTATGGCATATATGTTTATTTTTGTCTAATAAGGTGCTGTATTTTTGCCATTAGGCTGTTCATGGTACTGAAATAAACATTATTATTATTATTATTATTATTATTATTATTATTATTATTATTATTATTATTATTATTATTATTATTATTATTCCGTCTTGCTTATTAAATTTTCGTTCAGCAAGCGCCTTAAGAAGGTTGTGCCCCTAGGCCCGGACCTACTGGTGATTGTAGATTCTGACTGTAGTTGAATGTATAGGGCAGTTCGGGTGACAGAAAAGCCTACTACTGAATTTTCATTGGTCAAGAGAAATGACATGAACGTGCAACGTCTCTAGATTTTTCTTCACGTTCTAATTGAATTCTTTTCTGTTGTAGTTTTATTTAATTGATTGCATGTTGGGAGCAATTGCATTATTATCTTCGTTAAAACCACAGCACACAATCAGCTTCCGTCTTCTTCTATTTTGTTAAAAATCAGCGAGAAAACGATGGAGGGAAGGCAGAATCAACAAATTGACAGCTAATGATGATTAGCTAAATTACTCACTGGGAGGTGGCTTAGAAAAACTATATAAAGCATGGCGCAACTGAGTTCAATTTGATATATGGTCAATGTAGTTCTGAGGATCTTTACCTATCGCAAGTAACGCTTCACTAGGACGAAGACGTTTTGCATTAGGAAATTACTATTGGAGAAACGTGCTTCAAACATGGTATGTAGTAATTTAATTTGTATTTTTAAGCTACTCTAACATTTCAGTTTATCACATACCGAAAATATAATGCTTACGAGACAGTGCGGTCTTCCAGACCGAGAGTACCTAGGCAGTTAACACAGTTGGGTCATTATAGTAATTTAGCAAAGAATAAACTAATTCGTTTAACATGCTTTGACTTAAGAAAATAGACAGGTTGACTTCAAGTACTGGCGCAAATCCCGGGTGGATGAGGGGGACACGTCCCTCCAATCTTGAAACTGGGGAGACTGTCCCTCCCCCAATCCGATTTGAAATGTGTTTTTTTTTTTGGGGGGAGAAATGTGATGATATGTGCTGTCCGATTGTCACAAAAAAAAGTCAGATGAAATTGATGTCCCCCCAAAAAATAAGCCTAAAATCTGCCCGCCTCCCAATGTTGAAGACAACTCTGCTCCCTGATCCTCCACAGGATTGTTTTTCAACTTCATAAATATTTTGAACATCGCTTAAAAAAAATGATTATGGGAACGGTACTACCCAACCTCCCCCCCCCCCCAATGTTGAAGACAGATTTGCGCCGCTGACTTCAAGTACGAACTACACTTTTTTTAAAAACACATTATGATTTTTACATTTGTAGTTACAAGATTACATTGCAATGTGAAAAACTTCCTTGTTTGCAAAAAGAACGGATAGCCTCTATATAATCCACAAATTGCATTATTATCCGTGTCCTGTGACAAGGTGCGCACCAAGAAATTTTTGTTGGGAGGGATCTAATTTTACATATCTATGTAGTATTGAACGAGTATTACTCTGTACCCGAAAAGATGATAACTAATTGTAAAATACTTCCACCTATATTTTCAGAAAAAAGTATAGTATTAGAATTTTTTATAGGAGAAAAAGTATAGATGAAGTGTAACATCACATTTTCATGCTACATCAATCATTTCCCTATTAAAGAAGTATAGTTTTATTGAAAAAAAATGTACAAATATATGTTCAGTTAGGAAGTTTGGAAGGGGGTCCAGACCTGGCGGACTCCCCTCATGTGTGTGCCCTTCCTGTGTCCTATCAACATATATCATTTCGTCCCTTAACTAGGGCTCCGAGGTTGGGATTCTAGGCAGTTACCTACTTTGCCTAGGCAGAAGTTTGCTACCGATTTAAGGGGAAAGGGATAAGAGCGTTTCCGCACATAGGTCTTTGTTATAATTGCATGTGATAACTACAATATGGTAATGCGCTGTGACTTACCAAGTAGAGTGTCATATTGAATCACTGAAGCATCTGGAAGGAGTTTTGAAGCAAACATGTAATTTTTGCACCCAAGAGACTCATTTCATTAATGCAAGTACTTTCATTTTGTTGAGTTGAGTTGATTTTGTATTTAACGTCCCTTTCAACAGCGAGGCTATATGAGACGAGACCTACTGATTAATGTGCAATCCGAACCACATGAGCTCTCGCCGGGAGTACTCTTATTTTGTTTAGTACCTGGGACCAGGGCTGGTCTTAAGCCGATTGGACCGATTGCTCCCAATCGGGAGTCGCGCCTCAAGGGGATCCCGCACTGGTACCGTCTACTCTACTCTTCAGTCTAATCTACTCTCTAGTGCCGTTTTAACAGCCTATTAGGCTCCAGAGCAAACAAGTGTGTTGTGGTCCCTATGACTAAATTTTGCTCCTAATTAGAGACGGCCAATTCCGGAATTTTTACTTTCCGGAATCCAGAGAGTAAAATCAGAAAAATTCCCGAATTTTTCCGAAATCTGGAAAGTGAAATTTCATATTCCGGAAAATAAATTTTCCGAAATCCGGATTCCTCAAAATTTTGGCCATCCCTGCTCCTAATACAGGTAATTAATACATGTCATTGCGCTAGCGGGGCCCCAGGCCAAGTGGCTACGGTACCGTTAACATGGATCTGCTACTCTCGGTTGTTAAGTACACACAACAACATATTGCAACATAAGTACATCCATGGACTCCACAAGGAGGGTATGGCCACGGGCGCCCTTAGGCCCCCCCAGATTTTAGTCAAGTGTATTTAAAGAAACTATACTACTTCGTATATATTGACTTTTGTCGGAAAGAGGATTTTGATTTTGATTCATCCGAACCCCCAGATTTAAAAAGCTAACGACGTCAGTGGTATATCCGTCTCTCTAACAGGTAAATGAATAGTTTGTATCAAGTTTCCGGGTATAAGCAAATAATTTCTGAATTTAATGTTGCTGTAGTTTCTTTACCTTTTTACGTATACAACTTCTGTTGTAAAAATAGATATTATGTTTAGGGCAGGGACGCAAATAACCACTCGCCTACTCGCCCGGGGCGAGTGGTTCATCGGTGCGGGCGAGTATTTAAAATCATACCGAAGGTAAGTAAATGATTTCTATTGTGGAATGTGGGCCAGTAGCTTTTTTCTTGGACTAGTAAAGTTTTTTTTTGCTTATTTGCATCCCTGGTTTATGGAGTATTCTGCACTTCCCCAACCCCTTAACACTCCCCAAATGTCCTTACACACACCCCTGGGCGTAAAAATATTGTTTTCTTAGAGTTTGTGTTAAAATGTATATTATTATTCTGAGTGCACACCCTCTTTTATTTTGAACACTCCACTAAATAAAATGTTCTTCCGCTCTTACTGATTACTATGTCATGTGATACTACCGTGAATACCGAGATGGTATCTAAAAGATAGACTCAGTGCGACTTCTTTGCGTATCCTTTCTCTTATCATAGCTATATTAAAGATACAAAACCAGAGGACAACTTTGCCCTCTTCTGCGAAAACCCATGTATTTTTATTTTAAATCAAGTCAGGAAAATCGAATGTATACTAGTGCATACTGAATAGGTGGCTGCTTAGGAAGATTTGCCTTTTAACTCGAATAATCCAATGGAAAATATGTCATCCATCTTCCATCAGTTCCTTAAGGTTTGTGATCATCTCATCACCATTTCATTTTGTCTGCAGTCGATAACGATTTCAAGCTGATTATACCTTTCATAAGTAGCTACCTACGATGTTCTCACCAGCGTACATTAGGTTTTCCTGACTTGAATTCTTTTCAAAAAGATACAGCTGTTAGGAAATCTTTGAACCAACGAATTCATATTAATGTGCATTTCATTATGTCTTACAAATATAAACTTAGGGAAACATAGACTTCACCATTAAAATGGTGATTGTATCTCTCGTAAAATTCTAACCCAATTTGATATATTACATGACCCTCTTGCTATTTAAAAAAGTCGATACAAGCCGAGATACAAGATGGCGGCTATTATAAGCATACCCTCAAATAGATGTCTACTTCCTCCGGGTGTCGGTGAATGTGTTTTGTTTTTCTATCCGTTGACCCGTTTTACAAATAAAATGAAATTTTCAAACTTGACACATTTTTATTACGATTTACGTTTGTTTCACAGAACAAAAGAGAGTGTAACTCGTGTGCTGTGAACACAGTTGATTGGGATATACGATTATTATATCATAGAAATATAATTGAGGTAAGTTTTAGCGATCAATATACATATAAACAATGTATTTCAAATATGAAGTCATTGATTTTTGAAAGAATAGCATAAAGAGTAATAGGAAATGTCAATAAAACATCAGGTAAAAGATCATCGTATATCACTGAGTGTAACTGAAACAATGAAGATGAATTCATTTTCAAATACGCCTTCAATAACGGGCTCGAGACTATGTACACCACAGGTGTACGCGCTAACCACTAGACCAGCGGGCAGAGCGCAATGTGTATATATATATATATATATATATATATATATATATATATATATATATATATATATATATATATATATATATGCAAGGGCACCGATCCTGCGGAGGGGCTTAAAATACTTATGTGGGGCCTCCATGTATTTTTATGAATGCATTTTTATATGTATTTTTTATGAATCTACAGTATAATGTTTGGCATAATTTCGATCCAAGTTGTCTTAAAATCCTCATATATGCCTTTTTAGACCCTTGTCTCCAACCAAAAACACATCTGAGTGGGACCCTCCAAAGTTACAGAAAAAGGGAAATCAGCGCCCTTATATATATATATATATATATACTAGTTCTAGAAACCTTGGTGCAAGTTAATTGTAAACCTCGAGTCTCGCAAAATGTTCCCAATCGGGCCCTGCACCACCTAAGGCCGGCCCCGCCTGGGACCACTGGCATTGTCCTGTAATCCAGTTCTTTTGGAGGCGGGATAGCATGGTGAATAACGGCATATTCGGTGAGGATTAATTTTGCATGATGATTTGTGCAAACGACAACAACTGCACCCGATTGAACTCCTGGTTGTAATTCGGAGCATACGTTCATAGTAGACGCGCCCTCTTAACCTCATAAGAACGAAATGTATAAGGTCACAAAATACAAAATAACTGAGTCTCTTATTTTGGTTGCCTATAGAGTATTTATGCCTTGAAGAAAATCGAAAACATTCAAAATCCAGGATTTGATAATTCCACATATTTTATTATAGGTCGAATAGTGATCCCATAAAGTTTGTATGTAGGGTACGAAATTAATATTAAAGTTTCATTCTTTTCGATATATATTTTCGAAAAGTATATCGCCTGCAATTGTAAGTTCTTAAGGGGGTTTTCATTTAGGAACAGCTTAACAGTTTGTGATGAGTATCATAGTTCTACACGATGAAAATTTTAACTAGAACTCACTTTTCCCTTCCAGGGTAGTAAAATAATATATATATATATATATGTAGGAGACGCGTACTGAAATGTGTGCCGTTTACATATAACTCCGGTCTTTTGGGTAAGACCTTTCTGCCATTTTTTAATGTAATCTCCGTCCACTTCCATAAGCCGTCGGAGTCTGTGTATCCACTTTTCAAAAGCATATGCCAAACCATTTTGCAGAGTGTGTTTGAGACACTTGTAGCCTATAAGGCACTTCCGAGGAAACTTTTGGATGAAAAATGTCTGTTCCGCAAGGAATCTTTGAGCTTGGAAAGCAATCGGAGTAAGTTCAGGGGAATAAGTCATGTGTAGGAAAGATTCCAGTGTTTGTGCTGCGAAGTCTATGACAATGCCAGCTCTGTATGGCGGTGTATTATCCCAATTCAGTAGAAATCTTGAACTTGCAATCTAAGATCGATTTTCTTGCAATCAGTTTTGAAATTTGTGATATTTCGATAATTCACATCACCGAAACCAGTTTTCCATAAAAAGAATGCGCGGTCTTTTGTATTGCATATGCGGTTGGTGAGTCCGGCTGCAAGAAAATTCTCATGTCTCAAATTTCTATTTTATTTTGAAATAGACATGTCCCTTTTTCAGCACGAGAATGATATGTACGGATGGTGGCAAACCCTTCCACGTTTATTCGTAAAAAGCAACTCAAGGATTTAATTACACCCACACACCTTAGAAAAAGGCAGGTTCACTGAGCTTGCTAAAGAGAATTAGGAAATAAATGTTTATTACCAATGTATTCAGGGGTGTAATCAAGAGAGGAAAATGAGGGTCCGGACCCCCAAACGACTTCCTACTCCTCCCTCAAATGAAGTTTGACTGTTTACTACAGTAAACGACGAATGGTTATAATAGAACAAATAGAAGTGTACGTTCTTCACACGGGAAGAATAAAATTTATTGAATATAAAACCGGAAGTTTGAGTATTGTAAACTTGCCCTTCTTCTATCTTTTAGAAGCGGAATTTTCGAAAATGCCACAACACATGTTTACTAATTTTTGATTATGATTTTATATGTCGAATTTTAGGATTCCAACTTAAGCGAATACACACATGAAGCATTTTTCGAGTTAAGAATCGATAATTTTAATGCTGTAAATTGTCTCTTTTAGGAGCTAAATTTTTGGAATGGCCGAAACAAGTTTTCGATTAATTCTAGTTAGGAGTTTATGTACCACACTTCTTACCTCCGACTTAAACGAGTATATTCACAGAGATTTACTGTATAAAGAATCGGAAATTTGAATATAGAAATTGTTTTGTTTTCCCATTAAAAGTAGAATTGTCGAAACATGTTTTCTTCTATTTTTAATTATGAGTTTAAACACTTGACAATTTCGAAATTTGTAACATAGAAATTGCCCTTTTCTCCATTTAAGAGCTGATTTCTCGAAAAAACAAAAATAAATAAAAAAAAAATGTTGGAACATGTTTTCAGTTATTTTTAATGGGAAGCTCATATGCCAAGTTTTATCTTCTTAATGTGAGACACTTCGTTCTTGGAAAAAATATTTGATCCCCTTTTTAACCCCCTTAGGATACGTATTTCAAAATATTCTTTCTTATCCCTTGTTTGCATGTCAAAAGGAGTTTTCTGTCAAAATTTATGTCTCTAGCTATTATAGTATGTCCTCCATGTCAAAACAATAATTATGAATTTCCTAAACGTACCGGTAATAGTTAGTGCAATGCTCATCAGTTCATATCCAGAAGCGCAATCATATGCAATAATTAGTGCAATCCTGATCAGTGGGATAGCCATAGAAACGTTTCACGGAGAGCACTAATTGTCATAACGAAGAATTACTCTTTCATGCACACATACACATCAAGCGTTATGTGGTGTCACCTGATGAAATATGGGCCCTATGGTCGACTAGAGTACTTCATGGACTTTTGTGACACGAAGTTTAGTATTTTATTTCAGTACACAGGGATGAGGCGAATCGCAGGAGAGAGAGAGAGATAAGAAAGAAGTCACATTTTTCAATTTTCTTAAATTACACAGTATTGAAATACGGATAAAATTTGCTAAAAAGTACTAAATTCAATCTCCTGATGCTACAGCTATGAAAGACTATTGCCATTCGGAAGGCTTACGTTCAACTGTTTGGTGAGAGCCCAGCATATCGGTTCCCAGGCACCATTTTTCCGGCTTTCTGGATCGGAGTTCGCTACCTCTTACTTCAGGTAGCTCCCGGATTCCCTCGTAATGTTGGATCAATACCTTAGAATTGTAGTGTTCCCAACGAGAACAGAACAAGGGACCGTGCATATCGAAGTCGCAACAACAACAACAACATTTTAACATCCATTTTCTTTTTTAATGCTCTGTATCGCACCCGCGCATACGGTAACGAGAAAGAGTTGAAAAAGATGAAGAATACAGTACATAACCCATTTGCTGAAGTTTTCCTTTAAACATATCTGTGTAATGTTTATCTTTCGTGAAATTCTTCTCAATATTTCTTAATGCGAAGTACTATGAGTGAAGGAAGACTTATTGAACTCGCTGTTATGCCTATTGAACAGGAATCAACTATCTATTTGATGAAACCTTAGAGACTTAACTGGGTATTGAGAATATTTGCTGCATCTGCTGAGAAGAGAATCCTGCTTCTTTGACGGGGAGATGAGAGAATTCTATCTTGCACTTTGTAATATTATCCTCTAATGTATTTTTCTCTTTCATTAAATTTAAATTTTAGATCCAATTCTACCTTTCCTGCTGTGTTTCTTAAACGTACCTAATTTTTTTCTTTAAATTTTCAGAAGTAAGTTCCAATTCAGATTTGTATTACATTGAAGTGAGAGTAAGTAAATTCCTATATCAGTTAAAGTGTCTGTTTTCTCTCACTTTTTCAATTTTTGGTCATGAGTCGTCTGTAGAAGCAGCGCTCATCCACAGCATTTTGATCACCCTACGCTTCTAATAACAAATAAGTAAAGAAGTTATCATACTTTATTTCTTACACTGTAAATACTTACCTTCAACTCTTATTCAGCAGCAACTTGTAGGTAGAAGAGGAACATAAAATTTATCAAGAGAAATACAGAGTGGGCAAAAAATTAGACACACCTACCTAATACCTTGTGGGTCCTCCTCTGGATCGAAGAAGTGCCTTGATTTGTCGTGGTAACGAAGTGTTCTTGAAGAATACTACCTAGATATTCTAAACACACAGGGCATCAATTGCCACGAGTTGATTGGTGAATATCTCAAACATACAATATGGTCAGTAGGGTTGCGATCAAGATTCGAGGGCAGACAGGAAACAATGTTAACTCATTGTCATGGTCCTGGATACACTCTCATATGACACCAGTTGTGAGTTACGAAACATTGCCCAATTAGAAAAATACATTTGTTACTGGAAACGCGAATTCCAGGAAGAAGTATACATAAACACGTTGCAAATAATCTCCAGCGCATACTCACGAGCAATTATCGGGGAAATTAACCCATCCCAACAAACAATATTATCGATTATCACACTACCGTCATTACCTGCATAAGCAACACGTGACACTGGAGATATCCAGTACATTCAAATTCCTATTTAATCGTTAAAAACCACAGAATAAAAACGGTGATATAAACCCACAAACGTTTTTTTTATTATTATTATTTTAATCCATTCCGTGTTTTGAGAAAAGATTCTACCTTCTGTATATCAAGAATACATTATATCGGCCTTTCAGAATCCATTAAGAGTCCCAAGGAAAACTTTTTGGGGCCGAGGTGGTTCAGTGGTAGAAATTTTCATCTGGTGTATGGGATTTCTGGTTCGATCACAGTTCGCGCCAAGTGGACTTTGTAGTGGACAAACATCGTGTGTTTGAGTTTTCTTGGGGTTCTCCTGTTCCCCCCCCCACTTTCTTCATTCTACACGATTTCATTCAGTCTCATCATCATGAGCCTACACGGAATATCCGCGGTACATAAAACTGAAAGGTTTTTAAAGGAAAACTTTCATTCCGATCTTTCTCTCTTGTAAGGTAAAAATATTAAAAAAAATAATAATAATAATTAAATTTTATAATTTAGTTTCTCTCTCTCTCTCTCTCTCTCTCTCTCTCTCTCTCTCTCTCTATATATATATATATATATATATATATATATATATATATATATATATATAGATGAAATTATAAATCTAATCGAGATTCTTTATCACACCACTCAAACTATCGAGTCTGCCATTTTTACCTTACAACAAATGAAACAAACTCCACAAGACAAAATCGTCCGCTCCTGTCGTCTAGGCAACAGGTTCTAAATACGATTGAGTTAAAATGAAAATTCAAGGGATTTATGGTGGATAACTAGTTTCTTATAATTAAAATTCCTCTAATTTAGGTTAGGTGGGCGACTAGTAATTTTATAGATCCGAAGGATGTTACTTTGCCCTTGAAAAACAACTTTAATATCTTGCTCGACTTCCCAAAGTACTCATCGGAAGAGTAGAAGGAGCTCAGTCTCTAATTTGAGTATCTCTAAACTTAAACAATAAAATTTCTCTAAGTTTCTTTGGGGACTGTGGTAATATGGAAACTAGTACTCTCTCTACTCTAGGTCCATATTCTTTGCTTTCAAAGACTGTTAAACTTCATTACAGTAACAGCCTTGCCTACCCCTGGTTTGGACCCTCAACACGTAGAGAAATCCAGATAAGGAAACTAAAATATTTAAACTATGGGTAAAATTATGGAATAAAAGTAGCAGCCGTCAATCATGGCCCAGCTTTTATATTAAGTCTTCCATTTAGGACTCTAGGTTAAAAAGGTAAACCACACACTCTAATACTTTCGAACACGAAAGTCACAGTGTGAAAATAGAAACACCAGCCAAGCCTCACTACTGCCTGACTGTACGGGGATCAAACCAAAATAGCAACCTGGATTCAAAATTTATGGGAAAAACCTCCAGCACCTGGAGATTTTAAAAACCTAAATGCCGTGGGTTCACCCCAAGAGCACATTACTCTTCACTCTTTCTAACCATTGAACTAGAGACCATTTAAGCCATTATTCTGATGTAGAGATCAAAACTCCTACTTTTTTCTTTAATTCCTACTCTTATCTCGGTAATTCACCTAAGTTATGGCCAGAGACCACTTACTCCAGATGGACTGGAAGCCAAAGACCAACATATCCACTGAACATCCAGTAACTATTATAAAGGAGAACTCTCAGAAAAAAGCTTATTTGCTAATTTCCTTCGAACTGAAACAGCCACCAGTACAGAGACAACTACCACCCTACAGGCCTCCCTAGCTGAAACAGCGAAAGCCACTTAAAAATCCGCCTTTTTATGTTTTGCCGGGGACAAAAAAATGCAGAAAAATTTTAACTTAGCAACGGTTCTGGAAACTTCTTTAGCAATGGAAAATTACTGAAAAAGCAAGCAATAAAGAGAAATCTTCAAAAAAACCAACCTCTCAACCAGTCTATGAACAAGTGAGCGCGAGAGTAATATTCGATCTAACTGACTGAAACTTAATCTTGAAAACATTTTAGTATATATAAATGATTGGGATAACTCTCTAATCGATATTTATATACATTTACACAATATAAACATAGTAAATTTTATATTACGCTATACTTAGATTAAATAAAGGGGTTGTACAGTCTACATTTGGCCAATTTCGACTTACTTAAAATTTAGAAGAATCCATGGCGCCAGGTCCGTAAGTGCTCGATGTGTTTCCCTTGGTTCCTAACAATAGCCCGACAGCATAATTTCCACTGTAATAGGCTTCCCTGAAGAACTGGGAGGGAAATCTTGTTCCATTCCCTTTGCACAGTTTTACAAAGTCCTTCCACGGTTCTCACACACCGTTTTCCCAAAGCCCGCTTCAGCAATCCAAATCCACAATAGTCCATAGGACTTGCATATGGAGATTTAACAGGTACCTCATTGGAAGGTGTTACCTGTATACCACTTTCCTCCTCCGTCTCCCTGTAGAATGCGAGGGACGATCGTGAGGTATGTGATGAGGCCTTGTCCATGCGAATGCGAACCAGATTGGCGTCATTTCCGTACATTGTTGGAATCTCATGCTCGTATATCGGTCGCATGATCTGCTCCTGAAAATACTGCGAATTTATTTTGCAGTTCTTCGCCACCCTACAAATCTTCAGTTTACCTCGGTAACAGTAGCCAGTAACGACCATGAACCCTTCTGGGAAGGATTCTTTACAGACACGGACCCACCTTCTGAAGTTCTTGGCGCCTTTCTCTCTGTACATGATGGCTCTCGGTTTGCCGTAATCGGAAAGGTAAATTCATGCTTCATCGAGCGTTACGACGTACATCCAGCTTTGTTTTGCCAGATGCCGTTCGTACAGCTTCCGGGCGTTACACTTTCGTTCCTTTTGGTGGGCATCCATCAGAAGATGGCCGCGAGCTTTCATGACTTTTTCCAGCTTGAGTTGATGGTGTAACGTCCCCAAAGACACGTCAAGACGATTAGCCATATACCTTTGTGTTGACGGATTTTCTTGCATTGCTATTTTGCGAAATTCCCTCTGCATGGTGGAGGTGGCCTTGGTGCATTCCCGCTTCCTAGGCAACTTCGTTGGTGATCCAAATGGTGAAGTTTCGTTGCCTTTGTACTTTTTAATAACATTTTTATTCCACTTAAACTGATGTGGCAACCATTCTTCTTGCACTGTTTTCTAATGACAGAAACACTAAAGTGGGCGCCATAAAGAGCCGCAACATAGCCTTCCCAAAACCGGCTTAGTTTGGGTGGCATTTTGGTCACAGAGCGGAAACCCACACACTTGGAAACGAATTTAACACAACACTCACAACAATGGTCCTGTTTTGTGCATTATTGTCGTCTATGCCGAAAAACAACTCCGTTCCCAGGAACCCACACAGCACAGGCACGTCCACAGTACGTCCAAATATGGTCCAAAAATTGACGAAGGACGTCCAGAAATTGAGCCGATTCAGGTCCTCTGGACGTAACATGGACCAACTTACTACGTCCAGATGTCACCTCGCGAGTATGATACGGTAAACGTCCATAGATGGTCCACCATGGACGTAAAGTGTACCTTAACGGGACATTAATCGTATGTCCACTGGACGTTTGTATAGATCTTAACAGTTGTCCATGGAACTTCCATTACATGTTCATTTGTTGGAGAGCGAGTGGGTCAGTGAGTCAGTGTGGGACATTGCCGACGTCCATAAGACGTTTATGGACGTAAGAAGACGTTCAGTGTATGTCATGTGGACATCGAGGTGTACGTTTATGGACGTTCACTGGTCGTCGATGTAAACCTCTATAGACGTAAATCTTTTGTCCAGAAAACTTCCATTAGACCGTATGGAAGTGCAGTCTACGTCCAATGGACATCCGATTTGGACCTGTATGGAAGTACAATGTATGTCGAATGGATGGCAGATACGGAGTTGTATGAACGTACACCGATGTCCAGTATTCGTCCATAGGGGCAAAACGGACGTACATCGAATGTTCAGTGTACATCCACTGGACATTGCATAAGTATGTAGAGGGACGTCCATTGGACGTTTCGTAAGTATGTAGAAGGACATCCACAGGACGTTAGTCAGACGATCTGTGTGTGTACAATTATGGATTTCGAATGCAGTGCTAATTAGAGGTGGCTCGTAAGAAAAATCACATCGGTAAAAACTAAAGTTTCCTCGCCTCGAACAAAGGGGAGAATGCTAACTCATCCACTAAATAATGCATATTATTGAAGTATAACAATGTGCAACATTTATTTAGTGGATGAGGTAGCGTTCTCCCCTTAGTTCGAGGCGAGAAAACTTTAGTTTTTACCGATGTGATTTCTCTCACGAGCCACCTCTAATTAGCACTGCATTCGAAATCCATAATGGTACACACATAGATCGTCTGACTAACGTAGCTGTGGAAATAAAAATGACATTAAACAAAACATTGAAGTCTACAATAAAGGCTATATAAAAAATGGATAGTAATCGAACAGTACTTGTAGAAACATTGTAAAATGTACTTCAGAAATCAGACCTTTAATTTTTTACGCGGATATTATATTTGAAATACATTAACTCGCAAAAAGAAATTCCAAAAGACTGTGAAGAATTATTCAACTACATTTTACAAGTCTCTCCACAAAAAAAGGACATACACCCTTGTTGTAGCTTTACTCTTCAATACTACAAAACAAAGAATTGAACACTAATTGCGTATGTGTAATTTCTCCACACGTGAGGAAGACAAAAGATGATTGTACAGTTATCTTCATAAATACCTAGATTTCATGTAACGGAATTATAACGGACCAGGGTCTAGGTACTTACGTGGGTGACTGTACAAAGTTGACTTCCATTTTGGTTATGGGAAGTTAATGTGCAGTACATATATTAATGAAAAAAGATAAAGTAAGTCTAACATATTTATTAAACTATTAATATATATTCCAAGCCAACTTCGGGTTATTCGTACACTGTAAAAAATTTCGCCTTAAATTTACTGACCGATTACCGTCAACTCTCGCTGCCATCCGATTACCCTAAATTTTACGGACCACCGTTTTTTCATAAAAACGGCAGACCGTATATTTAGAAGCAAAATAATATTGACCGTGTTTAGAAACAAATTTGGTACCGTATATTTTACGGTAATTTACCGTAATATTTAGGGGTCGTTTTTTTAAAAAAAGAAGCACAGGTGTGTTATTACCGTACAAGATTTACGGTAATTATCACACCGATTCCCTATCTAGAGGTCCTTGCCGGTCCAACATGCCCTCTTACTAAATCCAGTAAGAATTCTTGCTGGCCAATGTGTACTAACCCAATTTTCATCGAATTGCTGGAAACTGTATCAGTACACACACTGGCTAGCAATAATTTTTGCTGGATGGATCCAACTATGGCGCACACTGTTCCAGTAAGGGCGGCCGTGTACAGCACAATGAATCTATGTTGCGACCGGGTTTGATTCCCGGATTCTAGTAATGTTTTCTAGAGTAACAAAGATTTTTCCTGGGTTTCCCTCATCCATATTATATAAGAACCGGATGGTATCTTCAGTATTACTAGGGGCTGCGGTGGCCCAGTGGTAGTGTTCACCTCTGGTGCATGGAGTCCCTGGTTCGATCCCACCTCGCGCCATGTGAACTTTCTGGTGGACAAACCCGTGTGCATGGGTTTCCTCGGGGTTCTCCCGTTCCCTTCCCCTTTCTTCATTCCATCACTTCATTCAGTTCTCATCATCACCATCTCCTTTAGCCTATCCGGCATATCCGCGGGACGTAAAACACAAAATTTCATTTCATTTCATTTCCTTCAGAATTACTAGTCTGTTCTTTTATGGATACCGTGGTACATGCACACTATAGTAAAATGTCTTATAGGGTTACCATTTTTTTTTATGAGAACCAATTCTTTTACTTTTCCAGATCACAATTTACGAATTTTCACTATAGGAGGATTATTAAAAAAAATAATAATATTTTTCTCAATCAGAGATCATCTCATTTTCTATGCATGTATATGTGAGTATATACACGGAGGAAGTTTTGCAAAACATTTATTTAATAAACTAGAGTGGCACAAAAAGAATTACCCAGTGCACTTCTAAAAAAAAAAAAGTTTTAAGAAAGTACTTAGCCAGAATTCTTGGATTGTTTTTCTGTATAAAATGCTCTGACCTTTCGTTGACTTTTACGAGTAAGATAAATTTCCAGACTTTCCAAGGTTTGTAGGTAGTACGTGGGCACCCTGTATCATTAGATACATGAACTTTGGTTAATTCTTCTCTTCTCTTCCCTGTTTTCGCTTTTTCCTTGTATATATTACCGATTTATTACACTGCACCTTCATTTTACCTAATATTACATACTGAAGTATGTCACACGTCTGTGGGCTGGATTTTTGTTACGAGACCTTGGAAATCTGAGTGTTACGAGACCAACCTAACATTTACCTGGGTAACCAAGGATACATTCTGTTTAAAGCTCGATCAAAATTATTAACTGCCTGACAAAATAAAATAACTAATAATAAAAAAGGATTTTAAAATTTCAAACGTTATGAGTTCTTATAATAAACTTACTTCCGTATGCCTGCAAAACACCCAATTCTGAATCTTCTCTCCAGTTATTCATTAAGATATTAATGATATTCAACTGAAAATTTGAGATTTGACCAATGAGCAATACAGTGTGTACATTCGAATATTTCGGATTTTAGGGAACTACTTCTCATCCTATAGAAAGGATATAATGAACATGAATAACTACTGCTCTTTGGTACTTTACCCATATGCGTCAACTAACAGCTAAAGGGTAATTTGTATTTAATTCACTATATAGGAAGAGAAACAATATGTACAATAAGAAAAAAAGTTCCAAATATACAGAAAACTAGAAAAGGTACTTAAATTACACGACAGAAAATACGTTATTATATGAAAATGGTAGTAAGTGAACTAATTTCAAGAGACAATTCTTCTCCTTAGTTTTTTTCCCCACTTATAAAGGGTCGACGTTTATGACGAGTATTCTTCATAAAGCAATTCTTTCCCTGTTAAATCTTTCTCTCGAAAGTTAACGTTTACCATATTCACCCATTTCCTTCTTGGTCTCCCTCTATCTTTCTTCCAATCCATTTCCATCATTCATCTAACTAGTAGTCGTTTCATCTTCTCATAAGATGGCCATACCACTGCAATCTTCTTAAATATTTCTACAACCTCGGTTTCCCCCTTACTCGCTCATTTCTCATTCTGTCTCTTGTTCTTTCACAGATTTAGCACAGCATTCTCATTTCAGTAACAATCAATCTTCTTTCCTGTGCTTTCTTTAGGCCTATGGGTCATACCTATAATTTACAACTAACTACACTCAGACTTCCTCGGTGAACAAACCCTTTGTGTCTCCAAGAAAAATAAATATTTTTTTATTATAATATTTCTTTGGATTACGGCGTTATGGCTAATCAAAGCAGTAAAAGAGCCATTCGACGCTTTCATAAGTACGTCATTTTATGATTGTTTTGACAAACCAGTTATCCACAAGGAGCAGATTTATATTGCCAACCGCTGAATATACTACTTGCTTGCACCACGGAACTATAAATTCATAAATCTCTAAGCATGTGTGTAATCAAAACAACTAACGAAAATACAAAAGCGGACGAAAAAAAGCGTCTCATCTATGACGTGCATAATATCCATAAGAATATAACGTTAAAATTAATTCTTAGCTTGTAATATCGAACCCTTGTTCTGATATCATCTTCCATATACATTTCTTTTTCTTTTCAAAATTACCAATTTTGTTATGTATTGAAGAGAACACCAGAAGAGGAGTTCGATATTAAAAAAAAAAAAAATCATAAATCGCTACTCTGTTGCAGTCTAAGACTACTTCTATTGCATTTCTTTTTGCTATGAGTACCAGTAGACTAATAAACCTCAAATATTGTAATCAGCGATTCATTAGATTAGTCCCATTATTACAGTTTTAGATAGCCAAGCAGGCATTAGACAACATTGCTGAGAATGGCCAGAAGTACACAAAACAAATACCATGTGACTTCTCGCAACTCCTACTGAGTATCCAGTATCTGTTATTCCAAATTAATAAGGACATGTTTGCATAATTATGAAATAGTGGCATCAATGCGCAAAAAAGAAAAAAAAAGTGAACTTTTGCATATTTATTAGACGCTCAAATATGCAGAATAGGTACTCAGAACAAAATTAAAGATAAAAACATTTACAGAAATATTTTTCAAATTTAAAAATTCATTTATCCAGAAAACGTAGTAACACTGTGCTTTTATTTTTGTCCCATGATAAATTACAGTTGATGCAATACAATTTATGTAATGCTGCAATAAGTAAACTACAAAGTACTTTTCTTTAAAAAATTTATTTCTTTTTTAGGTATTTTAACATTGTCATTGTCACAACCACTCGTAGTTAGCTACCTCATTGATTAATCTAAGGACTTTGGGGGATACATCCATCAGCTTCTTGTTTTTGCATCGCTGAACTTTCGAGCGATCTGGATTGATTCCCACGAAGCATCTGAAAAACAAAACGAAAGAAAAGAACGGAATTACAGCCATGCACGAAATTAATACATATACAGACACATAAAGGGGGCATTCCATGCGAAATCATCACAGGCAGGACGTCCTTCATGTTTCATTTTCTCCTTCCTCTTTTTCAAAATATCTTGAAATGTATTACTTTCACGAATACCATGCTTTCAAAAATACTCAGAACCCCTTGTTTACTTGGCCTACGGCCTTGCATTTCATATTACAGCATTTGCTTCATCCAGCTTCATCTTCGCTCCAAGAAGTTTTTTTTTTTTTTCTCGGACTACAGCTTCTTATTTCATATTTATTGCAACCTTTAGGTTGTAAGTGAAGTTCACAGTGCAATTTTATGGTCGGGGCTCAACGAGATGTAATGTTTCCAGTGTGCATGTTCAAAGAGAATAATTCTTTCACTATAAATAAAGAATGAGTCTTTCATTTAATCTAAAATTAATCTTCTTTTCACTCTCTGTTTCCGCCGACGCACATAAATCACTGACTTCAAGCAGGCAGTTAAGAAAATAGTTGTGTTGTATTTACATCATTGTTGGCAATAGAATCATATCGACTAACAGAGAAAATGTGTTTTGTAGTCTGCGTTTAATAAGTAAATTGGGGAGGGATAAGAAGATAACTATTAATTTTCCTACTACCTGTTAATTTGGAAAATTTAGGAAAGTTGTGTAACAGATTTACGTAAATGTGTGGCAAATATTGCCTGGTCCTAGCCCTCTGTAACAAATACACGGAATTGAGACAACATGTTTCATTGACTATTTTTATTGGAGAAGAGGAAGGGAAAATTAACGCCAGGGTTGGAACTAATGAGATAACTAGAGAAAAACCACCTTCTCTCAAATTTGAGTGTAGGGTTTTCGCATTTAAAAATATAATTTGAACTTCTACCAGCGTAAAAGTTGGTCAAACCCAAATAACTTGAAAGAAAAGTATTTTTGGAAATGTATGGTAAGTCAGGAGAACAAGTATCAAAATGTCGCTGCGTTCCTTCTCTCCTTCCGCGCCAAAAACATGAAAATTGACGCCAAAATAAAAATCAATATCTAAAAAACAGTGCATTTAGGAAAGAAATTAAGAAGACAAATATTAAAGTACAGAAAATTCCCTATAAGAAAAATTTACTTTGCAAAACACGTGGACATCCCAAAAATGAGTTACGGAGGCTTTTTCGACTGCGCAATTTCGTAGAGGAAGCCATAGCACGTCGCTGTGTTTTCTTGTAGATAAGATATACTGTAACTTTTATTCTCTTTGTAGTGTGCAAATTGCAAGTTTTTTTTTTTTTTTTTTTTTTTTTTTTTTAAAGAATATATATAAGGAGAATAACATATCAAAATTTCGCCACGTTCCATCTCCTCTATTGGCCAAAAATATACCAAAATTGGAGCAAAAGATCAATATTTAGAAAACCAGGTCGTTTAAGAAAATATTATGGAGACAAAAGTTAGAGTACAGACAACTACCTATAACAAAAGTTTAGCTGAACATTTGGACGAATCCGAGTCGAATTAGGGAGATTTTCAAGCCTTTTGGCGCAGGACGAAGGCAGTAGTAGGTCGTTTTTATTTTATTTTATTTTATTTATTTATTTATTTATTGGTTACGTTTAATTCCTTTGTATAATTCTAATTGCAAGAAAAAAAATTGTTTTTCTAAAATGTACACGTATAGTACAAAATGTTCAGAATAACCTGTCAAAATGTCGCTGCGTTGTGCGTCTTCGTTTCATCCCCCTTCCCCTCAAATGAATAAGGCTTTCACTTTCGCAGCTCGATCTGGTTGATGGAGTGTGGATATTACTTTTTGACATACAAAATTGTCTGTATTTTAATTTCTCTATTTGTATTTTCCCCCTAAAGCGCACGGTTCTTTAAACATTTATTTTCGTGTAATTGTTGGAAGAAAAGTTTCGTTTTTGTCCTTCCTTTGTAAGGAAGAAGGACGGATTGGCAATACTTTGGCAGTACTCTCCTGGTTATTTTTTATATATTTCCGTAGAAAACTTTTCTTGCAGTTCGAATAACACAAATTTATCTTAGTGTATTGAGGAAAGCATTGCACTACTTTTGGTGCCCTGTGCCAAAAGGCTTGATTCATTCGGGAAAAATAGTATAGCTCGGTCTGGGTTGGTTCAAATGTTTTGCTAAGTAACTTTCAACGTAGAAAATTGTCTGCACTACCTTAATTTTGTCTTCCTATTTTTTAATCGCACTTAAGGGGAAACCTCCGTAACTTGGTATGAGGTGATTCGAATCTTTTACTAATTAACTTTTCTTACAGGAAATTGTTTATACTCCAATATTTGGCTCATTGCTGTTTTCTCCTAAAACGCTCACTTTTCTAAATATTAAGTTTTGAGCATTTTTTTGTATTTTTGGCGCGGAAGGAAGAAGCAGAACGCAGCGATTTTTTAACATGTTATTCTCCTGATTGTTTAGTATAAATCTGTCAGTGCATATTTACTTTTTTATTGCGCATTTTAGGGCATATTCTTGCGATTTTTAGTGCATAGTTACGTGCATATCAATCCCAACTTCAGTGATTACATAGAACTTGAAATTATGGTAAGTTATTTTACCTTTGCATAAATTCCAACGTTGCAGCCGCTTCAACTGGATATTCTATGTTAAACACATAGAAAGAAGCAAACAGGACTGCTAATGCAGATAAAGAATCACAGACTCTATCCAGGCAAATTATCATGTCTATAGACAACATGAACCTGGTGCAGCTCATGAGTGAGGATCCTGAAAAGAGAATGAAATGAAGGAGTTTAGATAAGGGCATTGACAACAACAAGAAAGAAAAAAAAAACAGATGTTTTGAAACTTAAAATACAGCACAAATATACACTAATATGTAACGAATCCGTAGTCTGACAATCTAACTGCTGCTTCATAGAGAAAAAGAAAACATTCAATTACATTCTTTAGTAACGACTTCCGTAAAATTGAACTAAGAATGAACTTCATTTCAAACACGTTTATGTAAAAACCCAAAAAGGAAAGCAGCAAAAGCAACGAGAAAATATCAATATATTTCACAGCTAAGCTCACAACCCTCCAATTTATAGGAAATCATTTCGTTCTTAAATATTATATTTCTGTTGTTGTGTGAAGTAATAGTTCTTTATCATACGGAAACCGATGTTTTTCTTGAAATAAAGAAGTACTGTACATGAATATTACTAAATCTCTCTGTTTAAACTGTCCTAGATCCTACAGTTTTCTACATTCTATATATCACTTTTAGTGGTAACTATCAGGTGGACCTGCGTAGTGTAAGTTCTACTTCACTTGCTTTTGATGCGAAGGATACCGGGTTTGATTGACGATGGCTATACTCTCTCCAAAAGTTCAATTACAAGAAATTATGAGTAAATTTCCCCTTTTTTATTGACATTATGCAAATACCGAAATGGTCCCAAGCCGCTTCACTTCCTTTCCCTTTTCTGGTCTGTGATGAACGAGGGAATCGTACCTCCGATATGAGACATGTTTAACCAAAACATATTACAAGAGAAAAGTGAGAGGTAGACAGCTTCACAGACTGTTTACTGGAGTTAACTTAGATATTTCCAGGATTTCCAGTGTCCTGCTAGGAAAGAATTCCAATATAAACCTATCATTAGGCCGGTAGCCAGCCCAAAAATGTAGGGGGGGGGGGGGCGGTAGAAGTTAGGGACCCGACCCGACCATATTATAGTTCATTTGCAAGCCTACCGTGGTGAACTAAAAAAGTGAATGCCACACGAAAATATGCTGTCTTATTTCATAATCTGTAAACTGCCTTTTGATAGCAGTATTCTTTAATGTTATAATAAAAGAATGCACAAAAACTGGAGGATTAAAACAAAAATAAATAAATAAATAAAAATAAAGGAAGGAAAGAAAGAAAGAAACTGAAGCCGAAATCCAGGCCTTATGAACACTATTCACTTTCTTTCTCGAACTAACTAGCTTGGCCGTGGTTGGTTAGGATATATATATATATATATATTTACCTACACCCACATGATGGAGCTCCTTCGTTGAAGGATTTTACGCAATAACTTCCAATATATTTTAGTACTTTCAGTATCGATACCCAGTCAATTTCCAGTATTTTAAGTATCAGTAGACACCCTGCTGAGTTCACTCTTGTTAAAACATAATTTGATGATATAGAAAACATTATTGAAAGTTCAATACAGTAACTAAAACGTGTCTCTTTAAAGCAGACTTTCACAAGCAACTTCCTTTTCTTATAACATCAACTAGCTATTGTTTCTTATATCTAATATCATTTAGGCACTTCGTAGCACACAGCTATCGGTATCACAGACATTTATTTTTCAAATTTGGAGAAGAATTAAGCTATAATAGAGTAGTCTAACTACTTTCACGTGCAAAAAAGGGCTAAAATAATTTATAACTAAGACTGAAAATGTATATGGAAGAAACCTGTATCTCAATCTCTTGATTAAAATGTGAAAATTTGACTTCTTGCTTTTCAATTATTTCTATAAGAAAATATTATTACTGTGGCCACTGAAAACCCCGAGTCATTGTAAATTATCTAAATTATATTAGATACTGTGTGTACACGTATAATTTGACGAAGCGTTATCCAACCGTTCTCCTACGTTGAGGGAGCAGATCTGCCCCAAATATTAGGATAACCAGTTGTGTTTGTATAGGACGCTAATTGTAGAATGTTTTTACCTAACCATACTTTTCTATATACTAGTAAATCAAAATTCGGGAAAGTTCTAGGTCGATGGCCCGCATTAAAGTACAAGGGTTATAGGTCCCGTGACGTAACTACGTTAAAGATTACTTATTTTACTTTAGTTAATTTGAGAATGAAGGTAACACTTATAGATACTATACATGATTTACTCTTGTACTCCCATTGAGAGCCAGCGATCTACTCTCTTCCATCAAATTTGTACTTTCGAAAAGAATACATACCACATACAACAAGGCAGGGTGTTC